>NC_136302.1:2052555-2408616 GCF_964198595.1 Lampetra fluviatilis
TTTCACAGATGCCCAGTCGGGGCACGGGGTCAGAAAGTTTCAACAACAAACAACAATACAACAACAACAAACAACAATACAACAACAAACAACAACACACAACCACAACGATAGGGAGTGCAAAGTATAGGAAAGGTAATCAAATCACTATAAATACTAAGTCATTTTTTATTTTACCAGTCATCTGTTTGGGATCATCGCAGACTCCGCCACCCACGCGTAGTTGTTGTTGTTGTTGTCTCGGCTGAGAAGAGCCTCTCAGTGGTGGTGGAGCGTGCGACGCGTGAGTCGAGCGCCGCCGATGGTCACTGCGCTTTGCTCGTCGTTGTCTTCCCACGGACCCGGAGCCGTGGGTTTGTGTTCGCGTTGTGAGGCTCACTCGGAGGCCTTCGGGGCGCGCGGTTTGCTACAACGGCGTCCGTCTGGCTGAGCGAGATTAACAAACGACGGCAAACGACATAAAAAAACTCAACGCAGATGAAAAAATAAAAACGTAAGAATGCGACCGGTATTGGCCAAAACGTTCCAACGCTGCAAATTTGTCTGCAAATGACTCAAATGGGATGACAGGCAGCTGCAGCATCGCCAGGCTACTGCGACAAAAACTTGGCAGGACCCCCCTGAAAAGGAGTCGTGAGACTCAACGAAGCTTTCGTGGCTAAAGAAGCAAAGTAACAATGGTGAGGGAGAACTGGGCCGAGTCATTGTGACGCGTGCATTGCGTGCGTGTGTACGCGCACGGAGCGGTGGCGCAGCGGTTAGCGCGCCGCGCTACGAACCCGGTGACCCGAGTTCGATTCCCGCTCACGGTTAACACTGGTGATGATTATCTGAACCGGTCCTGGGCCTCCCCTAGGCCGACTCAGCCTACATTGAGTAGCTGGTGGCGGTGTGTAAACATCGCCACTGGGGAGACAAAGGTGGCTAGGCGTGGTGCTGGCCACCCACCCCCTCGTGTGCCGTGCCAGCCTTCATAGGTGCTACTCGCTAGCAGCACTTGCCCCAACAGTTTGTTAAGGCCTCACGGGGGATCTTTGTCTTTGTGTGCGTGCGGGGGCAGGTGGTCGGCATCGCGGACCCACGACTCTTCGCAAGAACGCAGTTTCAGAGGGAGCACGGCTTGGAGAAGAGCAGCGTGTTCACTGGTGAGTACAGGCACACACAAAGACAAAGATCCCCCGTGGAGCCTTGACAGGCTGTTGGGTCAAGTGCTGTTCGCGAGCGCCTATGAAGGCCGGAATGGCACACGAGGGGGTGGGTGGCCAGCACCACGCCCGGCTGCTTTTGTCTCCCCAGTGTTGATGTTTTGCACATCGCACCGGGTACTCGTTTACGGTTGAGTCGACCGAGGGGAGGCCCAGGACCGCTTCAAATAATCGTCACCGGTTGTTGACCCTGAGTGGGAATTGAACTGGGGCCGCTGGGGTTAGTAGCACAGCGGGCTAACGACTCCACTCCCGCTGCCTGCCCTGAGTAATAAACACAGATCCACACACGAGGTCATGAGCAGCCTTCGAATTACACCGAGAATACAAGAAGAGGAGCAAGCACATGGATTGGGGAACATAATCAAGTCAGAGACGCGATTATTGACTGTTGAGGAAAGTAAATTGCTGCACCCTCGTTCCTCCCGGGAGGTGAAACAAACCCACTGAGACGCACGGAACAGCAATCGCCTCCCGTGCCAGGGGTGGCCTGCTGGGCTTGGGCCGGAGAGACACGTCACGGCCAAAGGAGGGATCGCACCATAGGGCACGGCCACCGAGGTGGGGCGATTAAACGGGCCCGTGGATTACAGAAGGATGACTGCATTGCGAGCCTGTGGCCTTCATCCAACTGTGGATAGGTCATGGCTGATGACTATAATGATATTAGGAAGTCACTGGAGCTTTGCACTTTTACATCTAGATTTTTTTAAAACAAATTCTTTAGAACTGCTTTTTGTGTTTAGTTTGTTGTCCTTCCCCCGCACCTCTGATTGGCACGGTTGGCTACGCACGGTGCAAAAGAAGTTCAACGTACAAAACTCAATCTATATATGCGTGTGGGCGCCTCGGAGGCAGCCACGCTGTAGTTATCGCCGCTGGGAGGTTTGGCCCTGGCAGCGATGGCCTCGAGTGGCTACGGGTCTCCGAACCTCAACCAATTTGGTTTTAGCCTGATAAGGGCACTCTTCACACGACAAAAACAACAACCGCCATTGGCCATTAAGTGGCGGTGACATCACCACGGCGCTTGTGCCAGGTCATGTGCATGTTGAAGCCACGTGAAGCGTCGAACGCCCGCTGACACGAGGTTACGGGGCAGACCCAGGTGCCGTGGGTCGATTGACTGAGATGACTGGCCGATGCACCACCTGTGCCCCCTACTGTGCCAACTTGCTCTTCACGTAAAGCGCACTGCCACATTCACTGAAGGCCAAATTGACCGGGCAAGAGGCCCCCCCGGGCACCCACCAGTTCTAGACGATTGCCACCGATGTTACGCGTGGCCACGAAATCTCAGCTGGGTCGCAGTGCCATCACCAGCGCAGCGCTGTGCCCCACACGTGCGGCTCCTACGGTGTGCACTCAAGTACACTCCTACGTACACTCCCACGTACTCCTACATGCTCACGTCTGGCTCCGACATACTCCTACGTACATAATACAGGTGTTTTTTTGGGTTAGATCGCGTAAATATATAAATATATAAGGCACCGTCGCGTGCGTGGTGAGGGGCCGTCCATAAATTACGTCACGCACCTGGGGGGGGGGGTCAGACATTTGTGACGATGTGTGACGAGGGGGGGGTTTGAGAAATGTGACGTCACATCAAAATGCGCAACTTAAAATCAATATAGACAACACGTTCTACTTATTAAATAGACTTTTTAATAAATGTTTTTTCCTGCAACATCAGAGTGCAGCGCCACATTAAATACGCACTACAATGACAATAGTTTAAAGCGATTTGAAGCATGTTTTATTTTTTGTGACGTCATATTTGAAGGGGGGGGGTTTGACTTTTTGTGACGCCGTGTGACGAGGGGGGTCAAAAATCGTCCAAAATCGCGTGACGTCATTTATGGACGTGCCCTGAGACAGACGTCGTCACGTGCTACACTGCCACGCGTTGCAATTCCGGTGACCTTGTCCCTGGCTCCTGACCGAACACAACACGGCGGGTAATTCGCTGCGTGGAGCTCGCCCGGCTCTCCGCTGCCTTGATGTCGCCTGCCAGGCTAAGTCGAGATCGGAATCAGGATCTTTATTTATCCTGGGGGGGGGGGGGGGGGGATCCGATGAGCTATGAAGCTCTTTTTCACAGATGCCCCGTAGGGTGCACGGGGACAGAACGTTGGCAACAGCAAACAAACACACGGCGGCAGGGCAAAGTCTCAGAGAAGTCAACAAATCACTAAAAATAAATACAGTACTTACAAATAAATGATCATGTAAGTACATCAATTCCTGCCGATTTGTCGACACCCAATGCAAGCTTGGGCTAGGCAGCAAAACAACAACAACAACAGTCCCACACCAACACAACATCACAGCAGTAGTCCCTCAATTACAATCCCACATTCAAATTCAGCGATCGATACCACACTGGTAAGGATCAAAGTGACAAAGCACGATTTGCTATTGCGGTTGTATCCAGCGCGCGACTTCTGCTCGAGGGGGGAGATGCGTGGCCCCTGGTGTCACGGTCGGCACGCTGGGCCTGCAACCAATTCAGCGGTCGCCGGATCTCTTGGAGCTTAGTGACGTGCGGTGAGGTCAATGGCTGGGGAGGCACTGGCTCGTGTCAGAGCCAGATTCACACACTGAGGGGGGCGTGTCCTCACTGAGGGGGGCGTGTCCTCACTGAGGGGGGCGTGTTAGACACGTCCCCTCAGTGAGGCAGATGTGATAGCTGCCTCCCCTGGTGCTTTTTCATTGCAGTTTCATGACGAGACCAGCGAGCCTAAATATCTTTATACACACACGTGAAATAAGTTACCTGGAGTGTGGAAGGCGAGGACATGAAATGAAGGGGTCTACAAACATTACATTGGTGACATACTGAGATAGTAACAGGCACGCGCTTATTGCCCGCGCTCCATCCAGTTACTCAGGAGTTGGCGATTTTGACTATAAAAATGATTGGAATCGTACAGAAATTACATTTGTAACACAGATCAGTGGAAACATCTTAATATTTTTTTTTGTAACAGCTATTTTCATTGGAGTATGTCAGGTGAGGCTCTGCCTCAGGGGAGTCAGGTGAGGCTCTGAATCCCCGTCCCTGTCCTGGAGTGGCGGTCGATTCGACGGTGCGAGGTTCTTAAACTCGCCCGCCACTCCTCCACCTCGTGGCGGGGCAAAGCTCCCGTCCCTTCCCGAGACGTCTCGCCAGTGTGGAAGAGTAGGCCAAATGCCCTCTGGTGGACTCCCTTGAAACCGACAGAGACGAACTTTGGCGCGATGCGTGGGCTGGCAGAGGCGTTTAATGACAGCCCATGATGCCCTGCCGGCACTACCCTTCAGTGTTGAAGAGTAATGGGTGCACGCGTGTGTGTGTACGTGTGTACGCGTGTGTGTACGCGTGTGTGTGTGTACGTGTGTGTGTATGTGTGCGTGTGTACGCGTGTGTGTGCGCGTGTGTGTGTATATGTGTGTAGTGGGGAGCGGTGGTGTAGCGGTTCGCGCGCTGCGCTGCGAACCTGGCGACCCGAGTTTGATTCCCGCTCACGGTCAACACCCAGTGACAATTATCTGAGTGCCACACCAAGGAGTGGCACTTAAAGTCCGTGGAGTAGGATGTAGTAAAGCTGCACAGCGTGCACCGATATCACGGCTTAATGAGAGTGCGGGGAAACCATTGGGCCTCGCTATAAATCCCCCAAGCAATGCCCCGTTCAATTGGCCTCTGAACTCCACAAATGAAATAATCACCTCTCTGGCCTCTGTCTCTCTCTGTGTGTGCTGTGAAGAAGGGGGCCACATCGCCCCAAACGCCACCTGATATCAACCTGCTAGTTGTGTCGAGGCCGTACACACGGTGCTCCGTAGGCACGGTGCTCCGTAGCCACGGTGCTCCGTACGAAAGGTGATTTGTGATGGGATGAGAGGCACGCGGAGTGCGATGTGAGACCGCTGGAGGAGCCGTGATGCCGCTCTTCAAAGAGCCACACACGCTCGCGGCCCATCAGTATTCCTTGATCATTGTACACCCCAGAAGAGTGCGCGTCAGTGGGGAGGCGGGTCTGGAGATATTTAAAAAAACGAAAACTCAACATACTCTTTGGTTCTTTCGGTAAAGTCACGTAGGTATATTTTCTACCCACGTGACTTTACCGAAAGAACCAAAGAGTATGGATTCCTGCAGTCACGAAAGCTTCAAATCGAGATTGAAAACTCAAAACGTGTTAATGTACCAGGTAAGGCCCCATTGAACTGTGTAGCTCTTTTCTCACAAGCGACCTGGGCCACAAGCGATAGCTCAACGAAGTGGCTTATCACGTGGACGTTTATAGCAGCCACATCCTCGAAACGCGTGATGTTGATTCTAAATGTGGAGGGAAAACCCGGAGGACCCGGAGAAAAATCCAGGATTGGGATCGAACCCACGACCTCCTGTATACCAGGTGAGATGGTTAACATCTCAACCACAGTGTTCATCTGACTCTACACACGTGACCCACCCACGGTGCACAGTGTTCATCTGACTCTACAGATGAATTTGCAGCCATAGCCCGAGGCCTACTCAGGATAGACGAGTACCTGGTGGTGCACTGTAACAACATCAGCGATGGGGAGACAAAGGCGTCCGGGCGTGGTGCTGGCCACCCATCCCCTCGTGTGCCGCCGTGCCGGTCTTCTTCACAGGTGCACTTGCCCCAACAGAATGTTCAAGGCTATGCGGGGGATCTTTGCCTTTGTGTTTAAAGATGCCTCTCACGGCCTGCTGGCCCAGAAGAATGTGAATCCCACCCGTCCGGTTTCACGCACCGGAGTCACCGTGTCCTCACCTACACACACACACACCATGTCCTCACCTACACACACACACCCCATGTCCTCACCTACACACACACACCACGTGTCCCCACCTACACACACACACACCCCATGTCCTCACCTACACACACACACCACGTGTCCTCACCTACACACACACACCACGTGTCCTCACCTACACACACACACACCACGTGTCCTCACACACACACACACCACGTGTCCTCACCTACACACACACACATACCACGTGTTCTCACCTACACACACACACCACGTGTCCTCACCTACACACACACACAATACGTGTCATCACCTACACACACACACACACCACGTGTCCTCACCTACACACACACAACACGTGTCATCACCTACACACACACACACACCACGTGTCCCCACCTACACACACACACACCACGTGTTCTCACCTACACACACACACACCACGTGTCCCCACCTACACTCACACACACCACGTGTCCTCACCTACACACACACCACGTGTCCTCACCTACACACACACCACGTGTCCCCACCTACACTCACACACACCACGTGTCCTCACCTACACACACACCACGTGTCCTCACCTACACACACACCACGTGTCCCCACCTACACTCACACACACCACGTGTCCTCACCTACACACACACCACGTGTCCTCACCTACACACACACCACGTGTCCTCACCTACACACACACACCACGTGTCCTCACCTACACACACACACACCACGTGTCCTCACCTACACACACACACACCACGTGACCTCACCTACACACACACACCACGTGACCTCACCTACACACACACACCACGTGTCCTCGCCTACACACACACACACCACGTGTCCTCACCTACACACACACACACACACCACGTGTCCCCACCTACACACACCACGTGTCCTCACCTACACACACACACACCATGTGTCCTCACCTATTAACACACCACGTGTCCTCACCTACACACACACACACCACGTGTCCTCACCTACACACACACACACCACGTGTCCTCACCTACACACACACCACGTGTCCTCACCTACACACACACACCACGTGACCTCACCTACACACACACACCACGTGACCTCACCTACACACACACACACACCACGTGTCCCCACCTACACACACACACACCACGTGTCCTCACCTACACATACACACACACACACCACGTGACCTCACCTACACACACACACACACCACGTGACCTCACCTACACACACACACACCACGTGTCCCCACCTACACACACACACACCACGTGTCCTCACCTACACACACACACACCACGTGACCTCACCTACACACACACACACCACGTGTTCCCACCTACACACACACACCACGTGTCCTCACCTACACACACACACCACGTGACCCCACATACACACACCACGTGACCCCACCTACACACACACACCACGTGACCTCACCTACACACACACACCACGTGTCATCACCTACACACACACACACCACGTGTCCTCACCTACACACACACACCACGTGTCCTCACCTACCCACACACACACTACGTGTCCTCACCTACACACACACACACCACGTGTCCTCACCTACACACACACACACCACGTGTCCTCACCTACACACACACACACACCACGTGTCCTCACCTACACACACCACGTGTCCTCACCTACACACACACACACACACCACGTGTCCTCACACACACACACACACCACGTGACCTCACCTACACACACACACCCCTTCTGCTTCATTGTTTGTTCCGAGCCCCTCCACAATTCTTTATCTTCACCAGGGATGACGATGTTTAAAAACAAATCTCTACACAGACATCGAATCCTCCGTCCTAGTCTTCAGCAGAGACTGTTGGGGCAAGGGTTGTGAACCGCGCGCGAGGAGGTGGGGTGGCCAGGACCACGCCAGGCCGCCTTTGTTTCCCCAGGTACTCATTTAAGGCTGAGTCGACCTAGGCGAGGCCCAGGACCTGTTCAGATAATCATCACCGTTATTCGGGATGGTGAGCCGGAACCAGATTCGGGTCGACGGGTTCATAGTGCAGCTCGCTAGCCACGACTGCAACAGCCGCCCTTCGCAGCAACGAAGTGGAGGTGACATCACCACGGTGCCCGTGCCAGGCTAGGTGCACCTTGGGGCCACGTGAAGTGTCAAAGGCTCACTGACAGGAGGTCACTGGACAGGCCGAGGTGCCATGGGTTGACTGAGTGAGACGACTGGTCCATGTGGGTGGCGTGTGAGGATGTGTGGGGGAGTGTGTGAGTGTGTCAGGGCGTGTGATTGTGTGGGGGTTTGTCGCGGTGAGCGCTACGCTGCGCTACGAACCCTGCAACCCGAGTTCACGGCTAACAACGCCGGTGACAATTATCGGAACCGGTCCCGGGCCTCCCCTAGGTAGACTCAGCCTTAAACGAGTACCTGGTGCGGTCGTTACGAGGGAGACAAAGGCGGTCGGGCGTGGGGCTGGCCACTCACCCCCTCGTGCGCTGTGCCAACCTTCATAGGTGCTCGCTAACAAAACTTGCCCCAACTCACACTCACACACCACCACACAAACACACACCACCACATTCACACAAACACACATCACCACACTCACACAAACACACACCACCACACTCACACAAACACACACCACCACACTCACACAAACACACACCACCACACTCACACAAACACACACCACCACATTCACACAAACACACACCACCACACTCACACAAACACACACCACCACACTCACACAAACACACACCACCACACTCACACAAACACACACCACCACACTCACACACACCACCACACTCACACAAACACACACCACCACACTCACACAAACACACACCACCACATTCACACAAACACACACCACCACACTCACACAAACACACACCACCACACTCACACAAACACACACCACCGCATTCACACAAACACACACCACCACATTCACACAAACACACATCACCACACTCACACACACCACCACACTCACACAAACACACACCACCACACTCACAAACACCACCACACTCACACAAACACACACCACCACACTCACACAAACACACACCACCACACTCACACAAACACACACCACCACAACTCACAACACTCACACCACCACACTGTCACATTGTAACACTCACACACACTCACACCGCCACACACACACAAACACACACCGCCACACTCTCTCACTCTCGTCACACTCACAACAATAAAGGCAAATCAAAGAACGCCAAACAACACGACACTTTCCCACATCGCTGTGGTGAAAAGCGAAGCGCCGCTGCCTGGCGCGTGCGTTGCGCGATATTCAAGCGTCACCGCTCATGAAAAACTCGCCAAAAACGCCGACTCGGAGCAGTGCCGGATGAAGCTAGTGCGGGGCCTGTAGCGTATGATGTTATAAAGGGGCCCTAAATGAACAAAACAGATACATTTTAAAACACACATTTTTTGCTTGCATGGTTAAGTCAATTGTATTTGTTAATTTGCTATACAGCCAGATAATACGACAAATCGCTAACCTTAATCACCCAGTCGTTCATAAAAGTTGAAGGCAGTATAGTACTACAGTAGTAGAGCGAGTGCAGAATCACTTAACCGGAATTGATAGCTTGAAAGCATTTAGCGTCGGGCACTTAAAGGTGCGGGGCCCTTATCTACGACATGTGTAGCTACTTAATCTTCTACGATAATCCGGCAC
This sequence comes from Lampetra fluviatilis, assembly GCF_964198595.1. NCBI lineage: Eukaryota > Metazoa > Chordata > Hyperoartia > Petromyzontiformes > Petromyzontidae > Lampetra > Lampetra fluviatilis. Next base: position 2,062,286 of record NC_136302.1, read on the forward strand.
TGACTCCGAGTAGCTTTGAGCCGCGGTTATTGAAACCGGCGCAAGCGCACGGTGCGATCTGCGGGGGTGAAGGAGGCACGGGGGGAGAGTTTCGCTTCCTACCACGGCCACGACTCCACGAGGGATGACCGAAGCGCGCTGTCTGCTGTGATGTTGACGGTAAAGACCCCTGAGGCCTCGTGCGCAAAGGGTGCAGCGAACAGTCACGGGCCAAATCCGAAATCTAAACGAAACTTTTTTTTTCACGATTGTTATTTTACCATGTACGGCCCCTCCGAGCGACGTAGTTCTTTTTCTCAGAAGCGACCCGGCCGCCACCAATGATAGCTCCTACGAAGTGGGCTTATCGTCACGTGGGAATGTACAGCGGCCAAATACTCTAAACGCTCGTCGACTCTAAATGTGGAGGGGGGGGAAATCCGACAAGAACCCCTCTCCCCCCAAACGCGCGAGGGGGCAACGCTGTATCCCGTGCGGACCAAACAGGCGGAGTCAACATTTCTGCCTTCCTGCCTTCTCCCGGCGAGCCACGGCACCTACCCTCGCAACGTGAAGTCGCACTAAACGAACCCGTAGGGAGCGAGGGAAGCCTGTCCCGTGCAGTGCACACGGCGGTCAACCCACACGGTCTACTCCGTATTCTTGTGCAGGGGAATTGAGTTTCCGGGTCTATACGGCGTACAGCCGTTTCAATACGGGCGACACATTTAGTTTTGCCTATTTGTTTGTGTTTCTTCCTTGTGATGAAAGTTGATATTTATAAGGGGGGCACGGGGTGACCAATAAGGTCTGAAATGGTCTGTAATAAGGTAGGGCACTGACAAGGGGTTGACGGGTTTGAGTACAGGGTGCTGTGTGCACGTACGTTGAACTTCTTTCGCACCGTACGTAGCCAACCGTGCTAATTGGAGGTGCGGGGGGGGTGTGTAAGGTGCTGCGACTTTATCCTGTAATATGCGTGGGGGTGGGAGCAGGCGCTGGCTGCGGGAGCTGCGGCGATGGTGAGTTGTAGGAATCTATCTTCTCTATAAATAAAGACCTTAATGTGTGTGTATGTACTTGCCGACAAGGTAGAAGGCTGACATTTGGTACACAGGTAGCTTTTAGGAGACAAACAATAGGACAGAACTTAAAATCTGAGATATTTCATTGTAAGGCTCCCAAATCTCGATGTTAAGTGCCCGGTAAACATGTTTGTGCGTGGTGTCATTCAGGTACCGTTCAAAAGATAAGATTGCGGTTTTTTTTCGTTTTCCAGCGCATTCAGCAGCAAAGAAAAGGAAAGTGAAACCCATTAAAGCGGTTTTGAACGAAAAAAATCCGCATTTTATGATGTTCAAATCGGAATATAACAAGAAAACGGTCAAAGATAGCAGAGCTTCCTCTCATAGAGTATTACGTTCATTATTTTTTGTTCTTTCTAATATAAAAAAGAACGGAATTTTTTAATTGAGTAAGCTGTTGGTGTCTGATCGTAGATTAAAAAAAATTTGTAACAAAAAAAATCACAGGTTAATTATTATATTTACTGAAAACTTTTGCCTGGCGAAGACGGCTTCGTGAACCGGTAATTAACCATCAACAACATCAACAACATCAACAACAGCGGCGCGTCTCCTGCAAAAGGGGCCACTTCTTCGGCACGGTAATGGGGGCGGCGGCAGCGGTGGTGGCGGTGGTGGTGGCGGTGGTGGTGGTGGTGGCGGTGGTGGCGGTGGTTCGTTAGCGGAGAGAGAAGCGCTCTGCGAGGTGAAGCCCGCTGGAGAACGCTTTACCGGATTAATACACAAACCATTGTCCCCCCCACCCACCACTCCCTGAGAGGCACTTTGAGTGATTGGAGATGGCACGTGGGGATCGGCACGGTTCAGCATCAATCTCAGTGTCCCCCTCCCCACCGTCCCCCCGTTTGCTCTAAATCCATGAGAATTAATTTACCCACAATCCCAGCGTTGGTGCCGTCATAAGGTCGTCGTCATCCTCAGGAGGCCGCCCCCTCTCGTCTCGCTCCGCTTCCAAGTCGGAGAGATTTGCCTCCGCTGATGATAACAAATGAAAACCAACGCCTCCTCTATCTCGCTGTTATTCGCTGCCTCGTGGATGCGTTGGACACGAGTGCTCACGTCGCGCTCGCGTCACTCGCTTGTGAACGCGTTCACCGCGTTCGACACGAGCGCTCACGTTGCTCGCCTCCTCGCGAACGCGTTCACCGCGGGCGAGCGGCCGAGCCAGATGTTTCCGCGTCTCCGGCGGGATTCGTTTCGCGGGAGAGGTCACCCTCTCGTTTTCCCACAAGAGCGAGAGGAGATGAACAAAAACAATGGACGGCTGCCATAAAACGCGGCCGCCAGAGTTCAATTCCCAGCCACGGCTCACGTCGTCGGGAGCGAATGATGCCTGAAGCGGTCCTCGCGCTCTCTTCTTTGTCGAAACGCACTGACCAGCGGGGTGAAGTATGGTCGAACAACGCCCACGACCGACACGGCCATTAATGGATTTACGTCGGAGCTGTCAACACATTTTCGAATCCCGTCGGTTTCACGACACGCGACATTGAGCGCGTGTTCGAGCCAGGACTCTTGCGTCCCCGTTCTAGAGACACGTGGTGACGCAGCGGTGATGCCGTGCGTAACGAGTCTTTGAAGTACAGTATGTACGCATGTTGTACTTATTTCGCACCGTACGTAGCCAACCGTGCCAATCGGAGGTGCGGGGGAAGGACAACAAACTAAACATAGAGCAGTTTTAAAGAAATGAGTTTTCAATCTAGATGGTTTCAAAGTGCATAGCTTCCAGTGGCTTCCTAACATCGGAAGGAAGAGCGTTCCAGACGGCTGCAGTAGAGCACCTGAGAGCGCGCGATGCAGTGACCGTCTGTTTTTTTCGATGGTTAGCCAAAAGCCGCCATGAGGATGACCGGAGTTCGAACTCAGATATTGTGCCACAGATAATTATTAACCTATTCCCATAAGTTGCAGGGTGGTGGGTGCCCCGTTCACCGCCGAATCTCGGAACGGCGCAAGCGGCTCGGCGTTCATTTTATTGAGAGAGGCGTAAGCAGTGCCGCTGTTTTTAAGGACACCGTGACTCACCGCAGAGAACCGGAGCGACACGACCGCCACACTCTGCGATAGCTGGCGCCAAACTGTGCCGCACGCGCTCCCGCGTGGCCTTGCGGGAACCTCGATACAGATAAAGTTATTTTATTTTTTGTTCTGATGACGTACATGTGCACGCACGTGTACGTCATAAGAATGGGAAAGGGTTAAATGTCCCATAATATTTCATAGTCCTGGAAACATCACCTTTTCCGCATCATCATCATTGCAGCAGAAGCAACCGTGATAACGACAACAATCATCGTCTCGTTTTGATTGGTCATTGGCAGCGTATAACCATAAGCAGCAGCAGCGGGAGGTCGCAGTGGGTGGGACTCGTGTCCAGGATGGCGGAGGTCAGGGTACCGGGGTCACCCCCAGAGGTCGCTGACCAGGCAGCAGCAGGAGGAGCCCCTAACGGCGGGACGGTGCGGTTACGGTACGAGCTCGACCTCGGAGGTTCGGGGGTCGACTTCGCACCAGCCGTGGGATCTAGCAGAGGGAAGGAATCGGAATCTGTATTTCACACGGGAGGAACCCGGTGAGCTATGAAGCTCTTTGCCGTGACGACCGCCTGACGTTGACGCGCCGCGGTCGGTGTGGGCGCTGCAGACTGGAGGGAGGCGGCGGAGCTGGAGAGATTTGCCGACGCCGTTTTCATCTGCACGCCGGATCGCCTGCACAAGGTGAGGGGGGGGGGGGGCGCTGCCCTCTGCCGACAGCTCCGGCAGGGTTCGCTTCTTTCCCCTTGGCTGTCCCTCTCGCGCAGCGCCAGCTTCGCCCGTGCACCACCTGCTCCGCCTCCTCCTCCAAGACGCTGCCGTTGTTGCCGCTGAAGCTCCGTGCCGTCGTCACAGCTCGCCTCGACTGTGCGGCAACACTCCGTTGTCGATCGAACGTCGTGATCGGCCATGGTCTCTCCGCTGCTGCATGAAGACCTCCACCCTCCCCCAACACCCACCTCTCCCCCCACCCCCTTCCACCCTCCCCCAACACCCACCTCTCCCCCCACCCCCTTCCACCCTCCCCCAACACCCCCTCTCCCCCCACCCCCTTCCACCCTCCCCCAACACCCACCTCTCCCCCCACCCCCTTCCACCCTCCCCCAACACCCACCTCTCCCCCCACCCCATTCCACCATCCCCCAACACCCCCTCTCCCCCCACCCCCTTCCACCCTCCCCCCCCCAAGCCGTTGCCATCGTTCACCGTCCTTCGGGTGCAACGATCCGTCCAGCTCCTGTGTTCGCTGATTTTATCGCTCCATCTCTGTGGTGGACGTTCCACCTTATGGCGCATTCCTTACTGTGGCTGCCACCATAAAAACCAAACTATAAACTACGTTTACTTTTACCGTGCAAGGCCCCACTGTGCTATACAGCTCTTTTTCAGAAACGACCTGGCCACAAACGAGAGCTCAACGAAGTGGCTTATCACGTGGAACTGTAAAGCAGCCAAATACTCTAAACACGTGGTGTTGACTCTAAATGTGGAGGGGAAACCCGGAAGACCTGGAGAAAGTCCACGTGACTACGGGGAGAAAGCGAGGCATGCAAACTCCACATATACAGGTGTCAGCGACAGTCAGGGTCGGGATTAAACCCACGACCTCCTGTATGTGAGGTGAGGTAGTTAACATCTCTCCATGCTGGCACACTCTCCCATCAGTCTCCACCACTGACCGTGGTCCAGTCTCGTGGCATGTCCTGCCCAAGGCCACTGTTAACCGTCAATGTCCCCAGCTGCCGTGTGTGCTCTGATCTAAGGTGGCGAGATGTTAACTACCTCGCCTGCTATACAGGCGGTTGTGAGTTAGATCCCGAACCTGACGCCTGCTGCTGTATATTTGGAGTTTGTGTGTCTCTCTCTCTCCCCGTGGTCACGTGGATTTTGCTCTGGGTCCTTCGGGTTTTTCCCTCCACATTTAGAATCAACATCACGCGTTTAGTGCGTTTGGCTGCCATACATTTCCATACTTCGTTGGGCTATCATTTGTGATAGCCAGGTCGCTTCTAGAAAACTATCTCTGTAGGTCAGTGGGCCTCACCTGGTCAAATTAAAATAGTTCAGTCGAGTTTGAATCCACGTGCTTTTCTGTCGCTCGCGGTGCCATTCCGAGCATGCACCTCTCCACGCTTCCTTGAGCGCTTCTCGACTGCGGTTGCGTTTTCCTGATGTCGGAGCACGTGACGTACAGTCTTTACCCTGCCCAAGTCCACCGCCGTGGAATTTCCGGCTGCTCCAAAGCACCCGGCAACCAAACGTTGCGCCCGCAAAGTCAACCAAACTCACCACCAACACCCAGTTCCCTTCAATCATCGATCAACAACGAGACCATCAACCGCCCCGTGGTCACTTTCCACCGTGGGCTCGCCGCTGCCGCGCGTCTCCCCCGCCCACCACCTCCCCCCCCCCGTCTTGCTCTGCTCCCCTTCCTCTGTCCTCAGCTCCAGCAAAAACTCGGCTTCTGAAGTTGGGGAATTCTCAGCCAGCGATCACTCAGTGGGCGCTCGCTTCCTCTCCCGTTTAACACGGAGTAGTAGTATTTGGCTTTCACGCCCGATATTATCCATAATAGAGGGTTTTTTTTGGGTTCGATCGCGTCAATATAAATGTGTCATTAAACCCGCCGCCACCACCCGACGCAGCCAATCAGTAAGCTTTGTCACGTCAACAAAACGTGCCAATTATGCCAGTTAGTTACTAGTTCAGCACCCCGGTCTGCTGGCGTGTAAACGTTGTGGGTTTACTCTCCAGCACGCCGGTGCGTGCTCTACCCACAACTAATTGACACGTTTTGTTCGAGTGACAAACCTTGCTAAGTGGTCGTGTCGCGTCGTGGCGGACTTAACGGCACTTTTATATTCCCTCTTCCGTGCAGCCGCGAGCTTCTGCAGGGCCCTTCCCGTTGTGGTCCGTCACCGCCGACTCCCTCTCGGCGCGAGTCCTTCCTCTCCCCCTGTCCGTCACCGCCGCTCTTCACCAGCCTCCTTTTCACCAGCACCAACAACACCAGCAGCCGCCATTCGCCACTGAGTGACGGCGACGTCACCACGGCACTCGTGCCAGGCTGAGTGCACTTTAAGGCCATTTGAAGGGTCGAATGCCTGCTGGCAGGAGGTCACGGGACAGACCCGGGTGCCATGGGTTGAGTGACTGAGATGACTGGCTGATGCACCACCACCAGCACCACCGCCACCACTACCACTCACTCCCGCTCCACCACCACGACCACCAGCACCACCGCCACCACTACCACTCACTCCCGCTCCACCACCACGACCACCAGCACCACCGCCACCACTACCACTCACTCCCGCTCCACCACCACGACCACCAGCACCACCACTACCACTACCACTCATTCCCGCTCCACCACAACCACTACCACTCACTCCCACTCCACCACCACGACCGCCACCACCACCACTACCACTCACTCCCGCTCCACCACCACGACCACCAGCACGACCACTACCACTACCACTCACTCCCGCTCCACCACGACCACTACCACTCACTCCCGCTCCACCACCACGACCACCACCGCCACCACCACCACTACCACTCACTCCCGCTCCACCACCACGACCACCAGCCATTACCACTCTGCTATCGTGCCCCTCCCCCCCCCGCTCTCGTGCAGCGGTCTCGTCGAGATGCTTTCTAACTCCCATGTCGGGTCGTATCGAATCGCGTCGTGAAGCGGCCTCGGGCCGAGCGTCGCAATCTCGACTCGGCGACGGAGGCGTTCCGAACCGGAATCTCGGGTCGGGGAGACGATGAACCTCTCACCGCACCGCCGCGGTCGATGAAGCGAGTGCCACTTCGTGGGCCAGTGAACGGACGGCGGTTATTCAGATGTGGAATGTTTTTCGAAGCTTCTGTCTCCTCCACGCCATCAGGACCCGGCCGTCGCCTTCGCAGCCAAGGGCTACCACGTGCTGCTGGAGAAGCCCATGGCGGTGAGAGGACGCGGGGAGGCCAGGGGCACGGATCCCCCTGGCGAGGGTCGCACACGACAAGCAAAATACATTTGACGGGCGACTACGCACACATGCACGCACGCAACCACGCACACACACGCACGCAACCACGCGCTGTTCCGCTGCTTCTGTCACGCGGCTAAAGGCTCTTGCAGTGACAGACAGGAATGCCCCAACAGTCTGTTAAGGCTACACAGAGGTTGGTTGACACCCTGTGCTAGGCGCTGCTGGGATTTGATCGCCAAAGAGCAAACTTTGGGGGGTCGGGATGTCGAGTTCGAAACAGCTGCTGGATCTGGCGGGAGGAAGGACACGACCACGCGGTTCTGTGTGTATGTACGTTGAACTTCTTTCGCACCGTACGTAGCCAACCGCGCGAATTGGAGGTGCGGGGAAAGGACAACAAACTAAACACAAAAAGCAGTTCTAAATAAATGAGTTTCATATCGAGATGATTTAAAAGTGCACAGCTCCAGTGGGTTCCTAATAGGGAGAGCGTTCCAGACGGCCGCAGAAGTGCATCTGAAAGAGCACGATGCGGTGACCGACTTTGTTCGATGACTCAGCAAAAGCCGCTGCTGTGAGGATCAGGCATCATCATCAAAGACAAAGATCCCCCTTATAGCCTTAACAGACTGTTGAGGCAAGTGCTGGTTAGCGAGCACCTATGAAAGCCGGCACGGCACACGAGGGGGTGGGTGGCCAGCATCACGCCCGGCCGCATTTGTCTCCCCAGCGGCGATGTTTACACATCGCACCAGCTACTAATTTGAGGCTGAGTCGACCTCGGGGAGGCCCAGGACCGGTTCAGATAATCGCCACCAGTGTTGGCCGTGAGCGGAAATCGAACTCGGGTCGCCGGTTTCGTAGCGCAGCGCTCACCGCTACACTACCGCTCCCCACATCACCAGCAGCAGCAGCAGCAGCATTGTCCGCGTGGAGCGAGCGCCGTGCGTGTGTCCCCGTGCGGCAGGTGAGCGAGGGTGACTGCGAGGCGATCGTGGCAGCGTGCCGGCGCGCGGACGTCATGCTCTCCGTGTGCCACGTGCTGCGCTACTACCCTCCCGTGCAGAAAGTCAAGGTGAGCCGCCGCCGCCGCCAGCAGCAGTGGCCACCGCCGGCGTGCGCCTGCGTGCCTGCGAGTGTCTGTCTGTGTGCGCGTGTGGCGTGTGTAGCGGTGGCGTCACGGCTCGCGCAGTGCGCTACAAATCCCCGCGACCCGAGTTGACATCCTGTTCACGGCCAAAACCCAGCGACAATTTTTCACAATCGGTTCCTTAGCCTCCCCTAGATCGACTCAGCCTTAAATTAGTACCTGGTGCAGGTGTGTCAACATCGCCACTGGGGAGACAAAGGTGGCCGGACGTGGTGCTGGACCCCCACCCCCTCGTGTACCATGCCGGCTTCCATAGGTGCTCGCTAACATCACTTGCCCCAACAGCCTGTTGAGGCTGTGCATGTGTTTGTGTCTTTGTCTTGCATCTCAGTCAGTCACCTCATCACTCCTGGGTCTGTCCTGTGACCTCAACGGGCCTTCCGCACTTCACGCTGCCTCAAAGTGCACCTAGCCTGGCACAAGCGCTGTGGTGATGCCACACCGCCACTTATTGGCGAATGGTGGCTGTTGTTGCTGTGTGTACATGCGCGTGAGTGTGTGGGGCGGGGTGGTGCCGTTCAGATAATTTATAATCAATAGTTACAAATTAGCCGACAGCTTGGGGAGGCATTCATCGAGCAGTGGATTGATCCTGGCTGATGCTGATGAATGATGATGCATTGGCCACTGCCTTCACTGACAAACAAGAATTTAGCAAATTGCCAGCAGTCAAAAACTGCCACTCAGAGCCGAACAATCTACTCACGAATCGCACGAATCGCACGTCTTTGGAAGTGAGCAGTGGCTTTTGTTTCTTTCTCTCCACGGAGAGACTGGCCCACGCCGCACAAAATGTGGAATTTCCACCACGGCTCCGCAGCCACCGCAAACAGAGACGCGTGGCACCCCCGGGCTCAGATGCCGCCGCACTGCGTTGACATTGACCTGACTTTGACAGGGCACTGCGCAAAGCGTGACCAGATTTGCGAATCCCACGATCCTTTTGGCAGCCTTGCACAGTGCCTCGTTTCGTGCACAGCATCGAATGAACCCACACGGTACGTTTGTCGCCATCCGGCGCTGAGGGTCCGTCGCAGGTGGCAATCGGTTGGTAAACGTCGCGTCCTGAACGTCAGCCCCTTGGCCGCGTCGCGTCCCCTTCACGGTGACCGCTCACTGGCACGAGCAGCAAGAGGAGGAGGAGGCCTGCCCGTAGGACTCGGTGCTCCTCAGCGAACTGCGCTCGCGGGGAGAGTACGCACGTGTGGTGATGCACGTGTGGTGATGCACGTGTGGTGACGCACGTGTGGTAACGCACGTGTGGTGACGCACGTGTGGTAACGCACGTGTGGTGACGCACGTGTGGTAACGCACGTGTGGTAACGCACGTGTGGTGACGCACGTGTGGTAACGCACGTGTGGTAACGCACGTGTGGTAACGCACGTGTGGTAACGCACGTGTGGTGACGCACGTGTGGTAACGCACGTGTGGTGACGCACGTGTGGTAAGGCACGTGTGGTGACGCACGTGTGGTAACGCACGTGTGGTGACGCACGTGTGGTGACGCACGTGTGGTGACGCACGTGTGGTAAGGCACGTGTGGTGACGCACGTGTGGTAACGCACGTGTGGTGACGCACGTGTGGTAACGCACGTGTGGTGACGCACGTGTGGTAACGCACGTGTGGTGACGCACGTGTGGTAAGGCACGTGTGGTGACGCACGTGTGGTGACGCACGTGTGGTAACGCACGTGTGGTGACGCACGTGTGGTAAGGCACGTGTGGTGACGCACGTGTGGTAACGCACGTGTGGTAAGGTACGTGTGGTGACGCACGTGTGGGGATGCACGTGTGGGGATGCACGTGTGGTGACGCACGTGTGGTGACGCACGTGTGGTGACGCACGTGTGGTGACGCACGTGTGGTGACGCACGTGCCGTGCTCATCGGAGGTGCGGGGGAAGGACAAGAAATTCAACACAAAAGATCAGTTCTCAAGGAACGGGTTTTCAATCTGCATTTTAAATTGCACAGCTCCAGTGGCTTCCTAATATCGGAAGAGCGTTCCAGACGGCCGTAGAAGCGCGTCTGAAAGCGGTGTGTGATGCGGTGACCACCGTCTTCAACAGACAGCCAAAATCCGCTTCTGCTGCTGCAATGATGACCGGAGTTTGCGTGATGGTTATTGCCCCTTGACCAGATCAGCAAGGTATTGTGGTTCATCAAATTTTTACGTGGGTTTTTTTCTCTTTCATTCGGGCGTTAACGGAGTTACCCAGAAACAATCCACGCAGGCGAGCGGACAGTACTCATAAGTTTTTTCGGTAAAGTCACGTAGGTAAAACATCAAAATTAATGAAAATAAAATAAAACAAAAATCACGACGTTTCGGAGGCAACACAAGTCTCCGTCATCAGGTGGGACCGTCACAGCCGAATTAGCTGCATCAAGTGATGCCCACCTGATGACGGAGACTTGTGTTGCCTCCGAAACGTCGTGATTTTTGTTTTATTTTATTTTCATTAATTTTGATGTTTTACCTACGTGACTTTACCGAAAAAACCTAAGAATATGATTCCTTGCAGTCACGAAAGCTTCAAATCTAGAAGTACTCATAAGTCCGCACGCAATGGCGGAGCCAGGATTTTCAGGTAGGGGGGGGCAACCCCTCCAGCAATGTTAGTAAGGAAGGACTTGTCCCTTGCTTTTTATTCGACGCATGTGCGGCGATGGCGCAGCCATCGATCGAGGGTCGAATTCGAACCGCGTCGTGTGATCGGCATCGCGCTCGCTGAAGGTGATGATGCCTTCAGGGAAGTCGTGTACTGTATACACAACTGCGCACAATTCTGTGAGTCACCTATAACTGCTTTGCCGTTACTTATTGTCAATTATGGACTCAGACTATTGTCCGATCATCTCATAGAGTCCCTGGCACGTAATAATATGCTATACTAATAAACCCCAATGATCCGACTGGCTTTGCCAGTGTCCACACGCACGGGTTCACAAACCCACTCGCTGCGCTGCCATTTCTCCTGGCCACCTCACAGCGCGGCTTGTTGTGGGGGAGTTTTTTGACAAATCTGCACGAACCACGGGATCCTTTGCCTCGCAATGCCTGGGGTCACGTCTGGCGTGCCGTCACGACCTGCTGCGTGCGCACTGTGCTGCGACGGACGGGCCCCACGCCAAACTACGGCCATTTCAACATCCCCTGCCGGACGAGGGCCTTCCTACGCCGCTGTGGCCGTGACGGTGTCCTGTTCATGGCCATACATCGCCGACATCGGCACGTGCGACATTGTGGGGAGCATAGAAGTACGGGACAACATTCCTACACCTCTGCTGCCCACCGCATAGAGCCACAGCCTCCAGCAGCAAGCAACGTGTCTGTGCACGGCGGTCACCCGTCCAAGGCGCCGTCCAGGCTCGACACCTGCTGAGCTTCTGAGACCACGCGGCGTCCGAGTGAATTGGTGATCGAGGTTCGACGTGGCCTGAGAGTCGTGGATTAGAGCGGAACGCGCCTTTGACGGCTGCCTCACTGCTGGATGAGGAGAAGCGGCCACGGTGCCGGCTGCAAAACACGATCGATCGTACGAGAGGCAATAATCCAATTGATGGGGGGCAGGGAGGGGGTCTTCATTTATCGACAGGAGAGGCTCTCAGCTCATTAACTGTGTGACCTTACAAAGCAACTGACATTTTGCATTATTGACTTTGGAATTCCATGGTACGATCATCATCATTGTCATCGTTGGAAACCCGTAGGCGACGGAGGCCCAGTGGGCCAACTGCGTTCCACCGCGTCGTCGGAGGCTTCCCGAAAGGCTAGACCGGCGTCGCGACAGATCTAGACGAAGCCACGAGTCTCCTCGGGAAGGCCCGACCACACGGCGCCACGATGGAGATCGGCGCGCTCCGCCCACGTGGGCAGAAGCAGGAGAGTCGCCCCGCGTCCTCGCAACGCGGCCAGACCAACGGATACGACTTAACCGGACGACGGAACACCGGTCCCTCGACGAGACTTCGATGTCGCCAACAAAGTCGAACCGTCCGATGCCAAGGAGCTGGCGCCGACACCGCGTGAGGAAGGCCCGCAACCGGTTTGAGTCTTGACTGCGGGGGAGTCCACGGCTCGGCACCACAACGGCACAACTGGCATCACACAAGTCTCGTCGACTCTTATCTTGGTCGGTGTGCTGAGACGACGTTGAGGCTGCATGCTGCGTGAAGAGCGGATAACGGATGTGGCCAGGTCGATCCCGTGGAGGATGCCAGGCTTGCAGAAGCTTGCCACCGAGGTGTAGAAAGTCCAGGACACCCTCGGCGGTGTCGGCACCAACGGTAGCGGTGGTTTTGGGCTCAGGGGGACCCATTCCCAAGCCCTGCACCTTTGTCTTCTGCCACGGTAGCGAGATGTTATCTCCCTCGCCTGGTATACAGGAGGTCGTGGGTTCAATCCCGACCCTGACGCCTGCTGTATATATTAGGTTTGCGTGTTCTCCCCGTGGTCGCGTGGATTTTGCACCAGGTTCTCTGTTTTTTTCCCTTCACATTGAGAATCAACGTGCTTTTTCAGTATGTGGCTGCTATAAATGTCCACGTGATAAGCCACGATCACTTGTGGTGGCCAGGTCGCTTCTGGAACAGAGTTCAGTGGGGCCTTACCTAGTGAAGCAAAAATAGTGTTTTAGTTCATAGTTGAGTTCCAACGGTGCACGCGACATCGTGAAACTGGTGGAGTGCACCCTGGGGTCGTCCTTTGCGTGGGTACACGAGCGGGGCTCTGCACACTGGACATCTGCGAAAAAGAGCTTGATAGCTCATCGGATTCCTCCAGCATACCGACTCTAATCACCCAGGAAAAGTCTGTCCTTAACGCTCGTGACGTCACTCCACATCGACCAGCCCCCCTCATTAATATTCATGAGCATGTAACATCACTCCACATGGAGCATCCTCCCCCCTCATTAATAATCATGAGCAGGTGACGTCCTCCAAATGGACACCCCCTCCCCATTCATAATAATTAGCGGGTGACGTCACTCCACATGAGGGGCGAGGCGCCTCCTCGCCCCTCCTCAACGTCAACTCACAACCCTCACTACAAAGGCAGAACCCTCACGTCACGTGATCTCCGTAACGCTATTGAGACATCAAAGTAAAAAGGACGTCATGATGAACAAGGGATTATAACCTTAAAATGAAATAGTCTGTGTCACTGCGCCCTTACAAATTGCACACGAATCGATGCGATGAATATCACGTCGTGCTCTGCTTTTCGCTTGCAAGCTTCAGATTTACTGCAACACACCCGTCCTTGGACGGGTCAAAGGCTAGTAAATAAATATTCTGAGAATAAAAAATTGTGCATCGTCAGCGTGGTTCGGGTCATCGAATGACTCGACTGGTCTCCCGTTATTCCGATATCCATTCAATTCCCGCTACAAAGTGAGGCTGGAGCGTGCCTTTTAGTAGGTTACTTTTTGCCTTTTCAACGTGGTGCCCAATCGCTGGAATGTTGCAAGCGCCTCATTACAGCCGCTAAATCAAAGAAGCAAAGACACGCGCACATTGCTGTTTTAATTGCTTGAGAAGGCCAGGCGAACGGCGTGGACTTACGCAGGATTCATACTGAGCTCGCAAAGTCAAGTCACCACTGGCAGCGCTGACCCAGCGGTGGAAGTTCTACATTGCCATGGCGGGGGCCAGTCTCTTCACAGGGACAACCACTTCTTGGCACGCCACAAGTACGGTGGTGTCGCGTGACATGCGAGGCGTGAAGGGGCCTATCCTACGGTCACAATCGGTCCTTTGGCCGTCCAGAAACCACCTCCTGCGTGCAGGATGACGCCTCGTAAGCGTCACCGGCCGAGCCCACCCCCTGGCCTGGCTTTGAACTTTTGACCCCCCCCCCCGCGCTTGTCACCGCAGCTCGACTGGATCTCCGTTAACGATCCCCAGGTTCAGCGCCCAGCCATCGGCGTGTTCACAATTCATCTGTCGACAGTCACCCCCCCCCTTGCCTCCACTCCCTTCACCTGCCAGCACCGACGGGAGTGGTGAAGTATGGTCAAATGACCGCCTACGACCCGCGGGGCTGCTTGGGGCAGCCCTCATCCAGCAGTGGATTGACAAGGGGGCTGCGGGAGTGAATCGACGCAGTAATAGAGGAGTACAGGGTCACGACTCCTGGCCTTTGGCTGTCTGGTTACAGGGACGTGTCACTGCCGACACTGTACGTGTTAATTGGAAGTGCGGGACACTGACTGAGTGCACGCGCGTCGTCCGTGTGTCACCGTGTGTCGGTGTGTCTGTGTGTCACCGTGTGTCCGTGTCACCATGTGTTGGTGTGTCACCGTGTGTCACTGTGTATCCCTGTGTCACCATGTGTCGGTGTGTCCGTGTGTCACCGTGTGTCCGTGTCACTGTGTGTCACTGTGTGTCTCTGTGTTGGTGTGTCCATGTCACCATGTGTCCTCTGTGTGTCACCGTGTGTCACCGCGTGTCACCGTGTGCAGGAGTTGTTGGATAAAGGAGTCATAGGCGACGTGGTGCACATTCAGCACCTGGAGCCCGTGAGTGCGGCGCCAGCCACAGAGACGTCGCTCCGCTACACGTGCCGCTACACGTGCCGCCTGCTGTATATTTGGAGTTTGCTTGTTTCTCTCCCCGTGGTAGCGTGGATTTTTTTCTGCCGGGTTCTCCGGATTTTCCCTCCACGTTTAGAAACATCCGTTGAGATTGTCTCGATTGCTTTGAGTATCTGGCTGCTGCTATGAATGTCCACGTGATGATAAGCCACTTCGTTGAGCTATCACTTGTCGCCAGGAGCCTTAGGGGCCGTCCATAAATGACGTCACGCACCTGGGGGGGGGGGTCAGACATTTGTGACGATGTGTGACGAGGGGGGGGGGTTTGAGAAATGTGACATCACATCAAAATGCGCAACTTTAAATAAATATAGACAACACGTTCTACTTAATTAAATAGACTTTTTAATAAATGTTTCTCCTACAACATCAGAGTGCAGCGCCACATTAAATACGCACTACAGAGACAATAGTTTAAAGCGATTTGAAGCATGTTTTATTTTTAAAATGGAAATATGGTTTGGGGGGGGGGGGCAGAGCTTTGTGACGTCATATTTGAGGGGGGGGGGTCTGACTTTTTGTGACGCCGTGTGACGAGGGGGGGGGGGTCAAAAATCGTCAAAAATCGCGTGACGTCATTTATGGACGGCCCCTCACCTGGTAAAAAAATTTTTTTTATTGAAATCAGATATTTTCAAGTGATTGGTTTATCTTTCCCATACTTTGCGCCCGCCTGTGCCCGCCTGTGCCCGCGCGCAGGTCGGCCACTTCCACTTTGCTCACTCGTTTGTGCGCGGCAACTGGAGGAGGGAGGACGAGAGCTCCTTCTCGCTCCTGGCCAAGTCCTGCCACGACCTGGACCTCGTCCTCTACTGGCTCGGGGGGAAGAGGTTCGCGAGCCCTCGCCTGGCCTCACCCCCATGATTCCGCTGATCGCTCCCCCACCACCCCCACCCTCACAAATCGTTGCACAGTTGACCGCTGACCTCCAAGGTAACTTTCTCTTACAGTCGTCGTCGTCGTCGTAATCACCGCACCTGCGATCAGCACGGTCGGCTACGTTCAGCGTAACGGTACATACGTAGAGGAGTAGTATGGGGACGTGACGTCATACGCGCTGTGAGGTGCGATGACGTCATGTAACCTGGGGGTACTTAAGGGGGGCCCTGTGACGAAAGCGAAGAGACAGCCAGCAGGCTAGCAGTAGAGAGAGCCACGGGTCCACGGGAAGGACCGCGTGTAGGACACCTACCCCTGGTGTTTACTTACCACTTTCCTTGTTAATACACCGGCGCAAGCCCTTACCTGAAGACCTGCCTCATTTACAACACAACACATATGTCCATGATCGATGAATCCTCTAGCCAATCCAACCAGAGGATTCAGAGGGGAGCAGGCGGGGGTTGTGGTTACCATTGCAGTGGTCGAGACAAGGTTCTAGAAGGTTCTAGAAGGTTCTGGGAGGACGAGGGTTTGGAAGAGGCCAGAACAGGGTGGGGGGGTTGCCTTGGGGATGTCCCCCAGGGGTAGCCTGCTGACGGTGCGCGGTGTTCACGGGGGGGGGGGGGGGGCTGTGCGGCGGTGGGGTTCGGCTTGGTGTGCTCAGGGACTGTCCTTGCTGTCGTTTTGGCTGCCTTGGCCAAGCTTGGCAATTTGAACTCATTTCTTTGATCTATTTTGCGTTAAAATAAAAATTTGCAATTTGATTACCTTTCCTACACTTCACACTCTGGTCGTGTTTTTCCGCATTTCGTTTTGCCGTTGTAACTTTCTGACCCCCCCCCCCCCCCCCCGTGCCGCTGCTACTGGACATCTGAGAAGGGAGCTTCACAGCTCTTCGGATTTCTCCAAGATTAATAAAGAATTCTGATTCTGGTGCGACGTCTCGTACAGCTGCGACCTTGAGTGGCGCAGCTTACACCGCTAGAAACTTGATCCACCTGGACAGAGAGCAGCCGTGTGGGCCGTGCGGCAACTCAGACCCTGACCAACCCCCCCCTCTTACAGGCGCCGGTCTATACAATAACACGAGGTGAAGCGCTCTCCAGCGAGGGTGATGCGCCACGAAGTACGACGCGGCATCGAAACGTCGCCTGTCGTATATCCGCTCGTCGTTCATTTGTCTTCTCGAGGCCGCACGGAGTTCTATGCACAGACGGAGGAGCCGGGACGACGTCATCCAGCAGTGGATCAGTGGCCAGGGCCCATCGCTGGCGGTGCCGTGCCGTGGCGGCTGCGGCCCGGCTGACGCTCTCTCCGCCCTACCCGCTTGTGCCGTGTCCCCAGGTGCCTCAAGGTGTCGTCGTTCGGCGCCCTCTGCCACTTCACCAAGGAGCACCAGGTACCGGCCTCGCCGGGTGTCAGTCTATGGGTCTCTGTGTGAGTCTATGGGTCTCTGTGTGAGTCTATGGGTCTCTGTGTGAGTCTATGGGTCTCTGTGCGAGTCTATGGGTCTCTGTGCAGAGTCTATGGGTCTCTGTGTGAGTTTATGGGTCTCTGTGTGAGTCTATGGGTATCTGTGTGAGTCTATGAGTCTCTGTGAGAGTCTACGAGTCTCTATGTGAGTCTACGGGTCTCTGTGTGAGTCTACGGGTCTCTGTGTGAGTCTATGAGTCTCTGTGTGAGTCTATGGGTCTCTGTGTGAGTCTATGGGTCTCTGTGTGAGTTTACGGATCTCTGTGAGAGTCTATTGGTCTCTGTGTGAGTATATTGGTCTCTCTGTGAGTCTACGGGTCTCTGTGTGAGTCTGCGGGTCTCTGTGTGAGTCTATGGGTCTCTGTGTGAGTCTATTGGTCTCTGTGTGAGTCTACGGGCCTCTATGTGAGTCTATGGGTCTCTGATTCTGTTGTTGTCGGCGGTCTGTGACTGTCCACTGCTGGGCACAGGCCTCCCCCATTCGTCTCCGTGCCCTCGGCTCCCCAGCTCCTCCGGTGCAGTCGTGGCCTCTGGACTCTGCGATGTCGTTCTCGCTGCTTCTCCTGCTGCCCTCTCTTCCACGCTCTTCCTCTGCTTCTCTTCCCTTCTCTCATCTCTCGTCCTCTCGCACGGGCGGCCAGGGTGACTTTAGAGATTGTAATCATCAAACTCTGATGGGTGACGCAGGGCATCAGTCGTGCACAGTGCCGAACGACAGAAAACGACGGGAAACGAAGGTGAAATGGCACCATCGATTCAGAATGAACACAAAGCAAAGCCAGGTGTATTAAACTAACGACTGCATTGGTCATGAGCGCAAAAACACCGTGCAGACGGAACTTTCTAAAGCGTCCGTGCTTGCCCTGTTGCGCTGGCAAATAAGTTTTGTGATTGTAGTAACGTACCCCATAATGCAATGCTGCAGGTTGGTGTGGAACGGTGCAGAACAGTGCAGAGCAGAGTGGAACCGTGCAGAGCGATGCAGAGTTTCGTGTAACCGCGCGGCGCGCTGCATTGCCGGTGCCTGTGTGTGGGCGAGGGCACGTGGGGGGGGGGGGTGAAGGCCGCTCTGAGTCCGTGTCGTGCCGCCCCCTCGCGTGCGTGCAGCCGCCAGGGGCGTCGTCCCGCTGCGTCGACTGCGCCCTGAGCGACGGCTGCGCGTACTCGGCCACCAAGTACCTGGCCATGGCCATGGGGGTGAGCTCACACGCACACGCAAAGACAAAGATCTCCCCGTGTAGCCTTAACAGACTGTAGGGGCAAGTGCTGTTAGCGAGCACCTATGAAGGCCGGCACGGCACACGAGGGGGTAGGTGGCCAACACCACGCCGGGCCGCCTTTGTCTCCCCAGTGGCGATGTTTACACACCTCACCAGGTACTCGTTTGAGGCTGAGTTGACCTAAGGGAGGCCCAGAACCAGTTAAGATAATCGTCACCGGTGTTGGCCGTGAGCGGGAATCGAACCCGGGTCGCCGGGTTCGTAGCGTGGTGCGCTAACCGTTGCGCCACCGCTCCCCACGCGCATACACGCACACACACGCACACACACGTACACACACACGCACACACGCACGCACACACGCACACACGCACACACACACGCACACACACAGACACACACGCACACACAGACACACACGCACACACACGCACACACACACGCACACACGCACACACGCACGCACACACGCACACACACAGACACACGCACACACACACGTGCACACACACACACGTGCACACACACACGCACACACGCGCTCGCTCGCCCATGTAGGCGTGCGCGGGTGCACGGCTTGAGCATGTGTCCCGTCTGTAAGTAAGTGGCACATGTGTAATAAACCCAGGTTTCCACGAGTGGCACTCCCTGGCAATTCACCGGTGCTCGGCTCTTGGGATAACTGGAATCCCTTTCATTGGGTCTCGGTAGAGGTGCAGCCCCGCAGTTGTCCACTCTGGCCACTGCCGGGGCAAGCTCCTGAGAGCTCCCTCATCGAGAGTGGCATTTGGTTTACTCTTCCGCGCTGGACAGATGTCTCTGAACTAAACTATAACCTACTAAACAGTTTTTTTTATTCTACCAGGTAAGGCTCCACTGAGCTATGTAGCTCTTTTTCAGAAGCGACCTGGCCACAAATGATAACTCGACGAAGCGGCTTATCACGTGGAAATGTACAGCAGCTAAATAATCTAAACGCGTGATGTTGATTCTAAATGTGGAGGGACGAACCGGAGGACCCGGAGAAAAATCCACGCGACCACGGGATGAGAGACACGCAAATTTCAAAAACACAGGTGTCCTCGGGGTCGGAAATCGAACCTACGACCTCCTGTACACCAGGCGAGGTAGTTAACATCTCATAACCACCGTGTCGTCTTTGAAGAGGTGGTTAGTAGCCACGCTTTACCCCATCACAAGCAGCCTGCTCATCGACGATTACAGCTGCTGTGTCACCATCGACACCGCTGGGTGTGGACAGAGGTGCGGTGGCGATCCCTTCACAGGAATGTGGAATTTCCATCACCGGCTTAGGACAGCCGACGGAGGATGGCGTCGCCCGTTGCCTCGACTCGCGGGAGACACTTGGGGGTGCAATTCGAACGCCGTCGCTCCTCCCCGTGACCTCCGACGATGGCGGCAAAGGTCACCCGTCTGGGCGGCGCTCCGCACGGGAGCCCTGGGGGGGGAGGGGGTAGTAAAGTCCGTGGGCATCAGCGGGGAGCAGTGCGAGTGACTCATTCATTCATCCCTCCGCGGTGAATAGATCACCGCCACTTTTGTGGGAAGCCGTCGCTACCGCCGCTGCTACTCCCGCTGCTGCTGTTTGTGCTTGCTGCTGCTTGCTGCTACTGCTGCTGCTTATTGCTGCTGCTGTTTGTGCTTGCTGTTGCTGCTGCTTGCTGCTACTGCTGCTGCTTGCTGCTGCTGCTGCTACTGCTGCTTGTTGCTACTGCTTGCTGCATGCGACTACTGCTGCTGCTGCTTGCTGCTCCTGCTGCTGTTGCTTGTTGCTACTGCTGCTGGTTGCTGCTGCTGCGTGTTGCTGCTGCGTGCCACTGCTTATGCTGCTGTTGCTTGTTGCTACTGCAGCTGCATGCTACTGCTGCGTGATGCTGCAGCTACTGCTGCTGCTGATGGAGCGGCCGTCTCCGTGGTGCCTGGCGCTCCATCGTGAACGCCCCCCCCCCATCCTGCTCCCCCCATCCATTGTCGATTCCATCGATCGCTCCTCACGTGCCGTCCGATGATTGCTACGATTCCTCGGCGGTTTCGTCTCATTCCCGCCCCACCACCAACAACAACCGCCATTCGCCACTAAGTGGTTGGTGACGTCACCACGACGCTTGTGCCAGGCTGTGTGCACCTTGAGGCCACGTGAAGTGTCGAACGCCCACTGGCAGGAGGTCACGGGGCAGACCCAGGTGCCACGGGTCGACTGACCGAGATGACTGACTGATGCACCACCTGTGCCCTCTACTCTGCCAACTTGCTGTGCTTTAGCCACCCGGCGCTCCGCTAGTTGTTGTGAGCGTCGCTCCTCACCCCTCCATTGTTGTTGGAGGGCAATTGCCGCAAACTACCCAGTAGCGTCCTTCACGAGCTTCCTCTACAGAGGTCAATCTTGACACCGCTGGTACCAGTCATCCGCAAGTCCACTCAGCTCCACATCCTTCTGTACCACATCACTCCATCTCGTCTCTAGCCCGTGCCGCGCCCGTTTAGGCCCTTCGATCCGGCCGAACAAAAGCTGTTTAGGCATGCGGTGGCTGGGCATGCGGGCTACATGACCCAGGTCCTGGTGTCAAGGACATGGGCCCGCATCCGCTGTTCCATCACTATGTAGTCCAGCAGATGTTCTTGCTTGGACCCGGCATGCATCCATGATGTTGTTTGGATGCGCCGATGCCGGAACAGCGTGTTGGTAATTACAAGCCCATGGGCTGCACAAACATCTTGCAGCCTCCTACCGTTGTTATTGAGCTGATCTGGCCCATGTCTTTCAATCACTCCAGACCAGGTGCTAACATCATGACCAACTCGGGCATTGAAGTCGCACAACAAGATGACTCTATCCCGAGGGGCCACTTTAGCCAGCACCTGTGACAGGAGGTCATATAAGGCATCTGACTCATCGGTCTTGTCTGCATCCCTCCACGGATGTTCGTCTTCGGTGGGGGCATAAGTAACCACGACCACCACTCCTCGCCTCTGGTTGATGGGAAGGTGAGCCCAAAGTAGCCTGGGGCTTACAGCTTCCCACACCTCACCGCCACACTCCCACTCCCCCTTCATTATTTTGTTCAGAAGAAGAGCCACTCCCTGTTGTTTGGCAGTCTCCTGCCCCGAGTAGAAGACTGTCCACCCCTCATGGTGGCAGGAGCCAGAGCCGGTCCACCAGACCTCCTGAATACCACAGAGATCCAGGCAGTACCCATCCAGCTCCCGACAGAGGAGTGGCAGCCTCTCCTCCGCAGTGAGCATTCTGACATTCCACGTGGCCATCCGAAGTGGCTTTTTGTTGTTTCTGGAGGAGCCCCCAGGCTAAGGATTCAGTCTTCTGGTTCCGACAAATGGGGTTTGGCCAGGAGACGTCATAGACGCCTGTCCTCCCGGGGCCTCCAGCACAAGCTTAATACATTTTTGCATCGTAGTTTAGTGGTAGTTAATTGAAGGTGGAGGGGTTACCAGCTCCTCCCACCCATCCAGAGCCCCCATTTGGCCACTGTGGTGGTTACAAACTCCATGAAGGGAAAGGCCAATCTAAATTGGCCCTCCCCCCACGGCACTGCCCACCACAGCGTTGCCGTCTGGCACCACGAGGAGGTAGGGGTTGTTTTTGCTGGACCACCATCACCACCACCACCACATCCACCGCACTGGACATTGAATTATAGCCAGAGCAATAATGATGAAGCACAACTCGTCAATGCATGAACAGGGATTCGTCATTCTAAGTCGTTGTGATCCGGTCACCTCAACTTGCAGGGGATTCCTCTGGGACCCCGTTGACACGTAACACAATGGTGTTGGGTTCTTTAAATGCACGTACGATAGATTGGCTCTTTACAGAGATACGTGCCGGTCAAGTCACAGAGCATCCCTGTGTTAAATGAGTGGTGGAAATTCCACATTACAATTGCAGAGGCATGTAGTGACATTTGGAAAATTGTCATAACTTTGCAAACAAAGGGGTACTCAATGTACACGGCCCTTGCACGGACGATGGCTTGAGATGCCTCCCAATCCAAATAAGAACCGGCATGCAGCCGTTGTGAGTTGAGGTTCTATGACCTGATGAGTTCCACGCATCCAAAAGCCAGAGGAGATTTCCTCCACAAATGAGCATTAAGGCACTGGCGCTCATGTCATGTCCACAGCCCTGTAGAGCCAGTGAGGGAAATTCCACATTCCTTTATATATGTGCGTAAGTATGTTGAACTTCTTTGGCACCGTACATAGCCAACCGTGCCAATCGGAGGTGCGGGGGAAGGACAAAAAACTAAACACGAAAAACAGTTCCGTAGAAATTACTTCGTCAATGTAGATGATTTAAAAGTGCGTAGCTCCAGTGGCTTCCTAATATCGAAAGGAAGAGTGTTCCAGACGGCCGCAGAAGCGCTTCTGAAAGCGCCATGCTATGCGGTGACCATCTTTGTTCGGCGGTTATCCAGAAGCCGCCGCCGCTGCTGCTGCTGCTGCGAGGATGACCGGAGTTTGCGTGAAGTATTATGTTCCTGGACGAGATCAGCGAAGGTGTTGCATTCTGGATAATTTTTCCAAGCATATTCACGTGACGATGATTTCCAGTGGGCAGGAAGTGGATACCGTTGGCACGGTCCCTCAAACTTTTTTGTTTAATTCAGTATTATAATCTAAAGGTAACAATCGTCCTCTTCGCATCAGGCCTTTTTAATTTCCGGGCCGATGCAGGACACGGGAGGCTCAGAGGCCCAGTGGCCCAGTGGAGTGGCGGCCCAGCTTACGAGCCCGGGTCTCACTCTGTCTCCCCTGCCTCTCCCGCACGCCCCGGCCACTGTGGGGGCGTGGAGGTGAAGTTAACTTTTTTGAACCGCGGTCTACAAACAAATAACAGATACTGTAAGAAGATGGCAGCGTTTCGTTTCAGAATCAGAATATGTTATTAATACCAGAGGAATCCAATGAGAGCTCTTTTTCACAGATGTCCAGTAGTTCACAGATGTCCGGTAGATTTTGCCTTTCAAGAGCTGCTCTGCACGGAGACAGATAAGCGAGTATTTGTTAATTTTAAACGTGGGCTGTCACGGCCAATATTTACAATTCACAATGGTTTTCTTTTGAGTTAGGTAGTGCAGGCATAGCGTAAAGTTATTAACTATAATCCTCCCATCACCGACAAAGCCATTCAATTCCAGCTGTCACGTGGGCAAATTCTGTACACCTACAATTCATTTGGGTTTTTTTTCAGCAGAACCGGAGGAATGTTGCAAAGCAGGGAAAAGTTTGGACAATTTGATTTCGCTGGCGATTACATCCGGCATCATCAGGCATTGCAGCGGTTAAACGCAAACAAAACTAATTGTGAATCGTAAATATGCGCGTGTCTTTGTTGGCTTTAGGTCGACTCAACCTGAAGTGAGTACCCGGTGTGGTGTGTGGTAAACACCAGCACTGGGGAGACAAAGGCGGGCGGGCGTGGTGTTGGCCGCCCACCCCCTCGTGTGCCGTGCCGGCCTTGATCAGTGCTGACTAACAGCACTTGCGCCAACAGTCTGTTCAAGGCTACAGCGAGGCGTCTTTGTTGTCACCAGCCGTGGCCTGTTGTTTCACGGCGATCTCAGTCAGTTCACCCGCGACACCTCGGGTCTGTCCCGTGACCTCGCGAGAGCGTTCCTCACTTGATGTGTGGCCGCACGCCCGATAGCTCGTCCGCTCTCGCTCGCAGCGCGTGCCGCACGGTGAAAGGGAAAACCATTCCGCTGTGCGTTGACGAAGCGTGTGACTCACCCAACCAATAATAATAATAGGTCCCGCATGTTCTCAGATGAACATGATCCATTGTCATGTATATGACTGCGTTAATTACGCCCCCCCCCCTCTGCTCTTCGCACCTGATATGCCCACAGTGATGACATCACCTTGACCCCCTCTATTTAAGACTAAAAACAGCAAGAAGACTTATTTACAATTCTGGCAAATCGCCTGATGAAGCTGGTCGTTGTTGTAATCACCAGTGAAACGTCACGGTGCTCGACTTGTCAATGTTGTCGTGGGTTTACTCTCCAACACTCCGGTGTTGCTGTACTAGTAACGCATTGGCATTTTATGTTTACGTGACGTACCTCACTAATTGTCTGTGACGGGTGGTGGCGGGTTTAACGACACATTTATATATTTACGCGATCTAACCCCCCCAAAAATAACCCTTTACGATGGATAATATTGGTCGCGAACGCCTCCTCCTGCTGCTGCTGCTGCTGCGTGTTAAACTGCAAAGGTGCAGCTCTGCAATTGCCGGCTCGTGCCACTTCCGGCGTCGTTGGGTTGGGTTTGCGGAGGGGGGGGGTGGGAGACGATTTATGAAATCTGCCGAATTGTTTGAACCGCCGCGACCGGGGGACGGGACGGAGGCGACGGCTGAGCGGGAGCGGCGTGGGTGGTGGCGTCTGTGCCGCAGGGCCGCGTCGGGTGGCCCCTGGACGTGGTCTGCCCGGACGGCGAGGCCAGCGTGGGGGCGGTGCGGGACGCCCTGCGCTCGGGCCCCTACGGACGCTGCGTCTACGAGAGCGACAACGACGTCGCCACCAATCAGGTGGGCACCGCGCCTGGTGCGCACACGCAGACGAAGACCCCCCCACCCCCACCCCCCGTGTAGCCTGAACAGACTGTTGGGGCAAGTGCTGTTAGCGAGTAGCACCTATGAAGGCCGGTGCGACATGCGAGGGTGCGGGCTGGCCAACACCACGCCCCGTAGGCCGCCTTTGTCTTCCCAGTACTGCTGTTTACAACACGGGTGAATGGCATGTAACACACGTGCGTGGGTACACGTGTACTAACGTGTACACACGCGTAGTAATTAGCCTCCGAGGCAAGTCCCCCCCCCCCCCCAAGCATCGCCACCTCTTACGGTCTTGTGATGCAACAATCCACCCGGCACCACCAGCACACCGGCCGATTTCATTGCTCCATCTCCGCGGCCGGCGTCCCAACGGGCGCGTTCCCTACCCTCGCCTGCCTCTCTCCGGCGTCAGCCTCGACCGCCGTGTGCACGTAATGCTGTCGGTGTCGCCATGAAGTCATCCGCGTGTCAAGTGTTGCCTTGTGGCGGTTTGGCCCAGAGTGGCTGATTCGGCTCGGCGGAGTGAAGGGGGGGGGGGCAAGCAGCCTCACGGACGCACCGAACAGGGCCAGTAACAGTCAGTGCGGCGTCACGTATCCGACCGTCGCCGTCACGTATCCGCCCTGACCAATCAACTGCCCGCACCCAGTGTGATATTGGTGCGTGGGCTAAGCTGTCCTGTGCTAGAGGTGTTCGCAAACCCGATCTCGTCACACGCAGTCGCGCGTCCTTAATCTCGCGCACATCCGCTCACTTTTGCGACAAATGGGTTAGATCGCGTAAATGTGTCGTTAAACCCGACACCACCCGACACGGCCAAATAGTAAGGTTAGTGTCACGTAAACAGAACGTACACACGCCGGTGTGCTGAACTAGTGACTAATTGGCACGTTTTAGTCACGTGACACTAACCTTACTAATTGCCCATGTCGGGTGGTGGCGGGTTTTAACGACGCATTTATATTCACGCGATTTAATCCCCTCCCCCCTCCCGCCCCCCAAATTTTAATTCCGTTTCCACTTTAACTTTGTCCAGTGACCTATTTGTGCACACGTGGGCGCAACCATCGACCTTCGCGTCACCGTCACTAACTGGCTCACTGGACAACGCCGTTGGAGTTCACTTCTATCGAGGTCCGGGGCGAGCGAGCGAGCGCCCGCGGGTGCCTCGCGCTAAATCCGTCCAAACCAGAGTTAGCGCGAGTGTCCACGCCTCGTCCTTCGCGCCTCCGCCTACAACGCGCGTCGGGCATGTGACGCCGTGCCCCTACGCTGGCACGCGGCTCACGCGAGATTGGCGAACGCGTCTGCCCGACGTGCACGCCGGGCAGACGTGCCGGCTATTGACCGATGCCATTTCGGCGCCTTCATTGCGAGAGACGGCGGTGGGGGGGGGGGGTAGAGGAGGAGAGGGGGGCGGGAGGCGGGCGGCGGCTGCGGTCGTATCGACGGGAGGAGTCCCCCGTGGATTTACGTGCCGGCCGGCGGGCGACTCGGGCCGGCGCTCGTCATGCGTGCCGGTTTGGCGGCGAGCGCCGGTTACGTAACGTTTATGTAACGTTCACGTCACGTTCACGTCACGTTCACCTCCAGCGCTCGGAGTTTGGGCGTAGCAGCGCCCCTCTTTAGCGGCCCTCGCCCGCCCCTCGCACGCACGGCCTGGATAGAGAACCCTGCGCCCTTTAGCGGCTGCCTCTCTATGCCCGGACTGGTCCCCGATCTACGTCCCTAAGGAGTCCTCTTTGTGATCCCCGACTTGCTGTCCACACCGAGGAGTGCCAACGCTCTGCTTTGTTCGTTCGCCGCGGAGCCGTTTGGTTCTTGGCAGCATCGCCATCCGCGCGGCTGAGTGTTCATGTCGGTGCTGGACACGTGGCGCTCTTTGCCTCGCGAACTCCCCCCCCCCCCCCCCACCGCGTCTGT
This sequence comes from Lampetra fluviatilis, assembly GCF_964198595.1. NCBI lineage: Eukaryota > Metazoa > Chordata > Hyperoartia > Petromyzontiformes > Petromyzontidae > Lampetra > Lampetra fluviatilis. Next base: position 2,089,223 of record NC_136302.1, read on the forward strand.
CCGGTCACCGAGCGGCGCTCCGGCGGTGGTGGTGGCGGTTCGTAGCAGCGTCGTGTCATGAGACGAACGATCCGTTCAGATCCCCACAAGAGCACCGCCCGCGGAAGCGCAGGTCGTGGAACTGCCTCCGTGACCCCTTCGGGTGACCTCTGGGCCACACGGTTGAGGGCGGCGCTTTTCTGCTGGCGCTGCGCAGGGGGTCGGGGTTCATCGCACGACGCCGAACCGATACTTTGATCCTCAGAGCTGGGGTTTAGCCAAACGGAGCACACGGGGGCAAGATGTTAACTACCTCGCCTGGTAGACCTCGGTGGCTAGTAGATGCTAACTACCCCCCCAGGTATGCAGGAGGTCGTGGGTTCGATTCCGACCCTGACGCCTGCTGGATATTTGTAGTTTGTGGTGTCTCCCTTCCCCGTGGTCGCGTGGATTTCTTTCCGGGTCCTCCGGTTTTTCCCTCTACATTCGGAATGAACATGACACGCGTTTAGAGCATTTGGCTACAATAAATTTGCACGTGATAAGCCACTTCGTTGAGCAACCATTTGCGGCAGCCAGATTGCTTCTGAAAAAAGAGCTGTATAGGTCAGTGGGGCCTTACCTGGTAAAAAATAGAATGTGTCACGTGTTTGTTTGGTGCACTCGTTGGTGACTGGGCTGACGCCACGCTTGAGAGGCCGGTTTCACCACGGGTGGCCGAAACACCCCACCCCATCCCCCCCCCGGTATCAAACGCTCAGCGCCGTGACCCTCCGGGGGGGCCACGCGGCGGCGGCGGCCCCCTCTTCCACTCCACGCTCACCCCGCACCGTGCCCACTCCCCCCCCACTCCCAGGTGGTGACCATGGAGTTTGAGGGCGGCACCACCGCCAGCTTCTCCATGGTGGCGTTCACGGAGAAGTTGTGCGTGAGGAAGACCACCATCTACGGCACCAAGGTACGGAGCCCGGCGGTGTCGCCCGGCAGTGCGGGACGGCGTGGAGAGACTCGCAAGGGGACACTGATTAATACCCCGCACCTCCGATTCGCGCGGTTGGCTACGTACGGTGCGAAAGAAGTTCAAGGTGTGTACATTCCATTCCTGAAGAATCCTCCCAACACGTGGGAGTGAAACGTCAGACTAGTCGTTGTTGAACGGCACGCGGAGCAATCCGAAAACACATCGGGAGAGCTGTACACACGTACAACATACATACAAAGATCCCCCGTGTAGCCTCAAACTGTTGGGGCAAGTGCTGTTAGCGAGCACCTATGAAGGCCAGAACAGCACACGAGGGGGTGGGTGGCCAGCACCACACCGGGCCGCCTTTGTCTCCCAAATGGCGATGTTTACACACCGCACCAGGTACTAATTTGAGGCTGAGTCGACCTAGGGGAGGCCCAGGACCGGTTCAGATAATCGTCACCGGTGTTGGCCGTGAGCGGGAATCGAACTCGGGTGGTCGGGTTCGTAGCGCGGCACGCTAACCGCTATACCACCGCTCCCCGCGCATACACACACATACACACACATACACACACATACACACACATACACACATACACACACATACACACACATACACACACACATACACACACATACACACACACACATACACACGTACGTACGTGCGTACGTACTCGCGATCTGTGCTGACATGCCACGAACCCGCCGCTTGAACCCACCGCCTCCCGGGCCGTCACGTCGGGCCTAGCGGCGACCTCTCGTGACCCCGGGGCAGGCTCGCCGCGACCCACCGACCCCGTCCACCTCGTGCCAATTCCAGCACGTCACTCGCGCGTCGCGTGTCGAGCGTCGTGCGCGCCGCTCGTGTCGTGCGTCGCATGAAGATGCCGGGCCGGCTTGTACACCGCGCGTGCTCACGCCTGGAGCCGTGGCGTTGTAGAGGCTCAGCGGTAAGAACTGCGGCAAGTACCACGGTAAGTACCACAGTCAGTACCGCGGTAAGTACCGCGGTAAGTACCACGGTAAGTACCACAGTCAGTACCACAGTAAGTACTACAGTAAGTACAGCGGTACTTACCGCGCCACGTTCTCTTATTTACGGCACCAGTTACTCCTACTTAGCCTCCTGTGAACCCCTTTTCGTGACTGATGATTATTGAGTTACCCCCCCCCCCCGATATAGTCCGACAGGCCCCAGGGGGGGTGGCTCTCTGTAGCGATGCTTCGACACGGTTCCCTCGCGGGCCGTTACCGCAGCGGCGTCTTTGCGCCTGTTTTCTCCATTTCGTGCGACAGAAACATTGATATTCATAACACCGTCGTTCTATTTTACCGTGACATGAATTGATTGAATGCGGGTTCCTTTTTTTTTGCCTCTTCTCAATGGAAAACACTCGAGGCGTTTGGAGGCTCTCCGTTCGTCTCCGTTGCCGTATCGGTGATTTACCGCTCGCGGCGGCGTTTTCGGCTCCCCCCCCGTCGCTGTCTCCGAAACCCTCGCACGGCTCGCTGAACGCTGTCAAAGCGCTTCTCGTTCGCTCCAAGTCAACGCTTCGTCGGTGCTCAGCCTTCATTGAATTCAATTGACGGTATCCTCCGGACCAGGAGACGCACCCTGGACCCTGGTATTTTAAGACGTCACTTGCCACTGATGTTGGCCGTGGCCGGGAGTCAAACTCGGGTCACGGGTTTGCAGGGCGCCGACCGCCGCTCCAGCCCCGAGGACTCGAGGCAACCTCGCGAGGTTTCCCCGAAGTTCAAATCCCACCGGAGCGCGGTCAGCCATGAGTCGGAGTTGACGCTGCCCCTGTGGCTCACGCTGACGTTTGTCTCGTGCTGGCCGCAGAGACGACCCCCACATCCCCCCGCCCCCCCCCATCCCCCCGCCCCCCCCCCATCCCCCCGCCCCCCGCGAGAGCACGAGAGGGGCAGCGTGCGGCTTTGCTGCCACGGGCCACTCCAACGTCTGTTTGTGTATGTGTGTGTGTATGTGTGTGTGTATGTATGTGTGTGTGTATGTGTGTGTGTGTATGTGTGTGTATGTGTGTTTGTGTGTGTATATGTGTGTATGTGTGTATAGAGCGATAGTGTAGCGGTTAGCGCACTGCGCTATGAACCCGGCGACACGAGTTCGATTCCTGCTCACGGCCAACACCGGTGACGATTATCTGAACCGGTCCCGGGCCTCCCCTAGGTTGACTCAGCCTCAAATGAGTACCTGGTGCGATGTGTAAACATTGCCACTAGGGAGACAAAGGCGGTCGCGCGTGGTGTTGGCCACCCACCCCCTCGTGTGCCATTCCGGCCTGCATAGGTGCTCGCTAACAGCACTTGCCCCAACAGTCTGTTAAGGCTACACGGGGGATCTTTGTCTTTGATGATGATGCCTGATCCTCACAGCAGCGGCTCTTGGCAATGGTGGTGCTGGCCACCCGCCCCCTTGTATACCATCCCGGCTCTGGTAGCTGCTACTCGCTAGCACTTGCCCCAACAGTCTTTTCAGGCATCTTTTTACGTCACTACATACACACGTGCAGATGTGATACACGTTACTAGTTACCTGTCGCAGAGTGGGCGACTTGGTTCACTGAAGATGGGGATTGTGTGTTTGTGTTTAGCACGGGGCCCTCCCTAGGGATGCAAACAATCAGTCTTTTGGGCCATCATGATGATTTGGGCCCACATTTGAAAGTTTTAGATGTTGCCTAGTTTTAGTTCGAAGGATAACCCCGGATATGTTTTGTGCCAAATGCCAGTTTTTTTGCCCTTATAGAACATTGCCACACTGTGACGCGCCTCCGTCACGAGCGTCTGCGCGTATTAAAAAACACGTCAACTTGAATTGACACGTACGGGACATCATGGTCGGACTCGTTACGAGATAACCTCTCGTAACTAAACTAAACTAGTTTATATTTGACCAGGTCAGGCCCCACTGAGCTATGCAGCTCTTTTTCAGAAGCGACCTGGCCACAAACGACAGCTCAGCCAAGTGGCTTATCACGTGGACATTGATAGCAGCAGCCAGATACTCTAAACACGTGACGTTGATTCTAAATCTGGAGGGATAAACCGGAGGACCCGGAGAAAATTCTATACGACCACGGGGAGAGAGAGAGCGACACCGCAAACTCCAAATATACAGCAGGTATCAGTCGGGATCGAACCCAGGACCTCCAGCATACAACTCACGGTGGTTGTGTCACGTTGCGGAGTTCCGTACCACACTGTGGGCGCTGGTGTGAGTGCCTGGCTCGCTGTGACGTGCGTGGTTGTCCATCCGCGGCGCTCTCTCGCCAGGCATTGGAGCCTCCGCATTGCTCGGAGGCTTCCTGAGTGTATTCCGCACACACGCGGGTTAGCAGCGCCTCATAATAAACCCCAACGTATGACAGTACTGAAGGTCGAATCTCCCATCGCCGGGAGCGCAGGTAATGCATTACATTGTCTTTGGCAGCGGACAACATTCATTTGGAGGCGCAGGAAGCAACGTGTCTGTTGCACGGGGCTTCATTTGTCACCGAATATTTTCCAGGTCGCCGGTGGACTGGAGCAGGTGGCACGTGACCAGCAGCCACAGCCGTAGCGAGACGTATTACTGGACGTGGTGTGTCGGGTGCGGTAATGTTTCGCGGGTTTTGCCGGCCAGGACAGACTCCGGCCCAAACACTCGCAGAGAGACCCATGGACTCACATAGAGACCTATAGACTAGCATAGAGAACTATCGATTCACGCAGAGGCTCGTAGAGTCACAGATGGCCTAATAAACATTAACTATAGGATTTTTGTTTATGACTGTTGCAACGCATGGAGAGTTTTCCCGTAACTCGCAATTATAATTCCGAGTGCGATTGTTCTTGCACTATGGGACATCATTAGATTTCAACGCACGTTTTATCGAAGCAATAGTAGCCCACTTGAAATTGTGGATTCGTAATTGCGCGCCCTGGCGCGGGGTCGCTGTGACGCTTGGGGCATTCGTCACCGTTCCCTGCCAGTTTGCTCGTCGCGGTATCTCCGGGTGCCTTTTTGTGCCGGGCGGAACAAACGGCGCGAGGACGCCGCCGACGCCAAAGCGTGTTGGTGCCGTCCGCTCTCCGGCACTGGCGAGGCGAAGCGACGACAGACGCCGTCCCTGGCGTGGGCCGGGCAGTTTAAATGACATTTTTCAAAGCACTCTTTCGTTTGCATGTCTCACCGCAAGCACGGCGGTCCACGCAGGCTCGATACCCCATTACCGCTGTCTATGCGGCGTTTGAGCGTCTGTGCACCTCCCGTGGTATTGCCAGGGAGGGGAGAAGCCTTTTCTTCCGCCGAGCGCGGCGTTCGCTGGGACGGCGCTCTCACCGTGCCCGACCTCCGGCGTCACGTGAACCTCCCTCGTCTCAACAGGCCCTGTTACGAACACGCGGTCGCAAGTCGTACAAGGTCACGAGGTCGTCGCAGAGTCGTTGCAACGACAACGGCAGCCGCCATTCGCCACTAAGTGGCGGTGACGTCACCGCGGCGCTTGTGCCAGGCTATGTGCATGTTGAGGCCACGTGAAGTGTCGAACGCCCGCTGGCAGGAGGTCACGGGGCAGACCCAGCAGGTGCCACGGGTCGACTGACTGAGATGACCGAGATGACTTGCCGATGCACCACCTATGCCCCCTACTGTGCCCCCTACTGTACCAACTTGCTGTGCTTTAGCCACCCGGTGCTCTGCTCGTTGTTGTGAGCGTCGCTCCTCCTCCCTTGGAGGGCGACTGCCTCCAACTGCCCAGTAGCGTCCTTCACGAGCCTCCTCTACAGAGGCCGATCTTGACACCGCTGGTACCAGTCATCGGCAAGTCCACTCAGCTCCACGTCCTCCTGTACCACATCACTCCATCTCTTCTTTAGCCCGTGCCGCGCCCGTTTAGCCCCTTCGATCCGGCCGAACAAAAGCTGTTTAGGAGTGGTTGGGCATGCGGGCTACATGACCCAGCTAACGCAGCCTTGCCTGCCGGAGGAGCTCACCGATGGGACTTTTCCCAGATCTTTCAAGGATTTGTGAGCTCCTCACAGAATCCTGCCTGGTTAAACCCAGGATGGATCGTAGGCAGACCAGCCTAAATGTTTCCAACCGGCGAAGATGCTCCATTAGGGGGGTCCACGTTTCGCAAGCGTAGAGAAGGGAGGGAATGACCGTGGCCGAGAAGACCTGAAGCTTCGTGCGGAGCGACAGACCAGGTAGCTTCCACACAGCGTTACGCAACCGATGAAAAGATATTGCCGCTCGACTTATTCGGAGTGAGACCTCTGCTGTTAAACTGGAGCCGCACACACACACGCAGCACGCGTTGTGTGGGTGCAGTCGACTTTGACGTTGCGTAACACAGCGCTCGCGGCGCGGATTGAAGGCGGCTGGCGGTGCCCCCCCCCCCCCCGCGTGGTGCCCCCCCCCACCGCGTGGTGCCCCCCACTCCCCCCCCCCCCCCGGACTCCTCGCGCGGCTCTCAAGACGACGGCAGCGCGGAACGGGGAGGACGACGCGGGGGGAGGTGGGGGCGGTGCCCCCCCCCCTCGTGCAGTGGCTATGAGATGTTGACTACCTCGCCTGGTCTACATGAGGTCGTGGGTTCGACCCCGACCCTGACGACCCCTGCTGCTGTATATTTGTAGTTTGCGGTGTCTCTCTCTCTGCCCGTGGTCGCGTGGATTCTTCTCCGGGTTCTCCGGTGTTTCCCTCCACACTTAGAATCGACATCACGAGTTTAGAGCACTTGGCTGCTTTAGGTGTCCACATGATGATGATGATGACGAGCCACTTCGTCACGCGGTCATTTGTGGCCAGGTCGCTTCTGAAAGAGAGCAACGTGAATCAGTGGGATCTGACCTGGTAAACTTAAAAACAATTACAGTTTAAAATGTTTTTAGTCTCGATTTGAAGCTTTCGTGACTGTAGGAATCCATCCTCTGTGGTTCTTTCGGTAAAGTGACGTAGGTATAAAATAAAATAGAGCTACGTGACTTTACCGAAAGTGTTCCGTGCTCCAGCCTTTTCCATAGGTGCTGCTAGGCGCTCACAGCACCACTTGCCCCAACCGCCTGCCGAAGGCTACACGGGGGATCTTTGTCTTTGACAGAAGTGAAACCTTGTACGCACCACTCCAAATCGACGATTGCCTCTTCCCAGCGGAATGAATCTCCTTCAAACAAACCACATTCGCCAGTGTTCTTTGCAACTTTGATCGTCACCCGTGTGTCGATGGTTGCAGTTTAAATGTGCGCTGTTATTGTGCGTCGTCTTGCTGTGCTCTGGCACTGCTGATGCTGCTGCTGTTGTTGTTGTTTTGCTGCCTTGCCCAAGCTGGCATTGTTGACAAATCGGCAGGAATTGATGTACAGCACTTTGTATTTATTTTTAGCGACTCGCTTACCTAACATATACTTTGCACTTCTATCGGGCTTTCTTTGTATGGTGGTAACTTTCTGACACCCCGCCCCTACTGGACATCTGTGTTTTTTTATTTTTTAAAGAGTTTCATAGCTCATCGGATTTCTCCTCCAGTATAAAAAATGTAACAAAACTCTGTTGATTCTCAAACGTGTTGTGGTCGAGAACGCGAACAGGAGTTTGTTGTTCTGCACGCCAGAGGCAGTGGGAGCTACTGATTCTTAAAATGTATTTATAATATTATGTTTACCTGGCTGCTGTGTTCCTCTCCGGCGCCTGGAGATCCTTGATGAAGAGCCGCACTCTCTGAATGTAATTAACATTATTATATTTAATATTATTATTATTTTATTGCTTCTCCCGAGGATGCTGGGCAGCCAGCAGTGGATGGAGCTTTGGGAAGGTTGGGGCGGTGGGGGGGGCATCAGTGGGACAATTGGGTGGAGGGCGCCATTCGGGATGAGTGGTGGCGGTGGTGGTGGCGTCGGTGGCGGCCTCGTTTGAATCGCCCAATGGCAACCCGGGTAGGGACCCCCCCACCTTCCCCAGCCCCACAGCCAATCAGAGCTGGGCTGGGGGGGAGGGAGCTGAGCTCAGGGTCATGATGGCCATGGGTTAAATAAATGCCACTTTTGAATTTGAAAGAAGCCTGCGCAAAGACAAAGATCTCCCCCACGTATGGCCTGTTGTGGCAAGTGCTGTTAGCGAGCACCTATGAAGGCGGGCACGGCACACGAAGGGGTGGGTGGCCAGCACCACGCCCGGCCGCCTCTGTCTCCCTAAATGACAATGCTTTTACACATCGCACCTGGTACTCAATTGAGGCTGAGTCGACCTAGGGGAGGCCCCAGGACCGGATTAGATCATCGCCACCGGTGTTGTTGGCCGTGAGCGGCAATCGAACTCTGTTGGCGGGTTCCATCGCGCAGCGCGCTCACCGCTGACATCTGCCGCGCCCGATTTTTAAATTTGAAAAAAAAAATCCTTGCGCACACCACACACACAAGACAAAGATCCCTCGTATAGTCTTGAGCAGACTGTTGGGGCAAGTGTTGTTAGCGAGTAGCACCTATGAAGGCCGGAGCGGTACACGAGGTGGTGGGTGGCCAGCACCACGCCCGACCGCCTTTGTCTCCCTAGTGACGATGTTTACACACCGCACCAGGTACTCATTTGAGGCTGAGTCGTCCTTGGAGAGGCCCCAGGATCGGTTCAGATAATCGTCACTGGGTGTTGGCCGTGATCGGGAATCGAACTCGGGTCGCCAGGTTCGCAGCGCAGCGCGCTAATCGCTACACCACCGCTCCCCCCCCACACACACAGACACACACAGACACACACAGACACACACAGACACACACACACAGACACGCCACCACACCGGCATGCGCGCCCTTGCCAAATGTAAATGAGTAACCGCCCGCGACACTGACCCCACCCCCACCCTTTTACGTAACCGGCGTCGCCCGGCACCAACTCTCCACCTCGTGGGAATGCGAGGGCGGCACGCGCACTCGGGTTGGCATCGCGCGCATGCACGTGCAGCAGAGACACCCAACCCACCACGTCCGCGGGTCCCCCCCCCCATCACCACCACCACCACATTTAGAAACGTTTAGATGATTTCGATTACTTTGCTGCTCTAAATGTTCAAATGATGGGCCACTTTGTCGAGCTATTATTTGTGGCCAGGTCGCCTTTGGAAAGTGAGTGAATACCTCAGTGGGCTTTGACTGCGAGGATGGGGACGGTTTCGTTCTATTTGTGTGAGTTTGGGGTGATTTGTTTGACTTTCTTGGACTTTGCACTCCGATCGTGTTTGTGTGCTGTTTGTTGTTGTACCGTTCTTACCCGCCCCGAATGATTTGAAAAATAGCTTCATGGCTCATCGGATTCCTCCAGTATGAATACATATTCTGATTCTGAAGTCTTATATCGATGGGACCTTTAAAAAATAATAATAATAGGTCCCCCCCCCCTTTCTTGCCATAAAACAGGAGTCGGTTAAGATGCTCAAGCACCAACTAGCTCCCTCTGGCGAGGCATCGACCACTGCATTCAGCACACGTACTTGTGGCACAAAAAACATCCAAAACGCACGTGCTCGCATAATTATCCGCGCGTTGTCTTTGACATTGACCTAGGAAAAAAAAACCTCCGTCTTGTGTGTCCGCGTCGCTACGGCGTTATTCCCCGCTCGCTGTTTCATGCTGCTGCTGCTCATTGTTTACACGGTTTACTGGCATCACACGAAGAACGTTGAAAAAATGTGCCTCCAGTGTTCGTGAAATGTTTGTGCTCATCCCATCATCGATCTCCCGTCAAATGCTGGAGTGGACAGCACAGCGGCGTTCAGCGTGTGTCGCGTCGTCTCGCCGTGATTTCACGTGGCTTTTCAGGTTCACCTGATCGTACTCGGGGTGGTCCAGATGTAATTCTCTTGAAGTTAATATTTGTTGTATGCCCCAATGGGTGTGAAAACAGAAATGAAATAAGTTAAGTTTTTTATGAATCAATTAATTGGGGGCGGGGGGGGGTGTCATAAGACATCTGGACCAACCTGTAGAGTGAAAGTGCCCTCTCTGCCCCCTTGGGATTCGCGTCAAAAATCGGGATATGGGGGGTGGTGGCACGGTGGCTCAGGGGTCAGGAGAGCTGAGCACCACTGACAACCTGGGATCGACTCCAGGTGTCAGCGGCCAGGTGTGTCCGACTGGGTTTCTCAAGTGTGGGGCCGTCCATAAATGACGTCACGCGATTTTTGACGATTTTTGACCCCCCCCCCCTCGTCACACGGCGTCACAAAAAGTCAGACCCCCCCCCTCAAATATGACGTCACAAAGCTCTGCCCCCCCCCCCCCAAAATAAAATATGCTTCAAACCGCTTTAAACTATTGTCATTGTAGTGCGTATTTAATGTGGCGCTGCACTCTGATGTTGTAGGAGAAAACATTTCTTAAAAAGTCTTTAATTAAGTAGAACGTGTTGTCTATATTTATTTAAAGTTGCGCATTTTGATGTGACGTCACATTTCTAACCCCTCCCCTCCTCGTCACACATCGTCACAAATGTCTGACCCCCCCCCCAAGTGCGTGACGTCATTTATGGACGGCCCCTGTAGCCCGGTCAACAATGGCTGCTCACACAAAAAAAATTAAATTTGGAAATAAATCTTCTCTGGGAATGAAAACTTGTTGGGGTTGATAGTGAACGTGCAGTGAGCCCCTACGACAAGCGGGGCACGTGTGTGCAAGGGGCACGTGTGTGTGCAAGGGGCACGTGTGTGCAAGGGGCACGTGTGTGTGCAAGGGGCACGTGTGTGCAAGGGGCGCTCTCAGAGTGGGTGGTATAAATCACGGGAAGGGATCTCATGTACAGTCACGGGTCTATAATGTACGTACAGTATGTATGTTGAATTTCTTTCGCACCGTACAGCCGTGCTAATCGAAGGTGCGGAGAGAAGGACAGCAAACTAAACACAAAGAGCAGTTCTAAAGAAATTAGTTTGTCACTCTAGATGATTTAAAAGTGCATGGCTCCAGTGGCTTCCTAATATCGGAAGAGCGTTCCAGACGGCCGCAGAAGCGCACCTGAAAGCGCCGCGCGATGCAGCGACCGTCTTTGTTCGGTGGCCCAGCCAAAAGCCGCCGCTGCTGCTGCTGCGATGGTGACCGGCGTCACCCCCCTCTGTGACGCACTCTTGCCCCATGACGTGAATCCGGTGGCACAGTCGAGATAATAATGCAGAAGGAAAAAAAATGGCGAATTTTTTTCTTTCTATAAAAACGAGACGGCCCCCCTTGCTCATACGAGGGTGGATGGTGCTCCTTTTCCATTAGTGGCCTTGAGTCGCATCCTTAATTCCACATTCCCATGCCAGGGACCAGTTTATTCACAGGACAACCACCGATGACGTTCCGCAGAGTGCTTCTCGTTGTGTGGTTGCGAGTCAAGCCCTCAGCCATCTTCCTCCGAACGACCCCAATTCCTGACCCGGCTCTGACATCTCGCTTCCTACGAGCACCTGGCCACATCTCTCCCCCAGCCCGACACTGCGCTCCTCCATCGGCTCAACTGTCCGGCCACCAGACCTCTGCCCCTCGCCAACCCTCCACCTATCCTCCTCATCAGTGCCCATTTCACAACTTCACGCGTGTCCCCCACACCCCACCGCCTCTCATCCACGAGCACCCATCAGACACCCTCACTCGCCACCCCATTCCACCTTTTTCCGCCTTACCTACCCCTACAACATCAGCTCCATTCCCAACCCCTGTCCCTTCATCCATTCCATCGCCTTCCTCACTGAACGCCGTCCGATTTCATCTTAAGGCGCCCTGCAAAATGGCGCTATATAAACGCGAAATAAAATATAATTTGAATTCACGGCTTTCCAAGTATGAGTTCCAACACTCAGCAACCTCCAGCCAGGTCGTGGCATCGCTACTGTGGACATGAAGAGCTGATGAAGGTGGCAAAATGCATTGCTCGAGGCCGGGGGGGGGGGGTCTTCACCTGGGGTGCACGCAACCCCGCTGGGGGTGCGAGATGCCCTTCTCTGAGAGCCGGAGGGGTTGCGGCGAAGGTTGAGCGCCGCTGCTCTCGATGCTCTATGGGAGGCGTGCGTTCATCTGCGTGGGCCACGGGGAGTTCGTGACGACTTTGTTGTGTGACTCACCCACCCGAAGTTGCGCTGTCACCAGGCGGAATCGGCGAGCGCGTGGTGAGCGGTCGTGGAGCGGTTGGCGCTGTCCTGCGCTACGAACTCGGAGACCCGAGTTCAACACTGTTGACGATAACCACGTGCCAACACCGGTGACGATTACCTGCACCGGTCAAGGGCCTCCCCTAGGTCGACTCAGCCTCAAATGAGTACCTAGTGCGGTGTGTAAATTTCACCACTGGGGAGACAAAGGTGGGCGGGCGTGGTTGCTGTTCCACCCACCACCTTGTGTGCCGTGCCGGCCCTTCATAGGTTGCTACTCGCTAACAGCACTTGTCCCCGTCTGTTGAGGCTACACGGGGGATCTTTGTCTTTCTTAGTTTTTTGCCCTTCACAGAGAGACCCACATTTGGAGAAGCAGGAGGATTGGTGGGGTAGTAGTGGGGGGGGGTGTGAGGATAGTCCCAGCCCCCTTCCAGTAAGCTGGAACATTCCGGGCGACCTGTGATCAATGCCTCCACCTGCACGACCGCAGCTCACGCGAGAATGGCCCCTTATTACGGCAGGCACGTGCTCGTTACTGGCATGCACCACGCGCTGTTGGGGGGGGGGGTGTCGTGATGTCGGACTTGTTTGACACGTGTATACAGTGCATCTGCGGTGTGTGTGTGGAGAGGGGAGTGAGTGGCAGCGTCGTGATTAGAGCACGTGGCGTTATGAGCTCGTCAGCTTGAGTTCGATTCCCAGCCATGGCTAACATCGGAGGTCGGTATCTGAACCGGTCCTGGGCCTCCCCTTAATTTGTTGATTACAATGTCTGTGTGTGTGTGTGTGTATCTGACGGCGCAATTGCAGTGCGAACCAAAGAGTATGGATTGCTGCAGTCACGAAAGCTTCAAATCAAGATCAGAGGGAGCTTTCTTTTCGCCATTCACCCCCATCGAAGCATCTCAGGCTGCCAGCCGTTTCACGACATCGTCCATTCGTTGAGCTGCCTGGCCACGTGGTTCTCTTTCCGTGGATGAAGGAGACGCGGTGCAGCGTCGCGGCGGTCGCGCCAGAGTTGTTTTCGTTTCTTGCTGAACTTCTTTCGCACCGTACGTAGCCAACCGCGCTCATCGGAGGTGCGGGACGCTGCCCCGAGATTGCCACGCCTGGTCACCGGTGAACTGTCACCATTCACGTGATGCCGTTTGCTGTGCGAGCCCTGGTGCGCGACCAAACGCCTCCGCTTGAACACAAACCCCGCCGCAAGGGTCAAAGGTGGCGGCGGTGGCGAGCGCGCCGACCTGTAAACCCAGCCACCTGAATTTGACCCCTTGGCTATAACGTCAGTGGGCGAGCGATGTCCCAACCGGTTCCCCGCCCACCGCTCTCCCCGTCAGCCTCACGCTCACCGGGGCACGGTGAAGTACGGTCAAAGCATCCCTCGGTGACCGATGCGGGTGTGGGGGGGGGGGCCTTCATCCGGCAGCGGACCGGCGGAGGGACGCACTTTGTTACGGATCGGGTTTGCGTGATGAACGATCAGGGTCTGATCCCAATTGCTGTGGTAGGTGGAGTTGTGTCTGGGTGTCGTTCGTGTTCTCCGTGACTGAGTGGCAGTGACACCTGAGTGGCTATAATTAATATCAGTGGGTGTCGGTGCAAATCCACATTTCCAGGGACTGCTTCAGCCGCTATTTGTACAAAATGTCCCCCTTGCCTAACTGGGTTCACGCACTCCCTTCCTTGCCTTGCGCGGACGAATTACAACACACCTGTTGCAACCATTAGCTGTGAAGATGTTCCCGCATAACGATATTTTGTTTTACAGGCTCAAGTGAATATCACGTGCGGAAGGGAATATAAATGATAACAAATAAAAGTAATATCTGAATCTTGTGCCAGGGCACTTAATAATTTTTATATAGAGACACTGGGATAGATGCACACATGGAGACAACACTGAGACACACACAGACACAACAACACTGAGACACACACAGACACAACAACACTAAGACACACACATGGAGACAACACTGATACACACACAGACACAACAACACTGAGACACACACAGACACGACAACACTGAGACACACACAGACACAACAACACTGAGACACACACAGACACGACAACACTAAGACACACACAGACACGACAACACTGAGACACACACAGACACGACAACACTGAGACACACACAGACACGACAACACTGAGACACACACAGACACGACAACACTGAGACACACACAGACACGACAACACTGAGACAAACAGACACGACAACACTGAGACACACACAGACACGACAACACTGAGACAAACAGACACGACAACACTGAGACACACACAGACACAACAACACTGAGACACACACAGACACGACAACACTGAGACACACACAGACACGACAACACTGAGACACACACAGACACAACAACACTGAGACACACAAAGACACAACAACACTGAGACACACACAGACACAACAACGCTGAGACACACACAGACACGACAACACTGAGACACACACAGACACAACAACACTGAGACACACACAGACACGACAACACTGAGACACACACAGACACGACAACACTGAGACACACACAGACACAACAACACTGAGACACACACAGACACAACAACACTGAGGCACACACAGACACGACAACACTGAGACACACACAGACACGACAACACTGAGACACACACAGACACGACAACACTGAGACACTCACAGACACGACAACACTGAGACACACACAGACACAACAACACTGAGACACACACAGACACAACAACACTGAGGCACACACAGACACGACAACACTGAGACACACACAGACACGACAACACTGAGACACACACAGACACGACAACACTGAGACACTCACAGACACGACAACACTGAGACACACACAGACACGACAACACTGAGACACATACAGACACAACAACACTGAGACACACAGACACGACAACACTGAGACACACACAGACACAACAACACTGAGACACACACAGACACGACAACACTGAGACACACACAGACACGACAACACTGAGAGACACACAGACACAACAAAACTGAGACACACACAGACACGACAACACTGAGACACACACAGACACGACAACACTGAGACACACACAGACACGACAACACTGAGACACACACAGACACGACAACACTGAGACACGCACAGACACAACAACACTGAGACACACACAGACACGACAACACTGAGACACACACAGACACGACAACACTGAGACACACACAGACACGACAACACTGAGACACACACAGACACGACAACACTGAGACACACACAGACACGACAACACTGAGACACACACAGACACAACAACACTGAGACACACAGACACGACAACACTGAGACACACACAGACACGACAACACTAAGACACACACAGACACGACAACACTGAGACACGCACAGACACAACAACACTGAGACACACACAGACACGACAACACTGAGACACACACAGACACGACAACACTGAGACACACACAGACACGACAACACTGAGACACACACAGACACGACAACACTGAGACACACACAGACACGACAACACTGAGACACACACAGACACAACAACACTGAGACACACAGACACGACAACACTGAGACACACACAGACACAACAACACTGAGACACACACAGACACGACAACACTGAGACACACACAGACACGACTATACTGAGAGACACACAGACACAACAACACTGAGACACACACAGACACGACAACACTGAGACACACACAGACACGACAACACTGAGACACACACATACATGACAACACTGAGACACACACAGACACGACAACACTGAGACACACACAGACACAACAACACTGAGACACAGACACGACAACACTGAGACACACAGACACAACAACACTGAGACACACACAGACACGACAACACTGAAACACACACAGAGACGACAACACTGAGAGACACACAGACACAACAACACTGAGACACACACAGACACGACAACACTGAGACACACACAGACACGACAACACTGAGACACACACAGACACAACGACACTGAGACACACACAGACACGACAACACTGAGACACACACAGACACAACAACACTGAGACACACACAGACACAACAACACTGAGACACACAGACACGACAACACTGAGACACATACAGACACGACAACACTGAGACACACAGACACGACAACACTGAGACACACACAGACACAACAACACTGAGACACACACAGACACGACAACACTGAGACACACACAGACACGACAACACTGAGACACACACAGACACAACAACACTGAGACACACAGACACGACAACACTGAGACACACACAGACACAACAACACTGAGACACACACAGACACGACAACACTGAGACACACACAGACACGACTATACTGAGAGACACACAGACACAACAACACTGAGACACACACAGACACGACAACACTGAGACACACACAGACACGACAACACTGAGACACACACATACATGACAACACTGAGACACACACAGACACGACAACACTGAGACACACACAGACACAACAACACTGAGACACAGACACGACAACACTGAGACACACAGACACAACAACACTGAGACACACACAGACACGACAACACTGAAACACACACAGAGACGACAACACTGAGAGACACACAGACACAACAACACTGAGACACACACAGACACGACAACACTGAGACACACACAGACACGACAACACTGAGACACACACAGACACAACGACACTGAGACACACACAGACACGACAACACTGAGACACACACAGACACAACAACACTGAGACACACACAGACACAACAACACTGAGACACACAGACACGACAACACTGAGACACATACAGACACGACAACACTGAGACACACAGACACGACAACACTGAGACACACACAGACACAACAACACTGAGACACACACAGACACGACAACACTGAGACACACACAGACACGACGACACTGAGACACACACAGACACAACAACTGAGACACACACAGACACAACAACTGAGACACACACAGACACAACAACTGAGACACACACAGACACAACAACTGAGACACACACAGACACAACAACTGAGACACACACAGACACAACAACTGAGACACACACAGACACAACAACTGAGACACACACAGACACAATAACACTGAGACACACATAGACACAACAACTGAGACACAAACAGACACAACAACACTGAGACACACACAGACACAACAACTGAGACACACACAGACACGACAACACTGAGACACACACAGACACGACAACACTGAGACACACACAGACACGACAACACTGAGACACACACAGACACGACAACACTGAGACACACACAGACACGACAACACTGAGACACACACAGACACGACAACACTGAGACACACAGACACAACAACACTGAGACACACACAGACACAACAACACTGAGACACACAGACACAACAACACTGAGACACACACAGACACGACAACACTGAGACACACACAGACACGACAACACTGAGACACACACAGACACGACAACGCTGAGACACACACAGACACGACAACACTGAGACACACACAGACACAACAACACTGAGACACACACAGACACAACAACACTGAGACACACACAGACACGACAACACTGAAACACACACAGACACGACAACGCTGAGAGACACGCCGGGGCTCAACTGCGGGTAACAGATGCTACATTGTCACTCCTATTATCCGCAATACATTCGCGGATAATAGGAGTTGCACGCCAAACTCATCCTATTATCCAACCGGATTATCTGCAATTTTTTACCGGCGGGTAAGAATAGTAAAATGGCGGTTATCCCCACAGGTATATTTGTTAAACGTGCCTTCTAAGTGCATATTATTCTTATTAACAGGATCCACGATATTCATTCCACACATAACTGTGGAAAATAATAATTCTATATTTTAAGATAGCTATTTTTTCTTGTACCAGGTAAATCGCACTGAGCTATACGGCTCTTTTTCAGAAGCGACCTGGCCACAAATGATAGCTCAACGAAGTGGCTTATCACATGGACATTCATAGCAGCCAAATACTCTAAACGCGTGTTTCTCAATGTGGTGGGAAAAACCGGAGGACCCCGAGACAAATCCAGGCGACTACAGAAAGAGAGATACACCGCAAACTCTAAATACTACAACAGGCATCAGGGTCGGGATCCAGCCCATGACCTCCTGTAGACCAGGCGAGGTAGTTGACATCTCATAGCCACCGTGGTGCCCACTATACAGTATGCGGCTGGATGGCACGATTGTTATTAAACCTCTCATGGGGAAAGCGGAAAGTTCAGATCACTGCAGGAAGGCAACTCAGCCAATCGACCCCCAGGTTGTAGTTTAAAACGAGCGTCTCCCTTTGGTCGTAAAAAGCACAGCCAATGTGTTTTTTCTCTGGTGTGCCCCCACCTCCGCCATAGTAATGTGGAATTTCCACCTCCAGCTCGTTGTTGTCAATGGAGACTGGTCCCATTGTGCCCGAGCGACTTTTCCTTTTGCTCTTATCAGGTGAGCACCATTGTTCTTTCCTCAAAATAATATGAACCATCACCATCGTCACCATCGTCATCATCACCATCGTCACCATCGTCATCATCACCATCGTCATCATCACCATCGTCACCATCGTCATCATCGTCGTCACCATCGTCATCATCACCATCGTCATCATCACCATCGTCGTCATCATCACCATCGTCATCATCACCATCGTCATTATCATTATCATCATCACCATCGTCATTATCATTATCACCACCGTCATTATCACCATCGTCATTATATTATCACCATCATCATCACCATCGTCATCATCATCACCATTATTATCATCACCATTGTCAGTCATCATCATCACCACCATCATCATCACCATCATCACCATCACCACCATCATCATCACCATCATCATCACCACCATCACCACCATCATCATCATCACCATCATCACCATCACCACCACCATCATCACCACCACCATCATCATCATCACCACCACCACCATCATTATCAATCCACTAATGGATGAAGGACCCCCTAAGCCGCCACCAACGACTCTAAACCATCCCTCGATGTAATCATAAATAACGTTGATAACAATCCGCTTCAAAATTCAGTTGAACAATCGCTCTTAAAATGTATATTCAAGTACACGGCATGATTATTATAGACACAAATACATCTTCTATACATACACACTTTTAGTGATTTCTTTGTGCATGGGTCATTAACGTATGTCACGATGGCTCTGTCACCTAATGGGACGTGCATTCAGCACAGACTTGTATATGCATATATATAGAGAGAGAGAGGCTGTAGTACACACAGGCAAAGACTGTTGGGGCAAGTGCTGTTCGCGAGCACCTATTACAGCCGGGAGAGCGTACGAAGGGAAGGTTTGGCCAGCACCAGGACCACGTGCCTTTGTCTCCTCCGTTGCTGATGTTTACACACCCACCAGGTACTCATTGAAGGCTGAATTGACCTACAGGAGGCCCAAGACCGGTTCTAATATCACTCGCCAACTGGTGTTAGCCGTTGCCGGTATTCGGACTCAGGTCACCAGGTTCGTAGCGCAGCGACCGCTTAGAGAATGAACATTTGTAATGAGATCTTTGGCGGGGTATGTCTATGACACTGGTACGGGATGTGAGTAGACGTTTTATTTTTAAACGGTTGCTCCCGGGCAATTGATGAGACATTTCGGCGCGCTGTGTGGATTTGAGATTGCCCCTTGGGAGGCAGACGCGACGTGCAAATTACAGCGTGGGGCTCCACCAACGTGCACCATCTCGGACGTGTCGGAGATTGTATCACGTGGGCGACATCTCATCGGGCAATCCAACAGGAGGTGTTAAGATGTTCAAACACCAAATAGAAACCCTTTTTTGTGCAACGAATCACGTCTGCATTAACCACACGTACTTGCGGTGAACATACAAGCTCTCTGATAATATAGGCATTGTGTTTTACACTGATTGGCCGACACCAGAGACATCCTTCTTGAGTTAGCATCTGGCGAGATGTTAACTACCTCGCCTGGTCTGCAGGAGGTCGTGGGTTCGATCCCAACCAGAAGGTCTGCTGCTGTATATTTGGAGTTTGCGTGTCTCTCTCCTCGCGGTTGCGTGGATTTTTCTCCGCCTTCTCCAGTTTTTGCCTCCACATTTAGAAAAGTGCATTTCGAGTATTTGGCTGCTAAAATTTCCACAAGATAAGCCACCTCGTTGGTCGTTCATTTGTGGCCAAGTTCTCTTCTGATCGAGAGCGATATAGCTCAGTGGGCCTTACCTGGTAAAATAAAAACAGTTTAGTGTTTAGTTGAAGTGGATGTCAGAGATCCTGCCACGTAATTTCATTTGTTTGAAGTAACGTAAGTTATTCTTCTTTCGTACGGCTGCTGATATAGACGCAGACACGACAACTACAAATTCACATTCAGGGTGGTCAAGCCAGCAGATAACCGCGCCAGGAGTAGGGCAGAATATACCGCTGTGGTGATGACTCCTTCAGTGTTTGTGCATCGGGGCATTGCGTCGTTATACGTTGTGTACGTGGTCTGTTCTGAATGACCACAGTGGCACCACTGCTACTGGAGAGTTTTCAATTTTTAATTTGTGTAATAGGTATCCACATCTACTGCTGCCATGGTTTGTGCAATGGATGCGGTTTAGGGTGGACCATGAGCAACTTCGTGGAAGATCAAACCCCAGGGGATCTTCCGCATGGATCCTTCACGAGGCGTCTTTTTATTTTACAGTTCTTTTGAACTCCATTCAGCTCTCCAAGATTAATCGGGGATCGAATTCCCAACATCATTAGTTGATGGTGGTGGTAGCCTTCATTAGTGGATGGTGGTGGTGGCCTTTATTAGTTGATGGTGGTGGTGGCCTTCATTAGTTGATGGTGGTGGTAGCCTTCATTAGTTGGTGGTGGTGGCCTTTATTAGTTGATGGTGGTGGTGGCCTTCATTAGTTGATGGTGGTGGTAGCCTTCGTTAGTTGGTGGTGGTAGCCTTCATTAGTGGATGGTGGTGGTGGCCTTCATTAGTTGATGGTGGTGGTAGCCTTCATTAGTTGATGGTGGTGGTAGCCTTCATTAGTTGATGATGGTGGTGGCCTTCATTAGTTGATGGTGGTGGTAGCCTTCATTAGTTGATGGTGGTGGTAGCCTTCATTAGTGGATGGTGGTGGTGGCCTTCATTAGTTGATGGGGGTGGTAGCCTTCATTAGTTGATGGGGGTGGTAGCCTTCATTAGTGGATGGTGGTGGTGGCCTTCATTAGTTGATGGTGGTGGTAGCCTTCATTAGTTATATTTAAGGCCTCGTCACAGAGACGATCTCTCTCTGTGCTGATACGTGTTCTCTCTCTGTGTATCTTTGTGATATCTGTCTGCTTATATGTCTGTCTATAGTTTTCTGGTTAGATTTTTGTTGCTATTTATGTTGTACCTGATGATGATTGCTTGTGTTGCAATCGAAACGTCGTAGTATGCTATTATTTAATTTATTATTTTATCTTTACACGTGACTTTACCGAAAGAACCAAAGATTAATTCCTGCATTCACGAAAGCTCCAAAATTAAGCTTGAGCGTCTTGTCGAGCTTGTTAGGCCGCTGGCTTGCTCCCCAAGAGCGCCTCCCGATCAGCGCGCCAGGCTCTGCACGATGGCGAGAGACGTTCAACGTGCGTGCAACGCACAGCGGCAGCAGCAGCAGCGGCAGCGGCGCCGCCGTCGACGGCAATCGGACGGTGCAGTCAGTCACGTGCCAGCACCGCGGTGTACGCCCCTGCCGCGGGCTCCGGACCGCGAGGCGAACGACGACAGCTGGTGGCAGCTACGGCTCTCGAGGTCGTCGGAGCGTCCGTTCAGTGCGGGGAATTGCGGGGTCCTTTTGCGGTCTGGCAAAAAAAAAATTATTTTGCGCGTCGGCGTTGTGAGCTGGGTGCCAAATCGCCGCAGCCTTCGGGCCGACCGCTCAGGGACAGCGGGGTGCGGAGCGGCCGCGTGACGACGCGTGAATCCCCCTATTCGCCGTCTGTCACGGGACCGCATATTATTTTCGGGGCATCTTTGGCCCCCGCTGCTGGCCGACACACTTTGCTGTCAGAGTCACCGGTGGGGGGAGGGGGGGTCACCGGTTCTAAACCCGACCTCAGCCTTCAGATAATCTACTGCAGTGGGTCTCATTAAAAACCGGACGCCGTCTGTCGCCGCTGCACGCGGGTGCGAGAGACCGACTCCCCGGTTAGCTGCTCGCGATACGAGACCATTATTACGCCACGGCATCTCACCCCGGGACGTATTGTATGGGGAAAGGGCAAGACCTAGAACCAGATCAGAATGAAAATGTTTATTTATACTTGGAGGAGGAATCCGATGAGCTATGAAGCTCTTTTTCACAGAGGTCCACTACCGGTGGGTCAAAACTTTGCGACAACCAAATAATACAAATCACGTTCGAGGAGTGCAAATTAGAGGAGTGATAAGCAGACAACGGCCGACACAGCCTTGGCACAATGCCGCCTAATAATACCCGCAGCAGAGAAGGAGACAACAGATGGGAAGAGGTGAAGGGAGCCCGAGCAGGCAGCACGTGCCGTAACACATCGTACAACCCGACGATGATCACGATGATGCTGAACTTTCCCATGGGCGTATTCGGAGACGTTCTGACAATCGCCGCGTTGGACGATTTGTCGGGGTGGCCATACGGGGCCCACGACACGGGGCCATGCCTACGCCGTCGGGGGCCGGGCTTCCCCCCCCCCGCTGTCTTCGTCCCGAGTGTGCCGGCGTGCTCGGGGCAGCCCAGCGGAAAATCATCCCCACCCCAACGGACGGAGGGGGTAGCCGCCAGCGACGAGTGACCGTGTCACGACAGGGAAAGCGATCCTGGCCATCAGTTGAAATCGATTCTTTTTCACAGTTCTCCAGGCGAGAGGCCACGTGTATGAGACTGGGCCCACTCGGACCGTCAACGTTGTGAGTTGAATTCCTGATGAGAGTTGGTCCTGCCCATCGGCTAAAATGTATTCTGCTCCGGTTCTCCAGGCGAGATGTCCCGTGTATGAGAGCGACGACTGGGCCCCTGGACCGTGAACCTTGTGAGTTGAATTCCTGGTGAGGGTTGACTCCACCCACCAACATCATCATCTTCATTGTTATCCCAAAGTGGTGGGTAAATAGGTACTAGCTGGAGAGCATGCACCCATTGGTGAGAGATGAAGAGCCTGAGCCCCATCATCTGAATGTGGAGTTGTCACAGGCAGCTCAGAACCATCATTGGTGACGAGCAGTGCCCTCAAAATCTGAAAGAGAGAAAAAGGAACCTGGTTTAAAGTTGTGCCATGATCACCCAGATTCTTTACTTGCTCGCACACTTCATGTAAACCTGCACGCACGGCCACGTTGCTCATCGACTGCTGGACGAAGGCCTCGCCGTGCCGTGCGGATCGTGGGGGTCATTTGGCCGTACTTCGCCACGCTCGTCAGCGCGGCGAAACATAGACGTGGGAGCGTGCGGTACCGTGCGGTACCGTGTGGTACATTGCAACAGTGGAATATGCTGCACTGCCCTCTGCTGCCCACCTCGTACGTACGGTGCAGCGGTGGCATCCGGAGCACGCGGGTCATTGGGCGGTGCGGGAGTTGTTGTGTTCCTGAAGAGCACGGCATTGTGGAAAAATCGCGTTATACTAAATATATAATGCACGGTAAAGCACGGTCCGCGAAAACTCGTGAGATGCGTAACGCAGGCTGAGCAAAGACGGAGGCGCGTGGGTAGCATCTAGAAGCATCCAGCAGCATCCCGCTGCCTCATGCGACGCTACGCCGTAGCAGCCCTACTCACGCTGCGACGTCGTTCCGTTCGTTCGATCGCGTTATACACAATTGGCGTTATGAAAAAAAAGCACGCGGCGTTAGAGGAGAACAGATTGTACAGGTGCCTCCCTCAGCTCGGAGGGCATCGACGGAAATCAAGTGATGCACGGCGGCGATGCACGCCAGTATTCCGACACTTTGGAGGTGGGGTTGGTGAATCACAGAGATTATCTTGCAGCGCGAGCGACGCTTCGTCTCGCTTCGCGTATTCTGGGCCGCAGGTGAGCCCAGGAGGGTGCCACGATGGCGAGGTGTTAACTACCTCGCCTGCTCTACAGCAGATCGTGGGTTCCATGTTTTCTCTGTGGTTGCGTGGATTTTTCTCCGGATCCTCCGGTTTTTCTCTTCACATTTAGAATCAACGTGTGTTTCGAGTATTTGGCTGCTATACATTTCCACGTGATAAGCCACTTCGTTGTGCTATGACTACATAGCTCAATGGGCCTTTCTTGGTAAAATAAAAAACGTTCATGAGGTGGCACGTGACTCGCAGTTACAGCCAAAGCGAGGGGTATACTGGACGTGGTGTGCCGGGCGTGTACATATTTTCTTGCTCGCTGATCCAGACGGACCCGGCTGTGAAGATGTTCCCAAACTGCAGGGCTGAGGTGGCCACAGACGCGAGAGAGCAGTGGCTCGCGATCGGAAAGTTACGCATCCAACTCCCGCTTGAGGGTTCACTCAGCCCATCATGCATCTTGCTTTGACGAAGTGGTCACCACTTTCTGGAAGTTAAAAGTTATTTTACTATGGAAAGACTAGCCCCCCCCTCCCCGTCACCCTCCACCATATTAATGTGGCATCTCTATCATCGGCGCAGTGCTCTAAATGGGAGATTTGAGTCAGCTCAATGTTCATTTGAGCATCATACTACCGGCCGAATAGCTGAGTACAAATTGTAATTATAGCCGTGACACGGCACACAATGGCCGCCTGTTTTGAAGAGCATCTTTTGCAGCAGACGGCCGGCGCGTTTTGGTGGCCGCACGGCAGCCGGAGTGTCACCGCGAGTATTTGAAAGCTTCCCTCCGTGGCAGGGGCCACCGACCCCTCGAGGGAGCGTCCCTACACAACGCCGACGACGTCTTCCCGGACGGAGACGCGCCCCTCTCCGCCGCATCGCGCCTAATCCGTGCGCAGTGCCCACTAAATATAGAAACACGTTTGCGGAGTCCATTTGGGCGTAAGCGTCATTTGTAAAAGTTCACCGCTCGAGTCGGTTGACGTTCTTTCATCAAGCCCAGTGTAAGACGCGGAATTAAATATTTAATGTCGCTGCCATCCCCACCTCCCCCCCCGTATACAATGAGGTTACCAATCAAGAGAGAGGGCAAGAGAGAGTCGCCATCCTTTAGCTCGCAGATCCATTAGCGTTTAAAATGATGCTCGCGCTCTCGCGAGAGAGAGAGGGAGAGAGGGCACGGCGCGGGCGGCGCCCTGGAACTGGCCTATCCGAATTGGCCGGGAAATGATTTATTAAATCTATAAAAATGCAAATGAGCTTGTACTTTTGGGCTCTCTGTGGTCCGTAAGCTGTGAACGTATGAACGGGGGGGGGCGGCTTGAGGAGCCCATTACAGACACATGTTGAGAGAGAGAGACGCTGCCGCGGCAGATGAGGATAGGCCTCGGCAAGGTAAGGTAAAAGTTAAAAGGTAAAAACAACGAGCCTACCTTTACCCTACCTTTTACCTTACCACAATACAATAACTCTACCCTACCTTTTACCCTTTAGCAGGTAAGGTAACAGGTCAAAAGCAACGAGCTACCTTTACCCTACCTTTTACCCTTACCCCATAAAAATTACCCGATTACAGGGTAATTACTGGGGTACTACTACACATGAAAAAGGTTTATAACGGTAAATGATAGGTAGAGCGCTTTATTCATATAGAATACTCTCGATTATTCCAATTTTGCACGCTTGTTGTTGTTGTCATTGTATCCTCAAATCTTGTAACTCAATTTTAACCCACTTCCCAATGTGGTATCGACTGCAAACTTGGTATACTTACGTCATACTGATAATACTATATTCTATCTTTAAAAAATATATTTTTTAAACAATCTTTTTCATATGTTATGTTTCGGCTTGGGTCTAATTGTCCACGCTCAACTGACGTTGGCTGTAATTGGCCACGGCCCCTTACGTCGTAGCAAGCTTCGGGGCCACTTCCTGGAGTCGTGGAGTTCTGCCATTACTAGTACATTTAATTAAAGCGTGTGTTTTAAAAAAGTTTTTTAAATATTACTTATTAAATGGAGGCCACGGACTGCGCCACGGAGCTTCTAGCGGTAAACAAGGCACCGTATTTACCGGGTAATACTTCGCGCTATCTTTACCCTACTGGGTAATTCTTCCGAGCTAACTTTACCCTACCCTTTACCTTACTCCTTGGCATGTCGACTCCTTTACCTTTACCCTTTTACCCGGTAAAAAGGGTAAATGACCTTACCTTGCCGAGGCCTAGATGAGGACCCGTGGCGTGCGCGATTCCACCGCTGCGTTTATTGAGAATCTTCACGCCGCGTACATTCGCGTGCTTTGTTAGGAAGAGCTTAGTTATTGCGTAAGAAGGGGGGTGGGGGCTGTTATGTTACACTTTAGTTGTATTTTCAAAGGAGTTTATTGCAATGGTAGTTCGCTGTCTCTCCAGCTGTGCGCGATATGCATTGCACGGTTATTACAACAACCATAACTTCTACACGACACACCGCACTGATTTGGCTGTCCACTTGTTGAAGCACGTGACCTTGTCTCGTTTGCAAAGAGAGATTTTCAAAAAATGCAAACAGATTCCCACCTGGATAATTCAATCGTAACACAGCGACAATAAATAACGTCATCGTTCACAGCACTTCTTTGTTTTAATACCACCCACTAGATCAGGGGGTGGGGAACGTCCGGCCCGCGGGCCGTCTAAGACCCGCGAAATCATTTGGTGTGGCCCTGCCAAGGCAACCGCAGGCGGGACTCAAAATTCAATGAATCTCGGAGCAATCCTGGAAAAGCAGTTGCGAGTAGCAGCAACATCATCAATACCAGCGAACATCACACGCCTCGCCAAAGAGAAGCAGTTCCAGCCATCGCATTAGGGGTGAGTTAATTAAATGTTTGACCAAATATAACAGCCTAATTTTCACGTTGATAATTTTGCATGGCCCGCGAATGATGTTGTAAATATCCAAATGAACCCTTGGCATAAAAAAGGTTCCCCACCCCTGCACTAGATTGAGGTGTCTCCCCGTGCCGTGCGGCCATGGGGGTTGTTTGACCAAACTTCGCTCAGCTGGTGAGTGCCGGTAGGTGAAGGGCGGCACGCTGGACCGCCGCACGATGTAACTCGCCACTGATGTTAGCCGTTGTTGGGACTCGAACTCAGGTGGTTGAGGTTCATAGCACTGAAACATATACTGTGTGAGTGCGCCGTCTTAATAATTATAAGTTATCATTACTGTTAGTATTATTACTTCGCTTGTTCAACCAGGAAAAAAAAAACATCAAAAATGTCCTGCCACGTTTCTCGCAGTCGGAGGCAATGTTGCTGCTGTGTGATCCCAATTTAGTAATTCTTCAAAATTGGGATATTTGGCCAATACCATTTACAGTATATAGTATTGCTTTCGCTTTGGGAGGAACTAAAATTAAACCGTTTTTTTTTATTTGAGCCCTGCTGAGCTATGTAACTCTTTTTCAGAAGCGACCTGGTCACAAATGATAGCTCAACGAAGTGGCTTATCACGTGGACATTGATAACAGCAGCCAAATACTCTAAACGCGTGTTTCTAAATGTGTAGGGGAAAACCGGAGGATCCGCATAAAAATTCACGTGGCCACGAGAAGAGAGACACCACAAACTCCAAATATACAGCAGCAGGCATCGTCAGGGTCGGGATCGAACCCACGACCTCCTGTATACCAGGCGAGGTAGTTAACATCTCCTAGCCACCATGGCGCCCCGGAGAACCGAGAGGAAACCTATGCAGAAAAGGGGAGAACATTCAAACTGCACACGGAAAGATGCCCTGCGTTGGCAATCGAACTCGGGGACTTATTGCTGCGAGACGCGGCTGTTACGACCGCACCGCCGCCCCAGTGCCCTGCCGCCCGATCGACTGTCACAATACAACAGAATCAATCAACAGAGTTCCATCACACGCAGATTGAGAGATAAGAGACAATGCTGACACACTGCTTTTATCAGAGACAGGCATTAAACAGCGCAATACAAACACCTCGTCCTTTCGTATAGTTGAGGATTTGATGAACACGCTGTGCTGTTTGCTTAATCACCAAAATAACATCACACTGAAGCTCGAGCAGGGGTCAGCAACCAAAGCAACAGGAAGAAACATTCTTTTAGAATTCAGTAAATAAAAGATTTCAAGAGCATGCGGTGAATCCGAGACGTCACGGAGAAGTCCCCAATGAGCCGCACGCCTCTCCTGAGCCGCAGGTTGCCGATCCCTGCCCATGGTGAACTGGACTTCCATGGTGAACTGGACTTCCATGGTAAACTGGACTTCCATGGTGAACTGGACTTCCATGATGAACTGGACTCCCATGGTAAACTGGACTTCCATGGTGAACTGGACTTCCATGGTGAACTGGGCTTCCATGGTAAACTGGACTCCCATGGTGAACTGGACTCCCATGGTAAACTGGACTTCCATGGTAAAAAAAAAAACATATCTTAAGGCCAAACATTGTTATTAGCGAACATGTTGGGTTTTTGGTCTTGTTGACTGTTCTTGCGCACCGTTGCCGATGCAGCAGCAGCATCGCTGAATAATTAGTATCGCAGCATTCCCTCGTTATTCACGAACTTGCTATCCGCGATTTTGGCTCCTCGTGAATCGCATCTGGAACTCTGCATGACTGCTTTGAGAGAGAGAGAGAGTGATCAGGTGAAGTGATGAGAGAAAATGTGATGCGAGAAATCGGTGAGATGGATAAAGTGATGAGATAAATTGATGAGCTAAAGCGATGAGGTCAAGTGGTGATGGGAGAGAATGTAATGTGAGAAAGTGATGAGAGAGAAAGTGATGAGATAAAGAGTCGAAATAAATACGTAATTTTCATGTAATTAATAGCTTATTTACGAATTTATTTAAGGTTATTCATTATCATCCGCACAATGTGCTGTGTACGAGCATCTCCGGAACATATCCGTCACAAATAACGAGAGAATACATGATTCATAATAGAGGTTTTTGGGTCGATCGCGTAAGTATAAATCTGTCGTAACCCTGCACCACCCGACACAGCCAGGAAGGTTTGTCACGTAAACAACGCGCCAGTTAGTGACTGCTTCAGCCCACCGCTGTGTTGGAGACTAAATCCACAACATTTACAATTTGAGTAGTACGACGTTTCGCTGGTAATTACATAAACCAGCATCATCGGGCGATTTGCCAGGATACAGTATTTTAGGGCCGGTCATTTACAGAAGCAGAAGCAATGCCGCGTGTAGTCGGCACATGCCAGAGTAATAAAGTACAACTGCTTGATGTATCCCGCTGAAAGCCCGTTAAGATTCACAGGTCCATCTCGCAACATGCACCGGTCCGGCTTTGATCATTTCCAGCAGCCACAAATATCCCCACGCTGCGGGGAAATCAACCGAACGACTTGGCAGCAGTGAAATCAGCTCGTGTTTACAGGTGCTCGCCTGGATCATGAGAGACGGCCGCGGCTCGGGGAAGCTTTCAATCCAGCAGTGGATTGACCATGGCGGATGATGTGTGTGTGTTGAACTTCGTTAGCACCGTACGTAGCCAACCGTGCGGGGGAAGGACATCAAACTAAACACAAAAAGCAGCTGAAAGGAAATTCGTTTTCAATCTAGGTGATTTAAAAGTGGCTTCCTAACATCGGAAAGAAGAGCGTTCCAGACGACCCCAGAACTTCATCTGAAAGCGTGCGATGCAGTGACCATCGTTGTTAGATGGCCAGTCAAAAGCCAAGGAGGTTGATTTTTACAGGATTATCTGCGCTAATGACTGGGAGGATGGCCGCGGATAATTCAAAATCGCAGATAATCCCAATATATAAATTTTCCGTGGATCTCTGTGCCAAAAACCACGAATATCGATCAACTGATCGGTGCACGTGCTGAGTGATAACACTTTCCTTCTCCCGGGTAGAAGAGTCTGCCCACTCAGTGGACAGCAGGGCCACGCCTATCAACATCCATCCAACTCCGCCCACTGTTGTAAAGCTGCTATGCAACTCCTGTACTGTAGGGGCGATCACGTGGATTTCGGATGAACTGGAGTCCATATTTGTTCGTTTTAAGCACGTTACTTGTAATAATCATTCCCAGACGAACAATGTAGTGCCACTCTTTTGAGATTATTGATTTGGGCTTAAGGGAAATCCATGAGTTATTAATTGATGGCAAAATTTCACGTGCGTGGTTAATCCACAAATCGGATAAACCGCACGCGGATAATCGATAGTCTGTTGTATTTGCTTTAGGATATGCACGAGACCATTGCAGTCAAGAATCCGTTGACAATAATGTGCTTTAAAAAAGCAATCTGCGCTAAAGTGCACCCTCTGCTGGATTGCCTTCCCATCCGTGCGACTTGCGGTTAGCAGTCTTGTGTGTGTGTGTCCATGTGTTTGATTTGCACTGCCACGTTCCATTAGGGGCCGTCCATAAATGACGTCACGCACCTAAGGAGGGGAGGGGGTCTGACTTTTGTGACGCCGTGTGACGAGGGGGTCATAAATCGTCAAAAATCGCGTGACGTCATTTATGGACGGCCCCTTATCGCTCAAGGGGAGCACATGAGAAGCAGTTTGTGTTGCAAGTAATTACAACAAAAATACCGACAGTCTTCTCCTTTTACGCCGCTTGTTTTATTTTTCACAACGCGAATTGTGTACAACGCGATCGAGCGAACGGAACGACGTCGCAGCGCGAGTAGGAACAAGCGGTCGTACGGCTGCCTCGGCGTAGCGTCACACAAAGGCAGTGGGATGCTGCTGGATGCTTCTAGATGCTACCCACGCGCCTCCGTCTTTACTCAGCCTGCGTTACGCATCTCACGTGTTGTCGCGGACTGTGCTCTGCATTATATATTATTTATTATGACGCGATTTCTCGGTGCTCTTCAGGAACGCAACAACTCCCGCGTTGTAGGAGGATGGACGGTGTGCGCTTTTTGTCTCGCGGGGTTGATAACGTGCGCCGATGAGCTCTTCCATTACACCTTCTCGGCCATGGAGGAGGGAGGTCGCTAGAAAGTTGTCTAAATCAGGGTTTCAACGGTAAAGTTACCTTAACCCCCAATTCTGAACAACTAAATGTAGCAGGGCCGCGTCTTCATCGGCAAAAAGCGTCACAAAATAGGTGCAACGTTTCATTACAGCTCGAATATTCTCCTCTTCAGTTTCTGATAAACCTGTTTACAAATCAACCGCTAAGCAGGAAATGTTGTGTCAAGTCGATTGACAGCCAATGTAGCAAACGTGCCACTGAAGTTGAAGAGTTGCAAGTGTATTTTGTTTTACCAGGTGAGAAGTCAAGAGACCAGGATTCGAGTCTCACTCGCCTGGGGCACAAACATTACAAAAAAAACATTACAAACATTACAAAAAGCAATTACGTAAAGGTACAGACATGAAGCAAATAGAAATCGCAGCATAAAAAAACTGCATTCTAAAAAGTAATAGAACATAAAGCTCACGCACAAATCAATATTAAATTAAATACATTTTCTGTAACTTTTTTTCGTTGTAGCAGGCAAAGCCCACTGAGCTATTAGCTGGTTTTCAGAGGCGACCTGGCCACACGTGACAGCTCATCAAAGTGGCCCATGTCATCGTCACACGTGGGGTTTCATAGGAGCAGCCAAAAATCATCTAAACGCGCGATGTTGATTCTAAACGTGAAGGGCAAAGCCGGAGGACTCGGAGAAAAAAAATCACGTGACCCCTGTGAGAGAGGGAGAGAAAGAGAGACACCGCAAACTCCAAACGTGCAACAGGCATCGTCAGGGTCCGGGATCAAACCCACATCTCCTGCATGCCAGGCGAAGGAGACAACCAACGTTGCCTCGGTCAAATTACTTTTAGAAAGCATTCATCGTTGAATTAAGTTTAAAAGAAACATTAAAATGGATTTCACGTGATGATTATTATTATTGCACGAGTATGTAACCAGCAAGGACCTGCGGCAAATGCAATTGCGAGTGAAGTCATCACACAGAATCGATAGCTGAGCATCATTTTGTGAATGAAATGGAAGAGGAGAAACCGAGAACATTTCGAAGCAATGGAATTGGGGCATGAACACAGAATGAGTAAGAACCATTATTAATCTTGATGTGAAGCTTTCGTGACTGCAGGAATCCATACTCTTTGGTTATTTGGGTAAAGTCACGTAGGTATAAAATAAAATAAATCACGACGTTTTGGGCGCAACACAAGCGTCCGTCATCAGGTGGCGAAGCATGGTCTGCTGCTGAGGCAGACTGTTTTAAACCATTATTAACCATTATTATTTGTTTCCTGAGTATAGCGCACTTGAGCGTAATGGGGCGTCCCAAGATGTCAATGTTTTTTGGGTTCCAAATAAACACTGTGGATAAGTGAGGGACTCGGTTATGCGCGTTTGCGTTAAAGAGCAACTTGGCCCACAGAGTCTCCCTCCCGATTTGAAAGAGGGTGGTGACCAGTCTCGGAGTGAATATCATCGGTGATCAACAGAATATATCATGAGGCCTCCTTTGCCAGTACCAACATATAATAATAGGGTTTTTCCCCTTTTTTGTGGCGACAAAACTGAAACCTTTTGCAAGGAATTATGTTTACATTAACCACAATACTCTTGTAGTCAGAATGCAAACAAAAAACAACACTGATAATTTATGCATTGTCCTTGAGACAGCTTTCCTTAGAGCCTAGTCTCATACGGTGTTCGACCAGATGACGCCATTTTTGTCGCCAGAAAAAAGGGGCAAACCCCCTATTATTATAACAGGCAGAATGTCAGGATAGGCGTTGGAGGTAGTAGCTCAGCAATGTTTCCATACACAAGATGAGAAACAAGATTTGTTTCTATACATAGTCCCCATCTTCATTATTCACATTTTCAATATGAGATTTGCAGGTCAGACGATGATAATAATTTATGAGCAGATCACAGGCATTCGTGCACATTGATTGTTATTTTAATGCGGTGTTCTTGATGTTGTCCATCCACCTCCTCCGAGGTTGACCTCTGTCCCTGCTAACTTCTCCATTCTCAAGCAAGGCAGATTCCTCTAGTCCAGAGGTCCTCATAACGTGTCAAAAGTTTGTTCATTTCTGATTCACAAATAAGGTCTCGAGTCGATGGGTGGGACCGATCTCTCTCAGGACGGACGTGTTTGAGATTGTGGCTGTCCATGGCATACGTAGCATTCTTCTCCAGCACCACATCTCAAATGGGCCGGTCCTCTTTCGCTCGTGCTCAATCTCGGCGTCCACGACTCACATCCATTTAGGGCAACAGGGAATAGCGGAGATTTGACAAGTCTCTTCTTGGTGTTCATGGTAATGCCCTTGTTTCTCCATATCTTTATTGAGCTCTGACGTGGCTGTTCTACCGAGAACTAGCCACCGTCTGATCTCGTTGCTGCACTCCCTGTCTTCAGCAATCAAGGAGCCCAGGAATACAAAGTTCCTTACGACTTCGATTGGTTCATTTTCCAGACTGAATGAGTTTAGTTCTGTCGCCATCACCTTCGTCTTTTGGAGATTGAGGCAGAGTCCAGCCTCCTCACTGGCTTCTTTAACATTTACCAACAGGGTCATCATTTCAGCTTGGCTATTTGCTGGTAGCGGAGTCACAGTGGTGCTCATGAGGTTTGACTAAATGTGGAATTTCAACTCATTGGCTCAGGAAATGAGCATCACCCATTGTGGCGCAGTACACCAATGGAGTTTTCTCTACTGCCACCTGGCGAGAACGTTGGCCTAGAGCAACCTATAACACTTGCGTTGTGTACGGTAGTCCCCCATTTACGCACTATCCAGGCTCA
This sequence comes from Lampetra fluviatilis, assembly GCF_964198595.1. NCBI lineage: Eukaryota > Metazoa > Chordata > Hyperoartia > Petromyzontiformes > Petromyzontidae > Lampetra > Lampetra fluviatilis. The sequence goes on from NC_136302.1 coordinate 2,123,287, forward strand.
AATCTGCTTAGCTGCCGAAATCGTCCGAGATCGAGGTGCATTTTTTTGCGTGTGTTTAGTTTGTTGTCCTTCCACGCTTGGCTAAGTACGGTGCAAAAGAAGTTAAACACACACACACGTAGGTGCATTCTGGGTGATTTGCTCACAGTCCTGCAGCGCAAGCTTACGCTGAGCTTCACTGCTCCCCTTCACTCTCACCGAGGTGGTGGTGCTGGGTGCGGGGTGCTGCGAGCCACTGCGCGTGTGCAGTTGGGAATGCCGTTGTCCTGCGGTGGCACGGTCTACATGTAAACTGTTACCGTCACAACGAGGCCTACATCAAATGCTATTTAGTCAGACAGAACACTGACGTTCATTATCTCTTGCGTAATCAAAAAGTTTGAAAGGTGAAATTCGCGTTTTACAATTTAGTTGTACTCTAAGAATGTTTTCACAAATTGTATGTATTTAGACTGTGATGATATTAGTGGACATTTATTCATCCAAGACAACTCCATTAAGTACCATCGCCATTTTGTACGAGGGCCACTGTTATGTCGATGGTCCAATTCCTTTTTCAATTGTTATTTTTGGGAGGAAATCTGGGTGTCCAGATAAATCCCGCGGGAACTCCGGAGACGACACTGACAAGGTTTGCACTGATGGGTTGCAATCCCATTGGCTTTATACTGCCATCTCCTGACCACCTCGCAGCTCAGCAGGCTGGCAGAAATATTCGTGTTTTTTATTTACTTAGCAGCACGACCTACACTTTGAAATGTTGCCCTTCGATGTGTTTTGGGGCTGTACAGCGGTGGTAAGATGTTAACTCCCTCGCCTGGTCTACAGGAGGCCGTGGGTTCGACCCTGACGCCTCCTGTATATTGGGAGTTTGCAGTGTCTCTCTCCCCGTGGTCGCGTGGATTTTTCTCCAGGTCCTCCGGTTTTTCTCTCCACATTTCGAATTTAACATCACGCGTTTAGAGTTTTTGGCTGCTGCTATGAATGCCCCCGTGATAAGCCACTTCGTTGAGCTGTCATTTGTGGCCAAGTCGCTTCTGAAAAATAACTAAATGGCTCAGTGGGTCATACCTGGTCAAATAACAAATAGTTTAAATAGTTTGGCATGGTGTGTGTTACTTTCACTCCACGTGCCGCTTGGAAGCTCGCAGCATTTGGAACGAAACGCGGAGACCGTGCCGAACACCACACGGAGAGCTTACACAGCAGCACTACCGACACAGCAGTACCTGCAAATGTTGCCTGGGGGATATTTCTTTTTAAACATCCACTTTACAGCAGCAGCCTGTATACGTTGTCATTTCCGCCATCTCTCCTCAATGCAGCTTCTGCATTGAGGAGCCACTGCCACTGCAGGTATCAAACCGTCGACCCCGTGCAGCTGGCTCTGTGGCGAGCACCCAAACCACGAGGCTTCCTAGCTGCCCACAAATTAAAAAAAAGTTGAAAAAAATGTTCCCTATTGACTTGCCATGTTCAGAAGCCTCAGAAGCTGCGATGTTCTTCATTGGCCACGCTGCGCCAAGGGAACACGAGCTTATGAACTCGTACGCGTGCGTTGCCTGGAGCATGATGGGTGAAATGACACGTAAAGCCTCTTTGTTTTCCAGATCAATGATGTCCAGCAGCATTTATTTAAGCAAGCAAGCAAGCTCGAGACCAGTTTCGTCCTTGTGTGTCTCATCAGCAGCAGTCAGGTTTGTTAAACCTGCTGCTGCTGAGTTTGCCAGAGGTCATTGGCAAAAACACCACAAAGTTGAATCAGGTCCAGAGTTTACTTGCTTAAAAACATGCTGCTTAATAATATTGGTTTGTATTGTGCATCAGTGTACACTGAGCCTTGCATGGTCTAAGTATCTCAGTGTCCTGTATTGTGTATCAGCGTACACTGAGCCTTGCGTGGGCTAAGTAGATCAGTGTCCTGTATTGTGCATCAGTGTACACTGAAACTTGCGTGTTCTAAGTATATATGTGTCCTGTATTGTGCATCAGTGTACACTGAGCCTTGTATGGACTAAGTATCTCAGTGTCCTGTATTGTGCATCAGTGTACACTGAAACTTGCGTGGTCTAAGTATATATGTGTCCTGTATTGTGCATCAGTGTACACTGAGCCTTGCGTGGGCTAAGTATCTCAGTGTCCTGTATTGTGCATCAGTGTACACTGAAACTTGCGTGGTCTAAGTATCTATGTGTCCTGTATTGTGCATCAGTGTACACTGAGCCTTGTATGGACTAAGTATCTCAGTGTCCTGTATTGTGCATCAGTGTACACTGAAACTTGCGTGGTCTAAGTATATATGTGTTCTGTATTGTGTATCAGTGTACACTGAGCCTTGCATGGGCTAAGTATCTCAGTGTCCTGTATTGTGCATCAGTGTACACTGAGCCTTGCATGGGCTAAGTATCTCAGTGTCCTGTATTGTGCATCAGTGTACACTGAGCCTTGCATGGGCTAACTATCTCAGTGTCCTGTATTGTGCATCAGTGTACACTGAGCCATGCATGGGCTAAGTAGATCAGTGTCCTGTATTGCGTATCAGCGTACACTGAGCCTTGCGTGGGCTAAGTATCTCAGTGTCCTGTATTGTGCATCAGTGTACACTGAGCCTTGCGTAGGCTAAGTAGATCAGTGTCCTGTATTGTGCATCAGTGTACACTGAGCCTTGCGTGGGCTAAGTATCTCAGTGTCCTGTATTGTGCATCAGTGTACACTGAGCCTTGCGTGGGCTAAGTATCTCAGTGTCCTGTATTGTGCATCAGTGTACACTGAGCCTTGCATGGGCTAAGTATCTCAGTGTCCTGTATTGTGCATCAGTGTACACTGAGCCTTGCGTAGGCTAAGTAGATCAGTGTCCTGTATTGTGCATCAGTGTACACTGAGCCTTGCGTGGGCTAAGTATCTCAGTGTCCTGTATTGTGCATCAGTGTACACTGAGCCTTGCGTGGGCTAAGTATCTCAGTGTCCTGTATTGTGCATCAGTGTACACTGAGCCTTGCGTGGGCTAAGTATCTCAGTGTCCTGTATTGTGTATCAGTGTACACTGAGCCTTGCGTGGGCTAAGTATCTCAGTGTCCTGTATTGTGCATCAGTGTACACTGAGCCTTGCGTAGGCTAAGTAGATCAGTGTCCTGTATTGTGCATCAGTGTACACTGAGCCTTGCGTGGGCTAAGTATCTCAGTGTCCTGTATTGTGCATCAGTGTACACTGAGCCTTGCGTGGGCTAAGTATCTCAGTGTCCTGTATTGTGCATCAGTGTACACTGAGCCTTGCGTGGGCTAAGTATCTCAGTGTCCTGTATTGTGTATCAGTGTACACTGAGCCTTGCATGGGCTAAGTAGATCAGTGTCCTGTATTGTGTATCAGCGTACACTGAGCCATGCATGGGCTAAGTTGATCAGTGTCCTGTATTGTGTATCAGCGTACACTGAGCCTTGCGTGGGCTAAGTATCTCAGTGTCCTGTATTGTGTATCAGCGTACACTGAGCCTTGCATGGGCTAAGTAGATCAGTGTCCTGTATTGTGTATCAGCGTACACTGAGCCTTGCATGGGCTAAGTAGATCAGTGTCCTGTATTGTGCATCAGTGTACACTGAGCCTTGCGTGGACTAAGTATCTCAGTGTCCTGTATTGTGTATCAGCGTACACTGAGCCTTGCATGGGCTAAGTATCTCAGTGTCCTGTATTGTGTATCAGCGTACACTGAGCCTTGCATGGGCTAAGTAGATCAGTGTCCTGTATTGTGTATCAGTGTACACTGAGCCATGCATGGACTAAGTATCTCAGTGTCCTGTATTGTGTATCAGCGTACACTGAGCCATGCATGGGCTAAGTTGATCAGTGTCCTGTATTGTGTATCAGTGTACACTGAGCCTTGCGTAGGCTAAGTAGATCAGTGTCCTGTATTGTGCATCAGTGTACACTGAGCCTTGCGTGGGCTAAGTATCTCAGTGTCCTATATTGTGCATCAGTGTACACTGAGCCTTGCGTGGGCTAAGTATCTCAGTGTCCTGTATTGTGCATCAGTGTACACTGAGCCTTGCATGGGCTAAGTATCTCAGTGTCCTGTATTGTGCATCAGTGTACACTGAGCCTTGCGTAGGCTAAGTAGATCAGTGTCCTGTATTGTGCATCAGTGTACACTGAGCCTTGCGTGGGCTAAGTATCTCAGTGTCCTGTATTGTGCATCAGTGTACACTGAGCCTTGCGTGGGCTAAGTATCTCAGTGTCCTGTATTGTGCATCAGTGTACACTGAGCCTTGCGTAGGCTAAGTAGATCAGTGTCCTGTATTGTGCATCAGTGTACACTGAGCCTTGCGTGGGCTAAGTATCTCAGTGTCCTGTATTGTGCATCAGTGTACACTGAGCCTTGCGTGGGCTAAGTATCTCAGTGTCCTGTATTGTGCATCAGTGTACACTGAGCCTTGCGTGGGCTAAGTATCTCAGTGTCCTGTATTGTGTATCAGTGTACACTGAGCCTTGCATGGGCTAAGTAGATCAGTGTCCTGTATTGTGTATCAGCGTACACTGAGCCATGCATGGGCTAAGTAGATCAGTGTCCTGTATTGTGTATCAGCGTACACTGAGCCTTGCGTGGGCTAAGTATCTCAGTGTCCTGTATTGTGTATCAGCGTACACTGAGCCTTGCATGGGCTAAGTAGATCAGTGTCCTGTATTGTGTATCAGCGTACACTGAGCCTTGCATGGGCTAAGTAGATCAGTGTCCTGTATTGTGCATCAGTGTACACTGAGACTTGCGTGGACTAAGTATCTCAGTGTCCTGTATTGTGTATCAGCGTACACTGAGCCTTGCATGGGCTAAGTATCTCAGTGTCCTGTATTGTGTATCAGCGTACACTGAGCCTTGCATGGGCTAAGTAGATCAGTGTCCTGTATTGTGTATCAGTGTACACTGAGCCATGCATGGACTAAGTATCTCAGTGTCCTGTATTGTGTATCAGCGTACACTGAGCCATGCATGGGCTAAGTTGATCAGTGTCCTGTATTGTGTATCAGTGTACACTGAGCCTTGCGTAGGCTAAGTAGATCAGTGTCCTGTATTGTGCATCAGTGTACACTGAGCCTTGTGTAGGCTAAGTAGATCAGTGTCCTGTATTGTGCATCAGTGTACACTGAGCCTTGCATGGGCTAAGTAGATCAGTGCCCTGTATTGTGCATCAGTGTACACTGAGCCTTGCGTGGGCTAAGTATCTCAGTGTCCTGTATTGTGCATCAGTGTACACTGAGCCTTGCGTAGGCTAAGTATCTCAGTGTCCTGTATTGTGCATCAGTGTACACTGAGCCTTGCGTAGGCTAAGTAGATCAGTGTCCTGTATTGTGCATCAGTGTACACTGAGCCTTGCATGTGCTAAGTAGATCAGTGTCCTGTATTGTGCATCAGTGTACACTGAGCCTTGCGTAGGCTAAGTAGATCAGTGTCCTGTATTGTGCATCAGTGTACACTGAGCCTTGCATGGGCTAAGTAGATCAGTGTCCTGTATTGTGCATCAGTGTACACTGAACCATGCATGGGCTAAGTAGATCAGTGTCCTGTATTGTGCATCAGTGTACACTGAGCCTTGCGTGGGCTAAGTATCTCAGTGTCCTGTATTGTGTATCAGTGTACACTGAGCCTGGCATGGGCTAAGTAGATTAGTGTCCTGTATTGTGTATCAGCGTACACTGAGCCTTGTATGGGCTAAGTATCTCAGTGTCCTGTATTGTGCATCAGTGTACACTGAGCCTTGCGTGGGCTAAGTAGATCAGTGTCCTGTATTGTGCATCAGTGTACACTGAGCCTTGCATGGGCTAAGTATATCAGTGTCCTGTATTGTGCATCAGTGTACACTGAGCCTTGCATGGTCTAATTATCTCAGTGTCCTGTATCGTGTATCAGTGTACACTGATCCTGGCATGAGCTAAGTAGATCAGTGTCCTGTATTGTGCATCAGTGTACACTGAGCCTTGCATGGACTAAGTATCTCAGTGTCCTGTATTGTGCATCAGAATAAACCGAGCCTTGCCTCACTTGAACCGTGGAAATCTGGAAGGAGCGGTGCAGCTCCCAGCAATTCCGTCTGCCGAGTGCACACCTCCCCCGACCGCCTGGTGCCCACAGACCGCACGCTGCGCGTTGCCATCCGTGAACTCGCGTAAACTCCACATTATTTTGAATGACTCCAAATGCCTTGCTGGGCTGTCTGTGCCAGGGCCCTAAAAATACCATCAAATACACGTAACTTAATTTAGACATGGCCGGGCAATACTTGTTTTGACTAAGTACGGCCTGTGCTCCTATAACGTGGTAGCTCCATTCCTGAAGAACAACGCGTTATGGAAAAATTGCGTTATATTTAATATAGGGTAAAGCACAGTCTGCGATAACTCGTGAGATACGTATGCAGGCTGAGCAAAGACTGAAGCACATCTAGAAGCATCCAGCAGCATCACAATGACTTGTGCGACGCTACGCCGAGGCAGCCGCACAACCGCTTATTCCTGTTCACTCAATCGCGTTGTATCCAATTCGCATCCTCGTTATAAAACGTGTTCCCTAATACATTCATCGCGTTACATCCAATTCGTCTCATGAAAACACGCAGCGTTATAGAACAAACATAAAGTACAATCTATTATCAATCAACTGTTGGATGAGGGCCTCCCATCACCACGTGGTTTGTGGGGGGTTATGACCCGCTACTGCCCACTGATCACTGTGGGTTGGTGAAGCCTGAGAGCAAATATTTGGAAGCGTACAATTATGGCACAACAATGTATTTCTCTGCACTGCCCTCTGCCGCCCACAAAATCGTTCCGCAGCAGCCATAACACCTGTTGTGCATGGTGATGACCCAGCCAGACACTATCCAGACTGAACTAAGTTTAGCTTCCGAGATCTGGCAACCGATTGTAGGATGAAGACTTCCACACGCAACCCAGTGTCAGTCATGGGGGTTGTTTGACCATACTTCACCGTGCTGGTCAGCACAGATTGAAGTGGCGTCGTGCCAGGCCTAGTTCAAATATCACTTGCCAGTGATGCTAGCCATGACCAGGAATCAAACTCAGGTCGTCGGGTTCACATCTCAGTGCCCGAAGCGCTGCATTGCGAGAGTTTAAATTAAATTAAAGTTTATTTTGTTTAACTAGATGAGAACTCAAAAAGAGACCAGGATAAGTCTCAGTTGCAAGTGACCTGGGTCACAAATAATACAAAAACAACACAAAGTACAGCAATGAAGCGAATAGAAATCAGACAAAAACTATTGCGTCATCACATGGGCACGGTTGGCTACGTACGGCGCGAATGAAGTTCAACTTACATACCTGAGAAATCAAAACTATCGCACGAATCTAAATCATTGTTTCATTTTTAAAAAATCCCTGCAGCGCAAACCCGTTTGGACAGATTATTTTTAGACTGGCCAAAGTACAAATACTCTAGAGATGAGCACATTTTTAAATAACGTACATTAAATTCGATACAAATATTCCTGCATGGCCATGTTGGTGGACCGGCATGCTCCTTAACGTGATATCTTGAGTTCATCTTCTGACCACAGTTGACTCAAAGCCAGAATGTGTCTGGTGTTGATACAAATAACTATTGCAGAGTGAGGCTGTCCCGCTTTGATGGAGTCAGCGATGGCTGAGACCAGTCCTCACCACCCATAGGAATGTGTCATTTCCATGAGAAATTATAAATGTCATTAGAAGACAGTATGTTGTCATTTTGTCCACATGCCTGAATCAGAATATTTATCCGATGTGTGCTACGAAGCTATTTTTCACACGTGTCCAGTAGGGACGGGTCAGAAAGTTCCGATACAACAACAACAACTTTGGAGTGCAAAGTATAAGAAAGGTAAACATCCTTAAAAAGAAATACATAAAATAAATAAAGTATATACGTTCAAATTGTATAAATATTGTACACAAATTCCCAAGCTTGTGAAAGAGAGCAAAAAGAGTCCCGGGCAACAGCAAGACAACACAGTTCCTCAATGAAATGTAACTTTAGATCCATGGGCAAGGATTAAAGTTGCAAATCACATTTGCAAATGCAGCCCTCTTTTAATTCACTGTTGGATGGGAACCTCCTCCCCCTGCTGCTGTCCTGGTCATGGGGGCAGTTTGACCATTGGAGGCCAAGCACCGGTTCAGACATCACTAATGTGAGCCGTGATGTGGGATCGAACTGCGGTTGCTGGGTTCACAAACCGCAGAGGGCTAACCACACTGCACCCACCCCTGCCACACATTGTTTGTGATTATTCCAACCGTTTCTATATGTTGCAAAGATCCCCCGTGTAACCCTAACAGACTGTGGGGGCAAGTGCTGCTATAGCGAGCAGCACCCATGTGGCACACGGGCGGGTGGAGTGGCCAGCGTCCCCGTGTGGCGATGTTTACACGACCGCACCATATCCTCGCTTGAGGCTGAGTCGACCGTTTCAGATATTAATCACGGGTGTTGGCCGTGATTATTGTCACTGGTGTTGGAATCGAACTCGGGTGTTGGGGTTCGTAGCGCGGTGTGCCACCGCTGTCCACACACGGGTCTTGACACACGCACGCGTGTCCATCCCAGGTGAGCCCTCCATGGAGACGCGTCTCGCTTGGCTGGGGGTGAGAGAGCCTTGCCTCGTGAAGAGACGAGATTCATATCCCGTGTCTGTATCGTGGCGGCGGCGTGCAGGGTAATGCGGCAGTGCGATTGTGTGCCCAAGGTCGAGACGGATGTGTGTATACACACGCACACTATCGTTGTCATAATTTATTTAAAGCCAGGTGAGACGACAGAGAGAATAGAGAGCCCATCGAGATTCAATGACTCTCTCAAGGGGCGGGCGGGCCTTGGCGAGGAATTTGTCATTCGTGTTTCAAAAAAAAGCAGCAACCACCATTCGCCTCTTCGTGTTGTTCGTCATCTTCTTCCTCCTCCTCCCACTCCTCTTCGAGGCGGCCGGCCTTTGCAGATGTTTCCTTGTAGAGAGATTGCGCATCGCACGGGGCAGCCGCCTGCCCCCCCACATCGCCTTGCCGAGGCGGCGATGCGGCAGCGGCGGCGCCATTGGCTCGCGGCTGGGCGCAGAATGTTCGAGAATACGAGGCTCGACCTAGTGGGGGGGGGGGTTCTCTCTCGTTCTCTCTCTTCCCCCATCATTGTTTTGTGATCAGAGGAAACAAGAAGATGCTCGGTGTAGTCGGCACTTTGCTTCGTTCATCATTTCGGTTTTTTTGTTTTGTTGTTTTATGCTTTCTCTCTCTTACCCGTCTCTCGTTCTCTCTCGTCCCCTCTCTCCCTTCCCTTCTCCCTCCGCCCTTTGAGAGAGAAATGAACCACAACTGAGCTTTGGCCAAACCATCAGCCCACGCAGAGGGGGGGGGGTGATCCTGTTCGTTTGGCTGAAATTGATGAGCACCGTGTGCTTTTTGTGATTTCATTAGTATCGCAGCTTGGGTTCGTCTTTTAATTGAATGCTCAGTTTGATTCGATGTGTGTTGAGGATGAAGGCGAGTGCTTCATCTCGCACAGCCACCCCCCTACTTTTGCCTCGTGGTATCTTCCGCCATCAAGCAAGAGGCACCATGTTGACTTGCGGTTCGGATGTACCATCTTGTTTATGGGGGTGTTATTATATTTAAAATGTATCTTTAACCAAGTGTAAGCGTTGAAATAAACCTGCTTATTCTGTGTCGGTGTCTCCGTCGGTCTCTTCGTAGAGGAGGAGCTAAAGCACTCCCGCACATTTGTTAAGGGAAGCGCATTAGCGGCTCCCTCCAGCAGCACGAGGGGAGGGGGGAGGAGGGGGGCGGGGCGCGGGTGGTTCGCGTCTCGTCCCCCACCAGGGCCAGGCACGTAGGCGGTTACCGTGGTTACCGCGGGGGAGGGTGGGGGGGCTGGGGGTGGTGGGGGGGACTGGGGGGAAGGGAGGGGGAACTGGGGGAAGGGAGGGGGACTGGGGGAAGGGTGGAGTAGAAGAGGAAGGGAGGGGGCACCATGGGGATGGGAGGAGTTGGGGGAGGGGCTGACGGGTTGGGGGAGGGGTGCGCGTGTGGGGGGGAGCGCTGTGGGAGGAGGGGGGAGGCCTGCAGGCGGTGGAGTGGTGGGGGGGGGCAGAGATGAGAGAAGAGGAGACGGGGTGGGGGCTACAGGGGGATTAGAGCAGTGAGGGGAGGAGGCTGTTGGGGGAGAGGGTGGGGGCTGTTGGGGGAGAGGGTGGGGGCTGTGGGGGGAGAGGGTGGGGGCTGTGGGGGGAGAGGGTGGGGGCTGTGGGGACGGAGTGGAAAACTACCAGCGCACGCGTGGGGCGCAGTGCTGCCGCCATTTCCACTCCTGACCAGAATAAATACTGCAGTGGCAGCAGACAGAAGGGAGGGCCGGGCCGTCTCTGGTGTGGGCGGTGGTGGTGGTGGAGGAGGTGGGAGGGTGACCGCCGTTGTCGGGAGAGCGAGGTATGGTGGTGGTGAGGGGGGAAAGCGAAGTGCGTTCGTCCGCTGCCTCCGAAATGAGGGCCCTGAAAATGGCAGAGAGAAAGCCCCATCGCTCACTGCGCTGATTAAAATATCACTTACACAGCCCCCGCGTGCGTGTATACGGCACTTGTTGTTGTTGTACTATATCATCCTTCGCCGGGGAATTTTTTTTCCATTCAGAAAAGACACAAATGTTTGATGGTGAAAAGTTGCCGCTTCGGTAACTTCATCAGCTGCCGTGGTCGACCGACCCCACGATGCTTAAATAAATTCACCCGGCACCGCAAACTCCGTCCTCGGTGAATGTATATAATGGTGAAATGAAAGATCTTGACGTTTCGGCCAACTACCCTTAACAAAAATGTGGTATAAGCCGGACAATAACAGCACTTTACAACACAAAACAACGGATGTTTAGTCTAACGTTCATGGTACAATGCTGTGGTTGTAGAACGGCAAACAAGTCTCCAAAACATCAATGTCCAGCAATGTTTAATATGGCCCACGTATTAAAATGGCATTAATACATCGGTAAGTTTGAGCTTTGCTAATCTTCAAAATGCCACTAAACTACTCTGCAAATATAGAGCGGTCGGTCTGTGAGGCGACAAAGGTGGCCGGGTTTTGGCTGGAAAGCGACAAGAGACCGGGGCATGGTTTGTTGATGGGATTGTGTTCACCTCATGGGAATCCAGAAAGTAAAACAACACAATTGTTAAACTGCTACACTTTTAGCCACACACGATACTGTACGTGTGCGAGGTGGACTATTAAGATGAGACAAATAGGCTGTGGGGGCTTTCATCCAACAGTGGATTTACCAAGGCTGCAGATTATGATCGTAATGTTTTCACCTTTACCAAATCCTTATTCATGTTTCTGGCAAGATACATTTTATGAGGATGTATTTCGTTGTTTAGTTATTAACTGCTATGATAATTGCTACACAATTACCAGGGGTAATTGATTTCATAGAGTAACATTTACTTCCTTTGTGGTTAATTGTTTTTAAACGAATGCTAATCCCCTGCAATTTGAAAGATGGTAAAGTCTGAGGGCTGCTCACTGCTCTGGGCGCATGAGAGATTCTAAGGAATGTAGGACCACGACATTTTCCAGCAGGGGTGCTCATCCACAATGCACATGCTACTCTTTGTGTATCATGTTCATAGTTTGTCATTTAATGTCTTGAATAGAGATGTAGGCCCGTGTTCTTCGTCATGGCTCGGCTCAGGCTCGGCTCAGGCTTGGCTCAAGTGAGGTGGCTCAAAGCCACGCTTAATTTGAGCCAGCTGCTCATGGATGAGGCATGGCTCTGGTTCCATTAAGCCGGCTCAAATCTATGCTTAACTTGAATTGGCTGCTTTGAGCACGGTCCCAGCCTTGGCTCAGGCTTGGCACTGGCTCAAGTGAGTCGGCTCAAAGCTATGCTTAACTTGAGCCAGCTGCTCCGAGCCATGGTCCCAGCCATGTTCACAATTTCCATGAGCCTGAGCCGAGCCAAAGCTGAGCCATTCACTCGTGCGTCTTTGGAAGAAAACTGAGCGGCTCAATCCTGAGCTGAGCTGTGTTAGAGGGCACGCCAGAGCCTAGTCGTGACTTTAGATTACAGCTCACATACTGTTTCATGTTTGGGGGGAACAGAGACTGCATATCTGGCAGTCAAAATATGAATGTTAAAATGAAGCACACACAAGTGCATTGTGGTACGTTCGCCTTCTGTACCCTGCAGAGTGGCTCTAGAGCTCTCTCTAATAATGGCCCTTCTGCCAACATTGGACTTAGCAAGCAATTGCAGGACTTCACCTTTAAACTGTTTCTCCGTATTAGTCATAAGCATGGTGGTTCAATATAATACTCAGAGTTGGTTGTTTATAATAGAGTAATGGACACCATTGAACCTTAGTTGGCCCGACAATTGTATGTACATACATAGTGCACACAATGTTTATATTTACATACTTTTGTCAATCCTATGCTGGGTGAAGGTCTCCCGTGCCTTGTAGGTCATAGAGATTGTTTGACCATACTTAACCACGTTGGTCAGTGCGGGTTGGTGAAGCAAGGGGGCCCAGGACGGGTTCTACCGTGGCTGGCAATTGAACTCAAGTCGTCGGGCCCAAAGCGCAATACGCTAGCCACTGCACTAAAACACAGTGTCGTTACAACGTAGATGTGGGAAGCCAGTGCATTGCAAGCATGGATAGGCTCTGAGACATGCACCGGAGTTGTACCTGGGGCAGTGACGTGGCTCTCTTAGTGTGCAGGCGGTGTAATTGCAGCGGGGCCCATGGGCTGGGCTAGGACGACAGGATAATAAATGGACCACAGGCCCCATTTCATTCCAGGGCCTAAGCCAACCACGCTACGCCACGGACCTGGGGGCCAGTGGCAAATGGTAGATCTCAATGCAGATGGTGGGTAACCTGAAGAGTAGACTTTGGAGGCCCCGCTATTGGCTGTGCAACGGTTATTGGATCTGGCAAGAAGTAAAGAAGTGATGATGAGGTGTGGTGGTATCAATGGCATTGACCATAATGAGCTCTCGACCTCGATGCTAGGTTATCCTGGAGAAATCTGATGAGATATGAAGCTCTTTTTCACAGATGTCCACTATATTCACAAATGTCCATTCAAGGTCGAGAGCCCATCACGACCTCGAATGCTCGTTGATGCTAGGTCATGCATTCAAGATCGTCGTGAGCTCTCACCCCTGAATGCATGATCTCGCATCGACGAGTACTATACGCATTCAGGGTGCATTGCACGTGAATCCATAAGGCAGCCAAGAAGACGCAGCACACAGCACTCGCACTCTGTGATGTTGAACCGCGACCAATAGTGTCCCTCTCTCCTGTCCGTCTTTGAGGCTCACTTTGTCTATTTATTTATTTCCCCCCCCACTCGAAAGCCCTTTGGAGGTTGTTATTTCGGATGCGGAGGTTTTTTGACTGGAGATGGAGGAGACTTTGAGGGTCGTTCTGATCGTTGGAATGAAAGAGCCGTGTGCTCCTTATCCCCCTCGCCGCCGCACAGCACCGAGAGGAAATTAAACACGGCTGGCTTGCCGGGTACGTACTTGGTCTGTGAGAGTACTCAAGGTGCTGGGACTGGCGGATTGCTTAAAGGTGAAGTATTGTACTTAGGTGTGCCTATTTTTGCATTTCTGAGGCTGGCACAAATATGCGAGTGTCCACGAGTCACCTTTATTAATAGTTTATATCAATGGGTGTGACGGTGATCTGCATCAGTGACGTGCGGTGGGGTCAATGGCTGGGGGAGGCACTGACTAGTGTCAGAGACAGATTCACACACTGAGGGGGGCGTGGCCTCACTGAGGGGCGTGTCCTCACTGAGGTGGGCGTGTTAGACACGTCCCCCTCAGTGAGGCAGATGTGATAGCTGCCTCCCCTGGTGCTTTTTCATTGCAGTTTCATGACGAGACCAGCGAGCCTAAATATACACATACGTGAAATAAGTTACCTGGAGTATGGAAGGCGAGGACATGAAATGAAGGGGTCTACAAACATTACATTGGTGACATGCTGAGATAGTAACAGGCACACGCTTATTGCCCGCGCTCCATCCAGTTACTGAGGTGTTGCGCAATCAGAGAGGAGGCTGAGCTCGTCGCTGCCTCACCTCTCGTCTCTTCCTGTATTTGCAGCGGAGCTCCGCAAATTTGGCGATTTTTACTATAAAAATGATTGGAATCGTACAGAAATTACATTTATAACACAGATTAGTGGAAAAATCTAAATATTTATTTAATTTGATTATTTTTTTGTAACAGATATTTTTATTGGAGTATGACAGGTGAGACTCTGCCTCCTCTTACTCCCCTGACTGCACGTCCCTGATCTGCATAGGCCTTCCAAACCAGTCCTCAGAAAATAATGTTCATATATTAAAAAAATGAGGTGTTGGGGTTAATGTTGCATGTATCCTAGTTCCCCCCAGATTAGGAAGCACAGAGATATGTATGCAGGGAATTACACAGAGAGACAGCGGAAAGACAAACATTGATCAGAGAACTGAAGTTAGTCACATTGTATTGATTTCTCGAAAGTACGTGGGCTTGGGTAGGTCACATGACTAGATTGAAGGATGGGCAATATGTGAAATTGGTGAAATAGTGGCAACCAAAGGAGAGATCACACTCAAAGTGGACAGCTGCTACAGAGATAGAGTGATTAGAGTAGTTCATGTGCAAGAGTAAGATGGATTGAGACATCTGTGATGGATAGCAGCTATGTAAGGTGGCCTTCAGCAGTGGATACATCATAGCAGATGATTACGATGAAGAGAGTGATGATAGACTGAGTGGATGCCTGACTGGGATTTTTTCTTTAAACCAGCCAAATGATTTGGCTCGTTTTGTCCTTTTTGATCTCTTTTCCGGACGGTGCAGGTCTGCGTATGTGGCCTGGTTATTGTTGCTTCCAGAGCCCTTTAGTTTTTTCATTACCCCTCGGTGATTCCATGCTTAATTTGAAGATGCGTCACAGACCGGGTCTGAACCCGAAGAGGAATACTCACGGGAACAATTCTCTAAAAACCATGACTTGTTCCAGTCAAAACGGGTTGCCCTCTGCTGTCAGTAAAGGGGTTCTGTACTTGGCGAAATAAAAGGTAAAATAGAAAGAGGCACGCCTGCAATTATTTGCTCATGCTACTGCTGGCAGAAGAGCCCCTTCTAGAGAGAGCTCGAGAGAACCATTTCTCGTTGGTATTAGACCTACTCTGTGTTTAGTTTGTTGTCCTTCCCCCACACCTCCGATTAACACGGATGTATATGTACGGTGCGAAAGAAGTTCACCAAACAAACTATACTCATTGGCTGTCGGGTGTTGGCGGGTTAACGACACATTTATATTTACGTGATATAACCTAAAAAAAACCCCTCCATTATGGATACACATACGAAGACAAAGATCCCCCGTATAACTTGAACAGACTGTTGGGGCAAGTGCTGTTAGCGAGCACCTATGAAGGCCCGACCGCCTTCGTCTTTCCAGTGGCGATGTTCTTTTTTACACACCTCACCAGGTACTAATTTGAGGCTGAGTCGACCTAGGGGAGGCCCAGGACCGGTTCAGATAATCGTCACTGGTATTGGCCGTGAGCGAGAATCCAACTCAGGTCGCCGGGCTCATAGCGCAGCACGCTAAACGCTACACACTACCGCTCCCCACACACATACAACAGACATCCTGGCAAAGGGGGGAGTGAGGACCCACACTTTTCACAAGCTCATGCAACCTGATGATCGACTAAATATGGTGCACCCATTTATACTGCTCGGTATACAGAGGCGAGGCAAGGGGAAATTAAGAAACTTTCCGCATTGTTTCAACTGCTGGCATTGGGAGATTGAACCTGTAACCTCTGTATTGCGGGTCCAGTATGTTAGCATTACACCACTGCAGCTTTCCAATAGGGGAATAAGCCTTTTTAACTGGTCCAGCAACACATTTTTGTGAAAAATACAAATATATGACTCAAATGAGAATTTTAACGGTTAATCATAGAAAAAATGGTAATTCGACAGAAAATATCCACAATACCTCGTGGCCTTATTTTGTCCCACTTGGTATGCAATTAAAATTTAAATTGTACAATTATTACTGGACAAATGATTGTTCGTGCGATCGCCACCACTATAAGCGTCGCTATAAAAATGGTAATAACTACGGCGAGGAAAACATTCCAATTGCCTATTACGGTGTCATAATATAGCTGCGTGCGTTATTGTCTCGTTCAAGGTTAAAACAAGCTATCGCCTTCGCCGCCGTGCATATAATCATTGTACTGTCAGCTTTACGGTCATTAAGTATGCTTGCATGGCACATTAAGTTGACATACCTTAGAGCAAAAGCCACACGAACATTTTACAATGAGTAAAGGGGGATAGTGGCCCTCCCTCACCTGCCCTCCTCGACACGGCGAGGTGCCTGCCCTCCGTTCGGCCCTGCTGACGTCAGCCGATGATGACCCTGGGTCGGCTGCTGAGCCGTGACACTCTTAAGTCTTCCAAAGCTGCTGCAGAAAGCGTCCGCGCTGCGTCTTCTTGTCTTTACCGATCCACCAAGCGTGGATTATCCACCGCCCTTTCTGCCACCTGACTTTCCCACGCACCCCGGTCTCCTCTCTTCACGTTAATTGAACGTTTCATTATTTAACGGGGCGGCATCCCATCAAAAGCCATTATGTCATTGGCAAGCAAGAACTGGGGTAACCAACCATCGTTACATAATCTTGATTTGAAGCTTTCGTGACTGCAGGAATCCATACTCTTTGGTTATTTCGGTAAAGTCACGGAGGTATAAAATAAATAACGACGTTTCGATCGCAACACAAGCTGAACTAGCTAGTTCAGCAGTTCCACTGCTGGATTATATTTTTTCTGCCAGAGGACGACCGCTTGTGTTGCGATCGAAACGTCGTAATTTATTTTATTTTATACCTACGTGACTTTACCAAAAGAACCAAAGAGTATCGTTACATAAGTATGGTTATTTTAATTTGCGACTCGTTTTGTTCACTTATGATCCTCACGGTATCCCCAAGACTCGATTTCATGAGGGTCCTGCGTGGGATGTTTGGCCAGTTATCTTATATTTGTGGCTCGGAGGAAACCAGAGTAGCCCAGAGAAAATCCACGCACATCAGTAGCTGACAATTCAAGCGCCACAGAGATGGGTCAGCAGTCGTCAGCCTATTTGCTGTACACGCTTCTGCAGTACCTCGCTGCCACGGCAGGTGGGTGTTTATACCGATAACTCGTTATTTGACACAATTCCCCCAAGCATAATGACTTTTGACGTTCAAAAAAAATCACTGGATTACATAACAATCATCATAATCGTCAGCCATGTGTGAAGCCACTGCTGGATGAAGGCCTAACCAGCTGCTACCATCTCTTGCGATCCTGTGATGTAAAACAATCCACCCAGCATATGCACACGAATTCTTATTTGGCAGAATATTACTTGTATTGAAAACAAAGACAAAAATAAAGGATTCGTTTGGATCAGGTAAGTTATTTATCTGATTCAGTTGACCATTTTTATTGGGTGCTGCCATTGCTGTTGTAATTCCCTTTATCCAGAAAAGCCTCACCGAGTCTCAGGACAACACAGACGCTTTTTTCCAGGAGGTTCCTGCATTGGGATGTTTGGCTAATCCAATTAACAAGCGTTTAGTATCAATATCAGGGAGGGAATATAGGCTGTACGTTGTGTAGATATAAGCGGTAGCCAATAAATAATAATGTGCCAGTAATATTTTCATTTCCCGCAAGTATAAATACTCCTCAACCAATTAGCAGGCACAGTGACCTCGTAGCGGTCGGGATGTGGTGGGGGGGAGGTGTGGCACAGGGAATGCCTGTCATTGGTGGATGTGGACGGAGGTGTGGTTCTAACGAGACTTAAGGAATAATTACATGAAATGAATTCAAGCCAACATGTTAACATCTTTAACGAGACTCGCCATCAGTGTTGAAACAGAAACATAATTTTCCCTTGGACAAATCATCTGGACGGCACCCAACCTCAACACATGCCCAAAGTTGAGCAGTTTTCAGCATGGATACTGATTGGGTACAGCAGGGGTTTAGGCTGCTGCAGGGCTGCACTGTCAGCAGAGGGCATTGTAGAAAAGAAAAAACAGTTGTACTGTACTATGTTTCCACATCTATGCACCCCATGTTTACCAACCCACACTGACCAGCGTGGTGAGGTGGGGTCAAATAACCCCCACAACCCCCAACAGGAGTGGGGAGGCCCTCATCCAGCAGTGGAATGACAAACGGACCATGCATGTCTTGTATGTGGATTTCTTCAGCAAATATGCATCACATTTGTACAATTTTACTCATATAAGAATCGGACTTCGACAGCAGCGACGAGGTTTGAGTCGGCGTGACGCCCCATCTCCACTGTCACTGAGCGTGCTGGTGTATCGACATGGCAAGTCAATGCAACGATTTCCCCATGACATTCCTTTAGCCTGCAAATGGCTTGGATAAGTGTGCACATTTAATCAATGAATATTGCCACGGGAATGTAGTTAATTCACGTGCTGACCAATTCTTCCTTGTCTCCTATTTTCCACTCGTTCACGGCAGCCTACGTTGGATCTGCGTTCAGCTCATTTCGAGAGTATCTCCCGTGGTGTAGCTATCACGGTGTGTGGGCAGTGTGTGTAGGCAGTACAATTGCACCAGGGTCCCAGATGCCAGGCTCCATAAATGGGTGATAATTGACAGGGGACCACATTTAAATCTTTGCACCACAGACAATGCCATCAACTGGGGTGAGTGCAATGGGCAGAGCGCTCCAGAGCGCTTTTCTATTGAACGTTCCGTGAGCCCAGAGCGCTAACGGTCTGAGAAGCTGCCTCGCTGAGAGTGAAGGTGGGCATATCAAGATCAAACCAATTGGAGGCGTTGTACCTTCCTGTGAACTCTCGATTCATGGACGGAACGCGTGGGCTTATTGGCTGAGCGGGTGCATAATGCCGCACCACCACCATTGCAAGGCGCTCGGCGTGCCAATGCACAGTTCAAGAAGAGCTAACGTCCACCTTGTAGTCGCACCACTGCAGAGCGCTCTGCAGTGGTGCGACTACAAGGTGCTCTCGCCCCGTTCAAATGTTCGTGGTCTGGTGCCCATTTGCATCTCCATTGGTCGCCCTGATCCAGCAGTGGAAGATCCACATTCCTGTGGCTCAAAAACGGATCGAGGTTCCAGAAAGCGCTATATATTTTAACAACTCCAGCCGCTCGGCTGTTTGTGTTTGGTAATTTTTAAAACGTGTTCCAAAGCAGCACACCATTCCCATAGAACAGGGTTCTTCCACTGGTGGCCCACATGCCGGTGTGTTGGTTTCGACTGGTTAGTTTTGCATCGTGGAATAACGATTTTCCTTCATACGGCCTGAGAAAATAAAAGCCTTTGCTTTGTATGTATGTTGAACTTATTTTGCATTGCACGTATCTAACCGGAAGATAAGATAATCTACTGCTATTTGTAAACCCACAAACAAAATGGTCACTGTCTTTTGAATCTAATTGATAAATATACAATGCCATACTTAAATATTAACAAATAGACCGTTGTTCCGATAGAAAAATTGCACAAGAATACAAAGGACAATACAATATCAGTACACCTACAATTGCAGTGCACTGATATGTGTTTTGAAATGTATCTCTCTACGGCCAAAAGTACGATCCACTGTATTGGGTCGCACGTGAATGTGAAGATTAATATCTGGTTATGAAAACAGGCGACAGAGGAGGCGTGTAGAGTTTCACCACCGCTGTCCCCCTGTATATTTAACATGCCTCATCCATCTCCTCTGTCGTGGCGGTGTTGAGTTACGAGGCACATTAGCCAAGTGGGGCCACGCCCGGTGACGTGCCCGAGTCGAATGTTCTGGTCAACGCCCCCCGTGACCCAGTGTGCGGCTGTCTCCGCCGATGAGCGGTGGGGGAGTTCTGCAATAATGAGGCAGCTGGTGAGCCCCGCTCGCTAACCCTGCTCTCACACAGGCCACGGGCGCCTGCGAGTGTAAGAGCCCTTTCTGTGGTGCGGCGCAGCGAGCGGGGACTACGAACCCTGCGCTCTTTCGCGTGATTGCAAAGTGCCATGCTGCCGTGGGTCCTTCATGCTGACCTGTGCCAGGCGGCGTGCAGTGCAGAGCTAATGTAGTCGTGGGCTGATTTGGCACGCAGTGGTTAAGCCAGTCTCTAGGATGAACGGTGCTGTGCTTAAAATATCTTGCCCCTCCTTCCCAAGAAAATACAGGGATTCATGATTTGAAATGGGCATTTAGCAATGGTAGTAACATGTTTTTTACACATATATACGAGCCTACAGTTCATGCAATTTGCATGCCATATCTACATGTTCCTGCTTTAATAGCCTTTCTGGCAAGCCGTTAAGGCCACTAATTGTGCGGTTCAGTAGGCAGAAGTAACCAAGCGGAGTTAGAAAGGGGTAGGGGGTGGGTGGGGAGGAGGGGACATAGTGGGAGGGACCGAGGCCTTGGAGATTTCGTGGCTCGCAAAGCGTGGGGACAAGATGCGAGCTGGAACGGCCCAGGGCCATTCTTTGGCCACCGGATCTGCTTGCGCGTGGCCGTGGCCTTGTAGCAGCACAGGTCGTGGCTTGCAAATGCTGCTGCGTTGCGATTACAGATGTACGTCGCACACTTCCTAAAAAAAAACTGTCAGCATCTCCTCTGGATAAAACACCATAAACGCACGCATGCATGCAACACCAGCCCCAGCGCGGTGATGCACGTACACATACTATATTTGCACCGAGCGTAGGGATTTCTGAACGCCTCTGTTTGCATGCCTGGGCTCCTTAATTAAAAGGAGGGCCCTGTAGGAAAAAACAAGGTAGGGATATTTTGCTAATGCAATTTGATTAACATGCTCAGGCAATTAGGTACTTCAGTGGGCTCCTCGGCCAAGTGGGTGGGGGGGGGATGCAGCAGCTACTTCGTAAGCAGCTTTCGCTTGTCACGCAGCTGGGTAGCCGATGGGCGGCAGCGTGCTCTCCATCGAGCCAGGTTTCGTCAGCGATTTGACTCCCACGGCTGACCTCCGTGCACGAACAGCCCTTTTATCATTCCGCTGCTGGATGAGAGAGAATTGCTTGACATAAGAGATGGGTGCCAGAAAGATGTAAACTACCTGAGGATATTTGGAAACAAACGACAAAATATGCAGTGGACAACTACGGGCTATCTGCCCATGGATCATGATGATGATGTCGGATGAGGGCCCTGCCGTGCGGATCGTGGTGGTGATTGTTTTGTACTCCACCACGCTTGTCAATGTGGGTTGGAAAAGGTGGTCTTAAGTATCTGGGGAAAATCACAAATGTTTTCCATCTCGTAAGAATTGAGGCGACCCATCTGATGGCATTATTGGCAAGGGTAGAGAGCAAGGAATCCCTCACTGCTGTCGCTGTGATCGCTGCCCTGTACCACTCGACTTGCTCAGCACAAGCAAGCAACCTCTTGAGTACCCCGCGAATCTACAGGAGCATTCCACTCTGCGTCAGCCTCGTGAGCCATTTACAAATTCACTGAAACAGTTGATAAAAAAAACTGCTGAGCACAGGCCCAAAGGGCCATAATTTCAAGCAGCCAGCAACAAGCAGCACTCACAGTCGCAATAGATACGAATGTGACATGTTCCCTGAATTGAGCTTTGTCCTGAAATATGCAACGAATATCTCTCGCCTATCAGCAGGCGCTTTTCAACTTAACTAATTTCTTTAGAATAGCTTTTTGTGTTTTAATTGTTGTTCTTCCTCTGCACCCCCGATTAGCACGGTTGGCTATGTACGGTGAGAAAGAAGGTCAACATACATAATACATACCTTGAGATGCACAATGCTTGGTGTGGGCGCTTTTGTAAATATCCGCAGTGCACTGTGAAGGTGCTCGTCCGTCTGTTATCGCAGGATGTAATTGTAGCCATGCATTTGTGGGGAGTATCGTGGAATTGCAGTTTATTGGTGCATTGCTCTAAAGTCTTGGCAAAGTGCTTTCAATTTTTACTCGGCTCACACCAGCGAGGGCTTGGTGTCTATATCTGTGACGGGCCTCCCCTGGGTCAGCGCGCTCTTAAAACAGTTCCGGCGCTGTGCTCTGTCAACACCAATGAGTGTCGGAGACACATGGAGGCAGCTCCGGAGTGTTTCTGCACAGCCCCAGCCTTCCCCACATCACCGGTTGTGAGGAAATTCACAGCGTTTCGGTTTGGCCGTTCCGTCTTCTTGATGGTTCGCGGCGGTACACGTCTATACACACACGCACACACACGCGGGCGGGCACGTGCGCAAACACGTACCCATGATAATACAAACACATTCCATGTACATACACGCTCACTCACTCACTCGCCTACTTAGTCACTGAACCGATCACTCAGCCACTCACACGCCCACCCACCTAACCACTTAACTACCCACTCACACGCCCACCCACCTAACCACTTAACTACTCACTCACACGCCCACCCACCTAACCACTTAACTACCCACTCACACGCCCACCCACCTAACCACTTAACTACCCACTCACACGCCCACCCACCTAAGCCTCTTAACTACCCACTCACACGCCCACCCACCTAACCACTTAACTACCCACTCACACGCCCACCCACCTAACCACTTAACTACCCACTCACCAACCCAATCACTTACTCGTTCACGTTGACTCGCACCAAGGGAGACATTCCAGCGCTGCCTACCAGCACGCAGCACTGTAATCACATCCAAGGGAAATGCACAACAGCAGCACAGTGGGTTCATATGCGATGCGTGGCAAGGGCTAACAAGGTTTAGCCCACTAAAATCCATTCAAGGCTGAGTTGACCTAGTGGAGGTCCAAAGCAGGTTCAGAAAACACTTTCTACTGTTGTCATTCGTGGTCGGCAATCAAATCTATGTTGCTGGGTTCAGAGCACGGGTTGCAAACCGCTGTAACACCACACGAACACTGGAGCACAGACGTGCTGCCATGCCGTCAGCAGCAGGATGGGTTATGTATGGTGCATCGATTCATCGCTTAGAATCCAGTCTGACACTCGTGATACATGCCTCAGAACATCGCGCGCGTTCGAAAATTGATTATTTTCAATTGCTATATGGACCCGAAGCACGAGAATTGACAAATGGAGCAAAAGATTAAAAGTGCGTAAAGAAGCATGAAGAGGTGCATTCTTGGAATTGAAATGAGAGATGAAAAGAGAAACGCGTGCGTTCGAGAACATGCACAAGCTAGAGGTATCATCCAAAATAGAGCATTTTGGGTTTTATCACGTAAATATAAATGCCTCGTTAAAGCTGCCACCACCCGACACAGCCAATTAGTAAGGTTTCTCACGTCAACAAAACATGCGTGTTGGAGAGTAAACCCACAACATTTACAATTTGAGGCATCGTTTTTATTGTTTAAGAACAGCAGGTGGATTTGAGCAGCAGGACATGTCGCTTGAAGGTATGCTGGCCAAGAGGAACGATGGAGTGGCATGTAAAGGAGCGAACACACTCGTGTGCAGGGGCTAGATGGATCGTTGCATTGTGGTGCTGTGACACATAGCGATGATGGCTTGGGAAAGCTTTAATCCAGCAGTGGGTAATTCATGGCTGACGATGATGATGATTATATGCCGTGTGTATAAGTAGTTAATGTAATCTCTGCCGCAACTCGAGATTTTACGTGCACTGCATTGCAAGACAACAACACAAATTGATTCAGGATTGAATTGCAACCCCTCAATCAGAGCAATTGGATCAGAAAGGGGCCTGGGGTGCTGATGGGGGGGGGGGGGCAGTGAGCGAGTGGGTGGGGGGGGGTGAATCATAACACGCAAACTCAACCGCTCTCCTACTTTCTGCAGTTCCCTCGGAAGGTGCGGGGCTAGCGAATGTGCGCCACGTTCAGGCAGATTGACTGCTTTACCCACTTTCTCTTGTGTTGCTCCCCTGCTATGGAGCGCCTGGCCCAGTCTTGTTCGTAACTCGTAGCTCGTAGACAACGGCGGTGTGGTTTAAACCCCGCCTCAAGGCGCGATAGTTGTCTCTTGCTAGAGGTTCTCTCAACTGGCGTACTGTGGTGGCGAGATGATAGCAACCTCGCCTGGTATACAGGAGGTCGTGGTTTGATCCTGACCCTGACGCCTGTACAGGAACACCTCGCACTTTCGCCTGGTTCGGGACCAGAGCATCGACGAATATCAAAACGGACGAATGTCAAAGCAGAGCCGTTATTTAGCTTGCACATTTATTTTGGCCGGCGAAAAACGTACATGCAAATAATTACAGTAAATATAAAAACGTACGTACAAATAACTACAGGAACTATATAACATATGCGTGCGAAACATAAATAAACAGAAATAAAAGAAAAATAAACATAATAAAAAACTAGATAAATATCCAAAACTAAATAAATAAACAAAATTATATCTTTAAATATTTTTATTCTTGCGTAAGTAAACACTGTAGTATTATACTGTTATCACAAAAACAACTATAGCCCACTTTCAATCCGCTGCTGGATGAAGGCCGCTCACACGCTGGTTAATTCGTGGTGATTGTTGGACCACACTGCATGGACGCTCCACTCACGGTCCCTTTAGGCCCTCCCTCTAGTGGAGGCTCTTCCACCAGCGGTGGCTTGACCAAGTAATTGCAGGGTTGCACCTTTGCCTTTTTTACCTTTACAAAAATATATGGCCAGGCTAGGTGCATTTTGAGGCCACGTGAAGTTATGGAGACTCGTGGCTGGCACGAGGTCCCAGGACAGGCCCAGGTGCTATGAGTTGACTGAGATTACTGGCGGATGCACCCACCTGTGCTCCTCGCTGTGCCAACCATCACACGCGCACAACAAAAACAACCGCCGTTCGACAAGTGTTGAAGGCTCTCCGGTAAGAGGTCTTGGGACAGACACAGGTGCCATAGATCAACTGACTGAGATGACCTGCGCACAAAACAAAGATCCCCTGCATCGCCTTAACAGACTTTGGCGCAAGTGGTGTTGGCGAGCACCTACGAAGGCCGGCGCGGCACTTGAAGGGGGTGGGTGGCCAGCACCACGCCCGGCCGCATTTGTCTCCCCAGTGGCGATGTTTACACACTGCAGCAAGTATTCATTTGAAGCTTAGTCGACCTTGGCGAGGCCCATGACCAGTTCAGATCATTGTCACTGGTGTTGGCCGTAAGTCGGATTCGAACTCGGGTGGCTGGGTTCGTCGCGCAGTCTGCACACACACAATCCACACAGGCGCGCGTCTCACCGAGCCCACACTTCCCACCCAGTGCTTCAGCGTGGCTGCGCGTTGCTCTCTCAAGCACGTGTTTGCCTACCGTCTAACATTCATGCCAAGCTGTCGGGAAAATAAGCACTGTAATGTGACCGGCTGTCTGGCCTGGCCAGGCCAGCAAATGTCCACTTATAGCGACCGCGGAGGGAGGCGCTGTGATGAGCTGTGTAAACCAGCACGGTCTTTTCATAGCAGGGGTGCGCAGACTCACCAAAACGTGGTCACACTGACACACCAACTCGTGGTTACACTGAATAGTGGTCCTTACAACTGGGTGGTCTTGACCATGTACGACACGAGCCAATCGGATGGGGGACCTTCAAGCTAACCATAATTCCACGACGGTGAAATTAGCCCGAATGCTAACAGATCACCAGGAGTGCACCTGATCTTGATAGCTAAGCAGGATTCGATGAGCGATCACCATGCAGCGGAGCTAAGTGGCCAACTATTGGTAGTTCAGTTGTATTGTACATAATCGAGGTTTTTGGGTTAGATCGCGTAAATATATAAATGTGTCGCTAAAACCCGCCACCACCCGACACAGCCAACTAGTAAGGGTTGTCACGTAACCAGAACGTGGCCAATTCGTCACTAGTACAGCACACCGGTGTGTTGGAGAGCCATGCCACAACAGTCGATCGGCCCTTATCAGCAGCAAGAATTTGGATATCTTTATTTGCTTTCAATTATCTTAAGGCTTGTCGATGAGATCATTGCTGAAGTGGAATCAGCAGTGAGACATCTCCCTCATAATCAAGCTGAGATGACTAGGCACGAGGTTGCCAAATTTATGGAGAACAGCAACGTGTCAAAAACAAATATTAACTTCAGTGAAGCAAAAGCCTTAAGAGATTTGAGAGCAAATAAAGATATCAAAATTCTTGCTGCTGATAAGGGCCGATCGACTGTTGTGATGCCCCGTGAGGACTATGATAATAAAATCAAAGATTTACTCGATGAAGGTACCTGCCTTAAAATTAAACGAGACCCAACCACCACCTTGGAGCGTAAAACAACGGCAATCATTGCCAAGTCATCTATTCCCAAGGAAGAGGAATACCTGATCAAACTAAGGGCATCAAAACCACCAATACTTTATGGGCTACCAAAAATGCACAAACCTGATGTCGCATTAAGACCCATAGTTAGCACAATAGGCTCTGCCGCGTACAAATGAGCACAATATGTAACGAAACAAATGCAGCCCTACATCGGTAGGACCTCTTCGTTCATCAAAAACTCTGAACATCTCGTAAATATAATTAAAGATACTCTTTGGTTCTTTCAGTAAAGTCACGTAGGTAGAAATAAAATAAAACAAATCGCAACGTTTTGATCGCAACACAATCAATCTTCATCAGGTGGAACAACCACAGCAAGAAAAAATGCTCAAGTAGGCGAGAGAGCTGCCGTGGCAAGAGGTTATATAGGTAAGAAAGGGGGGAGAGAGAGGGGGGGGGAGCAGGGGAAGGGGGAGGGGCTGCGTGAGCGCTAGGGGGAGAAGAAGTGAAGCTGGGGGGGGGGGGGGGAGTAGGCGGGGCTAGAAGTGGGAAGCTGAGTGTGGGACACGGGGGGGGGGAAGTAACTCGGAAAAATAGACTAGTACCTGGCGGGTATGATGGAAACAACCACAACCAGTTAAAGCTTTACCTGATTAATAACATCCTTCCAATGATTGCTCAATTTGTATCCATCTTCTCGGTTGAAGTTATGTTTATGTTTATATATCTGGATGGCTTCATGAACAAACCTTTGATGGTAGCCCGAAGGTTTGCAGAGTACCTTGGTCTCGGAAAAAACAATATAATGCGAGCCCACAGCGTTATAACAATGGTCAGCCACGGCAGAGGTATTGGTTCTGTCGTGTTTCAGATCTGCCTTGTGTTCGCGAACACGTTCCGAGACATGTCGTTTCGTTTCCCCAATGTAACTGCTGCCGCAGGTACAACTACGTTTGTAGACTCCAGGGTATTGCATGTCAGGAATGACCTCCTTCACAGATGGGATTAGATCACGGAATTTGTGTACTTATTTAATCGGACCTGGATCTTGTGTTTAGATTTTGGAAATCTTTTGGTAACACCTGCTATGTATGGTTAAGTGATGGTTTTGATTGGCTTCTCATGGGGTTGTTGGAGAAACAGCTTGGCTCTCCAACACACCGGTGTGCTGTACTAGTGACGAATTGGCACGTTCTGTTTACGTGATAACCCTTACTAGTTGGCTGTGTCGGGTGGTGGCGGGTTTTAACAACACATTTATATATTTACGAGATCTAACCCAAAAACCTCTTATGGATAATATTGGTCGCGAAAGCCTACGTGTTAATCTGTTGTATTGTACTACGCTCCAATGCCTGCTCCCCATCTTCACCAGCCCATACTGAGCAGCGTGGCGAGTTATGGGCTGTGGTCATCTTCTTTGATGGTTCTAAATTGAACTTATTTATGATGGGGGGTGGGGGAGGGCAATGTATCTGTTGGAGAACCACGAATTGCTGTGTCGGACGTTTATAAAGTCAAGATGTCCCCATGCTCTTAGCAGCATTGGTTGCGCTGGCCACCTCTGTTCGGAGCTCAGTGAAAATGATATACATTCCACATTTCTGGACCAATCTTCCTACGCGACAACCACTGTGAACTAAACCACGGTGTCGTTACTTTATCCGTGCAGGAGATGGGATGGGCCAAGTCAACTCCCAAACCAGGATTTTGACTTCTGAATCCTTTTATCTGCCATTTGGCCAGATAAGCGAATTGTCTGTGCCTGTAAATAATACATGTGTCTCTGCCCTGCGGTAAATCAATAATGACTTTACAAATGGAAGTCGGCATCTCGGCGAGCTGCGGAGGCTGCATGTACAGTGAGGGAAAACAGTATTTGATCCCCTGCTGATTTCGTACGTTTGTCCACTGACAAAGAAATGATCAGTCAATAATTTTAATGGTAGGTTTATTTGAACAGTGAGAGACAGAATAACAACAACAAAATCCAGAAAAACGCATGTCAAAAATGTTATAAATTGACTTGCATTTTAATGAGGGAAATAAGTATTTGACCCCCTCTCAATCAGAAATATATCTGGCTCCCAGGTGTCTTTTATACAGGTAACGAGCTGAGATTAGGAGCACACTCTTAAAGGGAGTGCTCCTAATCTCAGCTTGTTACCTGTATAAAAGACACCTGTTCACAGAAGCAATCAATCAGATTCCAAACTCTCCACCATGGCCAAGACCAAAGGGCTCTCCAAGGATGTCAGGGACAAGATTGTAGACCTACACAAGGCTGGAATGGGCTACAAGACCATCGCCAAGCAGCTTAGTGAGTAGGTGACAACAGTTGGTGCGATTATTCGCAAATGGAAGAAACACAAAAGAACTGTCCATCTCCCTCGGCCTGGGGCTCCATGCAAGATCTCACCTCGTGGAGTTGCAATGATCATGAGAACGGTGAGGAATCAGCCCAGAACTACACGGGATGATCTTGTCAATGATCTCAAGGCAGCTGGGACCATAGTCACCAAGAAAACAGTTGGTAACACACTACGCCGTGAAGGACTGAAATCCTGCAGCGCCCGCAAGGTCCCCCTGCTCAAGAAAGCACATATACATGCCCGTCTGAAGTTTGCCAATGAACATCTGAATGATTCAGAGGACAACTGGGTGAAAGTGTTGTGATCAGATGAGACCAAAATGGAGCTCTTTGGCATCAACTCAACTCGCCGTGTTTGGAGGAGGAGGAATGCTGCCTATGACCCCAACAACACCATCCCCACCGTCAAACATGGAGGTGGAAACATTATGCTTTGGGGGTGTTTTTCTGCTAAGGGGACAGGACAACTTCACCGCATCAAAGGGACAATAGACGGGGCCATGTACCGTCAAATCTTGGGTGAGAACCTCCTTCCCTCAGCCAGGGCATTGAAAATGGGTCGTGGATGGGTATTCCAGCATGACAATGACCCAAAACACACGGCCAAGGCAACAAAGGAGTGGCTCAAGAAGAAGCACATTAAGGTCCTGGAGTGGCCTAGCCAGTCTCCAGACCTTAATCCCATGGAAAATCTGTGGAGGGAGCTGAAGGTTCGAGTTGCCAAACGTCAGCCTCGAAACCTTAATGACTTGGAGAAGATCTGCAAAGAGGAGTGGGACAAAATCCCTCCTGAGATGTGTGCAAACCTGGTGGCCAACTACAAGAAACGTCTGACCTCTGTGATTGCCAATAAGGGTTTTGCCACCAAGTACTAAATCATGTTTTGCAGAGGGGTCAAATACTTATTTCCCTCATTAAAATGCAAATCAATTTATAACATTTTTGACATGCGTTTTTCTGGATTTTGTTGTTGTTATTCTGTCTCTCACTGTTCAAATAAACCTACCATTAAAGTTATAGACTGATCATTTCTTTGTCAGTGGGCAAACGTACAAAATCAGCAGGGGATCAATTACTTTTTTCCCTCACTGTACGGTATTAGCCACGAACATCTGGCGCAGTCCACCGGGCCCCAACGCCGGAAGCAAACCAAAGGCAGTCCCTGGATTTTAAGTGCGTGGGCCCGATGTTGTAAATTGCCTGAAGCGTTCAGAGAGGGCTTACCACACTCGGTATAATTAACGGCGTGAAGTGCGAACGAAAATTTTTCAATGTTTCGTGTTTATTTCGTTTAACTCCGGTGGGTGAAAACTTCAGGAGAGTCGAGGATGGGTTTGTCTCATTTTAAAGAGTGACCCGAGTCACCGAAATGACAAAAGTAAAAACATAAGAACGCAGTGCAACAAGGAAACAAATAGAAATCAGAGATAGAGAAAAAAACAATACCAGCCAGTGAAACATCAGAGGGAAAACCATAAATAACCTGCTTTCCAGAACAAAAAAAATTGTCAATACTGCAGAAACACGAATAAATATTAAATAAAATACGTTTCCTGTAGTGAAATTAGCTCGGACAATTTACTTTTCATTCATAGGCCAATTACGATTAAGTTAATGAAACACTGAAATGTAATTAGGGTGATTATCGCGCTCGTATGTAAACAAACAGGGATACGTGTCAAGTATATTTACTTGTAGAAGCCACTGCCACCCGCTGCCAGACGTAGTCTCTGGCAGTGGTCCCTTTTGGCCGAAGTGTCGAGAGGAGAGAGTCCCACGGGGGTTCTCCCAATCTCGGGTGACGCGCGCGACGTCCCGGACTTCGTTAGAGCCTCCTGCAGCAGAACGAGAGCGATGGCCCCGTGCGTCTCCCCAGGAAGAACTCTGTGGTGACGGCCCAGTGGAGATACCTTCACACCTGGTGGTTACCCCCCCCCCCCCCAGTGATTACCCCCCACCCAGCGTTCAGCCCCCCCAGCGATCACCTCCCACCCCAGCCAGCAATCAGCCCCATCCAGTGATCACTCCCACCCAACGATGAGCCCCCCCACCTCAGCGATCAACCACCCGCCTGCAATCAGCCCCTTTCAGCGATCAGCTTTCCCACCCCCCCCCCCCCCTCTAATGATCATCCTCACAGTGATCAGTCCCCCAGTGTACGGTGGTTAAAGCTACACCAAACTTAAATAACAACAGGTGAGAATGTGTCTCGAGTTTAAGCAGTAGGGGTGAGGTTAGGCTTAGTTGGTGGTGAAACTATTGAGTGCAGGCGGTGGACTGCACTGATGCCCTTGGGCTGGGGGGGGTGCCCAGATGCCATGCTGCAAAGGAGGGCAATTTGAGGAGGCGGTGCCCATTGTATTCCTCAAGGCCCATGCCATCCGCGCGCTACACCACCGGGGTTAATGTTTGGGGTGGAGCTCGAGTTGAGGGCTGATTGGATAGTTTCTTCATGGGTCTGGCTTGCTGATGTGGTTATGGTTTGGGGGTAAGGCTCGGGTATGGTTGGCTTCGTGTGCCACACCCCACATCCCTGTGGATTCCTCGCCGCCATTGCCAAGTTTGGACATTCATTTTTTTGTTCATTTTCACTTTTGTTGTTCAAATGGATACTTCTGTAATCCATTGCTTGTGAGGTAGAGTCGGTAGGTACCGTAAAACATCATTACGCGTTTATACCTCCCAGTAGAGAGCGATACAAGGCAGCCGTTAGGTGGGAGTACAGAAAATGGATTGCTGGCCTGTCTGTACAGATGCATGAACGCTGTCTCCTCGTGGGCTTTCTCCAGGCAGCCGAGCTCAATGAGGAATTGGCCACGCAAAACTCTTTTCCCGGAACAAAACCGAGTGAGACTTGAGGATAGTCCAGCGGCATTAGTCGGCATGACGTGCAGCTTGCTGCCCCCGCGTACTCGAGCCGTGAGCTGAGTTCAAATGAGGCTGAGAGGCTGAAGAGTGTTTCTCGGAGACTCCTTCATGGTGCGTGCGTGTGTGTGCGCGCGCACGCACACGCACACACGCACGAAGAACCTTCGCCAGACTGTTGGGGCAAGTGCCGTTAGCGAGCACCTATGAAGGCCGGTACAGCACACAAGTGGGTGGATGGCCAGTAGCACGCCTGGCTGTCTTGTCTCCCAAGTGGCGATGTTTACACGCCACACCAGGTACTCATTTAGGTTGAGTCGACCCAGAGGAGGCTGAGGACCAGTTCAGATATTCGTCACCGATGTTGGCAGTGACCGGGAATGGAACTTGGGTCGCCGGGTTCATAGCGCAGCGCGCAACCACCGTGCCACTGCCCCCCCCCGTGGGGATGAGCTGATGTCTGCCCGCCGTGGCGTTGATATCGCGGCCACGGTCCCGATAAGTCAGTGTCACCCTGCCCAGTCATCGGTGCACACTAACAGCACTTGCCCTAAAAGTCTGTTGAGGCTATACGAGGGAGACCTTTTGTCTAACTAATTGAGCACTTGACTCGCGACCTCGCGGGCGACGAGTTCAAATCCCACTCGCAGCTCGACTGATCATCCCGCTCAGATCGATACAACAGGTAGCGCTGGGTCGATACTCACACGGCGCTCAGCCTTTGGGGAAACTTTCCCCTGCCACAGGAATGTGGAATTTCCACTGCCGGCTCCAGCCCGCCAACGTTGATGAACGTCGTCCAGGGCTTCATCTCAGCTGGAGCTCCCTGGGAGCGGAGAGCTCTGGAGAATATAATTATATATCTCTCTGCTCCTCCGTGTCCCACTGAGCCAGAGGTGCTCAGGTGGGTGGGTGGGGGGGGCTCGGCAAATATCCCCATGACGATTGAATCCCAGAGCGCCGCCTCGCTGCTCACTTGAGCAGCGAGAACCCCGGGGCGTTGAGCTTGTGCTGCACTGCGAGCCGACAGGGGGGGGGGTGTCCGCCCTCTCGTGTTACAACAATAGGGGCCCCGGCTTTGACCTAATGTCACTCGTCGTGCGTTGCCGCGATGATTGTCTGGTTGTGACACAAGCCAGCCTCAGCTGGAGATGAGGCTGCCGTGACTGAGCTGTCTACACACACCGAGCCGTGTCGGGTTTCCGCGAGCCCCCCCACCCCCCCCCCCGAGGTTTTGAGCGCCTGGGGCAGAACGGGGAAAGCCAGGGCAGTGGTGGACATCGTCCCAGTGACACTCGAGCGTTGTGTGTGTGCGTGTTGTTTGTGTGTGCGTGTTGTATGTGTGTTGTGTGCGTGTTGTGTGTGTGCGTGTTGTTGTGTGTGTGGGTGTTGTGTGTGTGCGTGTTGTTGTGTGTGTGCGTGTTGTTGTGTGTGGGTGTTGTGTTTGTGCGTGTTGTTGTGTGTGTGGGTGTTGTGTGTGTGCGTGTTGTTGTGTGTGGGTGTTGTGTGTGTGCGTGTTGTTGTGTGTGTGGGTGTTGTGTGTGTGCGCGTGTTGTGTGTGTGCGCGTGTTGTGTGTGTGCGTGTTGTGTGTGTGCGTGTTGTTGTGTGTGTGGGTGTTGTGTGTGTGCGTGTTGTTGTGTGTGTGCGTGTTGTTGTGTGTGGGTGTTGTGTGTGTGCGTGTTGTGTGCGTGTGCGTGTTGTATGTGTGTTGTGTGCGTGTTGAGTGTGTGCGTGTTGTTGTGTGTGTGCGTGTTGTTGTGTGTGTGCGTGTTGTTGTGTGTGGGTGTTGTGTGTGTGCGTGTTGTTTGTGTGTGCGTGTTGTATGTGTGTTGTGTGCGTGTTGAGTGCGTGCGTGTTGTTGTGTGTGTGGGTGTTGTGTGTGTGCGTGTTGTTGTGTGTGGGTGTTGTGTGTGTGCGTGTTGTTGTGTGTGTGGGTGTTGTGTGTGTGCGTGTTGTGTGTGTGCGTGTTGTGTGCGTGTTGTTGTTTGTGTACGTGTTGTTGTGTGTGTGCGTGTTGTTGTTGTGTGCGTGTTGTTGTTGTGTGTGTGCGTGTTGTTGTGTGCGTGTTGTGTGTGTGCGTGTTGTTGTGTGCGTGTTGTTGTGTGCGTGTTGTTGTGTGCGTGTTGTTGTGTGTGCGTGTTGTTGTGTGTGCGCGTGTTGTTGAGTGTGCGCGTGTTGTTGAGTGTGCGCGTGTTGTTGTGTGTGTGTTGTTGTGTGTGTGCGTGTTGTTGTGTGTGTGCGTGTTGTGTGTGTGTTGTGTGTGTGTGTTGTTGTGTGCGTGTTGTTGTGTGTGTGCGTATTGTTGTGTGTGTGCGTGTTGTGTCCTGGCAAGGATTATTCAACATCGCCTTGCTAGGCACGCTGAGGAGAGGCTTGCGGAGCCCCAATGCGGTTTCAGGAAAGGGCGGTCCTGCACAGATGCCATATTTTCTGTCCGTCTGCTACAGCAGAGGTGTAGGGAATTCCAAAAAGACCTACATCTCTGCTTTATTGACCTGGTCAAGGCCTATGATACCATCAGTAGGACTGGGCTCTGGGTTGTTCTTCGTGCTTTCGGAGTCCCTGACCCTCTGCTCACGATCATTAAGGACCTTCATGATGGTGAGCGGGCCCGGGTAAAACTACGTGGCCGGGAGTCGGAGCCTTTCCCTGTACACCTTGGGGTGCGACAGGGATGTCCTCTGGCTCCCACATTATTTAACATCTATTTCGACTGCGTAGTTCGTGAAGCCTTCAATAGCTGTACCGGGGGAATTACCATTTGGTACAGATATAATGGGAGGCTGATCGACGCCCGGGTGCGATCAAGGGATGGCTCCCTATTGGTCAACCACGTTATGTATGCCGATGATTTGGTAATAGCTGCTCATTCAGAAGAGGAGTTGGAGACGCTGCTGCTGAGACTGGAGCGTGCCACTAAGAGGTGGGGCCTTACCATCAGCCCCACCAAAACTAAGCACCTGCCTGGGTATTTTGTACCATCGGGCACTCCACCCCCACAACTCTCAATCGGTGATGGGGCAGTTGTGGAGAGAGTGGAGTGTTTCCCATACCTGGGCAGTGTGCTTTTGACCGGCTCCAGTTTATCAGCAGAGGTCTCACTCCGAATCAGTCGAGCGGCAATATCTTTTCATCGGTTGCGTAACGCTGTGTGGAAGCTACCTGGTCTGTCGCTCCGCACGAAGCTTCAGGTCTTCTCGGCCACGGTCATTCCCTCCCTTCTCTACGCTTGCGAAACGTGGACCCCCCTAGTGGAGCATCTTTGCCGGTTGGAAACATTTAGGCTGGCCTGCCTACGATCCATCCTGGGTTTAACCAGGCTGGATTGTGTGAGGAGCTCACAAGTCCTTGAAAGATCTGGGCAAAGTCCCATCAGTGAGCTCCTCCGGCAGGCAAGGCTGCGTTGGCTGGGTCATGTAGCCCGCATGCCCAGCCACCGCATGCCTAAACAGCTTTTGTTCGGCCGGATCGAGGGGGCTAAACGGGCGCGGCACGGGCTAGAGAAGAGATGGAGTGATGTGGTACAGGAGGACGTGGAGCTGAGTGGACTTGCCGATGACTGGTACCATTGGTGTCAAGATCGGCCTCAGTGGAGGAGGCTCGTGAAGGACGCTACTGGGCAGTTGGAGGCAGTCGCCCTCCAACAACAACGGAGGGCGGAGGAGCGACGCTCACAGCAAGTTGGCACAGTAGGGGGCACAGGTGGTGCATCAGCCAGTCATCTAGGTCATCTCGGTCAGTCGACCCGTGGCACCTGGGTCTGCCCCGTGACCTCCTGCCAGCGGGCGTTCGACACTTCACGTGGCCTCAGGGTGCACATGGCCTGGCACAAGCGTCGTGGTGACGTCACCGCCACTTAGTGGCGAATGGCGGTTGTTGTTGTTGTTGCGTGTTATTGAGTGTGTGCGTGTTGTTGAGTGTGTGCGTGTTGTTGTGTGTGTTGTTGTGTGTGTGCGTGTTGTTGTGTGTGTGCGTGTTGTTGTGTGTGTGCGTGTTGTGTGTGTTGTGTGTGTGTGTTGTGTGTGTGTGCGTGTTGTTGTGTGTGTGCGTGTTATTGAGTGTGTGCGTGTTGTTGAGTGTGTGCGTGTTGTTGTGTGTGTGTTGTTGTGTGTGTGCGTGTTGTTGAGTGTGTGCGTGTTGTTGTGTGTGTGCGTGTTGTGTGTGTGCGTGTTGTTGTGTGTGTGCGTGTTGTGTGTGTGTTGTGTGTGTGTGTGTGCGTGTTGTTGTGTGTGTGCGTGTTGTTGTGTGTGTGCGTGTTGTGTGTGTGTGCGTGTTGTGTGTGTGTGCGTGTTGTTGTGTGCGTGTTGTTGTGTGCGTGTTGTTGTGTGCGTGTTGTTGTTTGTGTGCGGCTCGTTTCAATGGGACGACGGTGCGGCTCTCTCCCCCGTGGCGTCTCGCTCATTGCGGGGAAGTATGAACGCGATGCGCCGATTGTTTAGGCGATATGCCACGGTGGTAAGATGGTAACTAGCTCGTCTGGTATGCAGGAGTTCCCTGGGTTCGAATCCGATCCTTGACGCCTGCTGTATATTTGGAGTTTGTGTCTCTCTCTCCGTGGTCACGTGGGTTTCTTTCTCCGGGTCTTCCGGTTTTCCCTCCACATTTAGAATCAACATCACGCGTTTCGAGTATGTGGCTGCTATGAATTTGAGCCACTTGGTTGAGCTATCATTTGTGGCCAGGTTACTTCTGAAACAGAGCTACATAGATAGTTCAGTGGGCCTTAACTGGTAAAATATATTTTTAAATAGTTTAAATAAAGGTACGGCCCTGGCATTGCTTGCGAAAGCCCCCCCACCAATCAAAAGTGTTCTAGACAGACCCTCGAAAGAGCATTTTGGCCTACTCTTCCACGTAGAAGAGGTGGGAGTATCCACACTTTACCCCACTACATCACCTGCCGATCGACAAATTCATAGTTTGTTGCTAAATTTGAGGATCAATTCATGTCTCAATGAGTTGACCGCTCTTCTTGTGTATTTTGCTCAGACAAAGCACACTGCCTGTTCTCCTGCATCAGAGCAGGACAATCAGCACCGTCGGTTAGCACGGTTGGCCATGTACATTTTTGGCAATAAAACTCCACCAATAACCCCGCCACCAATAACCCCGCCGGCAACAAAGAGTGCAGAGTGCCAAGGGACCGTCCATAAATGACGTCACGCGATTTTTTTACCCCCCCTAGTCACACGGCGTCACAAAAAGTCAGACCCCCCCTCAAATATGACGTCACAAAGCTCTGCCCCTCCCCCCACAAAAAAAGAAAGACATGCTTCAAATCGCTTTAAACTATTGTCATTGTAGTGCGTATTTAATGTGGCACTGCACTCTGATGTAGGACAAAACATTTATTAAAAAGCCTATTTTATTAAGTAGAACGTGTTGTCTATATTTATTTAAACTTGGGCATTTTGATGTGACGTCACATTTCTCAACCCCCCCCCCCCCCTCGTTACATATCGTCACAAATGTCTGACCCCCCCCCCCCCTAGGTGCGAGACGTCATTTATGGACAGCCCCCAATGTGGTGTGTTTTGTCCCTTCTCGTCAGTGCCGTAACCCCGTCTCCACGTCCTCCGACTTTAAAATTGAGATCCGTGTCGCAGCACCCCACCCAAACCAATGCTACATACGCGCATACGTATGTTGAACTTCTTTCGCAGCGTAGGTAGCCAACTGTGATAATTAATCGGAGGTGCGGGGGGAAGGGCAGCGTGAACGAATGTGGGCACGTGAACACGGTGTCATTCCTCCGAGGTGTTCGCACGACATCCTGAGCTGCTCGCGAGCGGGTTAGATGCTGCCCACGGTTGGCCACGAGTGACCAGGGCGATGAGGCCTAACGGCCTCTAGGGAGGTAAATAATAAGGCGTGCGGCCTTTGCCACGCTGATCGCAACCGATGCGGCGGGAGTCGTGGAGTGAACGATCTGGGTGCGACGACGGGAGCGTCTAGAAGTCTGGTGTTCTTCACTCGTCGTGGTGTTGGCAACTACCGCGCATCGCACGTCGTGCATGCTCAATCCGCGTGTCCAGTGCCGCTGTTACTTTAGGGCCGCTGTCTTTCGGCTCACTCTGGACCTCCCGCGGAACCGAGGCAACACACTCTGGGCCCGTTCTGTCGCAGCTCATGGCACGGCAGCGCTTCAGAGACTCTGCCCGCCACGAAGGAAAGGTGTCGAGCCATATTGTCTTCTTATCGGCCAGGCTCACATACCACTTGTGCCTATCCGGAAAATATGTTTTGATGACCCCAAATAAATATTTCGGAGCTCGGCACACCACATCCACAAACCTCTTTATTTTACCAGGTAAGGCCCACTGAGCTATATAGCTCTTTTTCAGAAGTGACCTGGCCACAGATGATAGCTCAACCAAGTGGCTTATTATGTGGAAATGTATAGCAGACAAATAATCTAAACATATGTAGATTATAAATGTGGAGGGAAAAACCTAGAGGACCTGGAGAATAATTCACGCGACCACGGGGAGAACATTAAATATCCAAATATACAGGCCTTAGGGTCGCGATCAAACTCATGACCTCCTCTATACCAGGCGAGGTAGTTAACATCTCACCACCGTGGCGCGTATACCTGTGGCTGTGGCTACGACGAGTCACGTGCCGCCTAAACACATTCCTGCGGAGGGAGCTGGTAGGAACGTTGGGTTGCTCGGTCAATGGCCAGGGTCAATGGCGGCGTGGTGTATTCCGCAAATATGCCCGACTGTGAGGGCGGGCACAAGCCGGCGTGAGTAGGTTAAACGTTGAGTTTTATAAGGGCACCACGGGGTGACCAGCCCCTCCCCACCCCTCCCAGCCACACCCTTCCCACCCAGCCCCTCCCCACCCTCCCCTCCCCACCCAGCCCCTCCCCACCCTGCTCTCTCCACCCAGCCCCACCCCTCCCATTTTTTAATTCACGACGGACGGACGGACGGACACAATAAACCCCTGTGGGCTGGTGTACCCAGGAGGTTCCTACCAGTATAAGACCTTACCTATCGGCCTCTGCTCACATCAAAGTTGCCGGGCAGCGTGTGCAGCGATGGTGCACTGTGCAACCCCATGGAGGTACCCACCCTTCCCAGGTTATCCCTCTGTGGGGAGTGGACGCTCTACGCATAGATCGCACTCTGCTAGAGGAATGTGGAACTTCCACGGGTGGCTCAGGATTTGCCACCGCGAAGATGAACGCCACACCCACCGCCCTGCGCTCGTGCGGCGAGGGGGGACTTGACTGGGAGGGTTGTAAATGATTCTGAATGTCTGTACTGTACATGAAAGCATCTCTTTAATGCGCTTATGAGTCACTCCTTCTGTGCAGTATGCCGAGTAGGAATTGAAACGAGTTGTGAGTTAAACGCAAAGCAACAAAGACAAAGGGCCCACCGTATATAGCCTTTAACAGACTGTTGGGGCAAGTGCTGTTAGCGAGCACCTAAGAAGGTCGGAGCCATGCCGACTTTGTTTCTCCAATGCTGATATTTACACGTCACACCAGGTACTCATTTTTGGCTGAGTAGACCTAGGGGCGGCCCGGGACCGGTTCCGATAATCGCCACTGGTGTTGACCGTGAGCGGGAATCAAATTCGGGTCGCCGGGATTGTAGCAGAGCGCGCTAACCGCTGCGCCACCGCTCCCCAAGGGGCATCCTGCCACCGCAGGACGCCGCTTGCAGTGACAAAGGTGTTCAACTTAGAAACGCCGTGTGTCCCGCTCGCCAATATTCATCTCGAGTCCCTCCCCGGTGTGTCGACCTATTTGGAGGCCCAGATCCAATTCAGATAATAGTCAACGGTGTTGGTGGCCGTGAGCACCAATTTAACTTCGCCCGGGTTCGTAGCGCAGCGCGATAATCGCTGCTCCACCGCTCCCATAGCACACAGAGACAAAGAGTGTTGGGCCAAGTGCTGTTAGCGAGTAGCACCTATGAAGGCCGGCACGGCACACGAGGGAGTGGGTGGCCAGCACCACGCCCGGCACACGCCTCCACCCACGCACGCAGACCGCACACACAACGGGCCAGGTAGTTATAATGGACAATCCCGTCGGAGTGTCCAAGTTAAGCGTGAGTCGGCGTGTTGAATGGAATGCCATCTGCTGGACGTGGGATGGCAGGGCAGAACGGAACGTCGTGTCACTGGCGGTGGTTCTCTCTCTCGAGGGAGAGAGGCGGGTGAGAGGGGGGGGCTCAGGCTGGCTGGGTGTGAGCAGCACTGGCTCGAGAAGAGGTTTGAACGCCTCTGGAGCTTGCTACTGTATCTGTCATTCTCGCCCGCTGAGGAATTCCTGACGGACCAGTTGCGTTTGCTCCTCGACAGCCCCCCCCCCACCACCGCCCCCCACCACCGCTCAAGCAGTGTGTGGGTTTGTGTTGTGTTCCAACAAACCCTGGGGGTTTCGTGGCCACCAATGAAGGCCATGGGTCATTTTCACTGAGAATCGATTGCTTAAAAGATATGTATACGGGACCCCTTTGTGTGTATGCCAATTTGAGGGCAATAATACACGTGTTGAGATGCTCAAACACTAAATCGACACCTATTACAAAGGCATCGAGTCTGCATAAACCACATTTTGTAACAACATGCGAACATATATGTGCTTTGATAATATTTGCGTTGCTCTTGAAAGTGACCGGAGACGGCCTCTTTTTGTGGCCATGTCTCAGCGGTGCTCCAGTACCAAAGGACGTCACAAGGCGAACAGTACAAGGGCAATGCAAACCCCAACACATTAATAGCTCTGGTTAAGCAGTTATATCCACGGGCCCTTTTTGCCAATATCAAGGTTGTGAATAAGGAAAAGGATTTGCCCTGGGTCCCCCCCTCCCCCTCATTCACCACCTTGCATTGACCCAGCATGGTGAAGTATGGTCAAATAGCCCCCCCCCCCACCATGACTGACACGGTGTGGAAAGGCGTTCATCCAGCAGTGGATTGACAACGTTCTGTGCGTTACAACTGTCCAATTATACATTAACACCAGAGGAAGAGGCACACTTCCATACTTTGCTGCGGATTGCTCTCATCTCAGTCCCTTGCTAAATGCACGTGTGCTCCTCCACAATCAATGTAAGAATAACTTTTGCCTGGAGTTGGGTGGGTGAATGTTCACCGTCATGCTTGTTTAATCAATCACCCATTATGCCATTAAAGTAGACAACGTATTCCTACGAGTAGTATTTTTGTATTCAATACCCTCCTGTCCTGTTAAATATTGAGTGGCCAGGGCAGGGTTCACTTGCAGCAATATCGGCTGGGCTCCCAACTGTGAAGTTGTAAGTTGTAATCCGAACCCAGCCTATGACCAAATCATTCAGCAGACATCTGATCTCACCAGCCTTCCGAGGTTAATTTCTACGCCCGATGGAGAAGGGTCATTGCCCAAAGCTTTGCCCTTCATATGTTATGTATTTTTTTACTTTTAATGCCACAATGTTATTAGCATTTGCGTTGATCGTTTCATTGCTAAGCAGGGTTGAGCCAGGGTAGTGCTCGGATGAGCGACCACCACGCTTGTACAACGGGTGCTATATAGGCTGTGCCACCACGTTGTTCTGTACTCTCTGCTGACATATATTCTCGGCCACCCTCACCAACCCGCACTGACCAGCATGGTGACGTATCGACAGATGACTCCCACGACCTTCATGGCGTGGCGAGGCCCTCATCCAGCAGTGGATTGACAAAAGGGGCTGCACGTGCGCGTGTACAATCCCAGCCAGTTTGGCTAATTTCATCATTCCTCCAGGGTTGATAAAAAATGTGTACCACGTTGTGAGAAGTCGACTGGTTGTACCATGGAACAGTTCCCTTCATAGGGAATATAGGGGCACCATGGTGGCGAAATGTTAACGACCTTTCTTGGTATGCAGGAGGTCGTAGGTTCGATCCCGACCATGACGCCTGCTGCTGTATATTTGGAGTTTGCATGTTTCCCCCGTGGTCACGTGGATTTCCTCCCGCATCCCCCTAGTTTTCCTTCCCCATTTAGAATCAACTTGCATTTAGAATATTTGGCTGATATAAATTGCCACAATAAGCCACATTCGTTGAGCTATCGTTTTTATTTATTGTATTAATAATTTTTATGCGGCCTTTTGCAAACGTGTTTTACAGTTTTTTCCTTTGTTCATGAAACCTGATTCAAGAGCTTCTTAGCTCACAGAACAATTCTAAATAAACTGTTTATAAACTGTTCATTTGTGGCTAGGTGGCTTCTGAAAAAGAGCTACAGTATATGGTTCAGTGGGCATCACCTGGTAAAATAACAAATGTTACGTTTTTAGTTAAGGGACTTGATGGCACGGTTTGGGGATGCCTCCATCCAGCCAGTGGAGAATTGATCGTGGCTGATGATGATGATGACGACGATAAGGAAATCTGTGAGACGTGTTAATGATGTGCTAATTGTAATGGGCCGCTCGCTGGGTATGCAGCAGCCGATGAGATCCGTAGCCATCGCTCAAGCGGAGCTGCCCGAACGCTGAATCTGAGACCGTCTGCGGCTAAACTAGAACCTATTTTCGCACACGCTGGGATATCTCGGCATGCGAGACTTCTCCAAAGCAAATAGTCTCCACGCTGCTGCGTTGGATATGATGGCACGCACTCGGCGAATGTTGGAACCCCACGGTTCAAGCTGCTGCTGCTTTTGTAGCAACAACACTACGACTAAACTATGAAAAAGTTTTTATTTTATTTTATCAGGTAAACCCCACTGAGCTATTTAGGTCTTTTTCAGAAACGACCCAGTTTTCACAAATGGCTCATCATCACGTGGAGATTTATAGCCAAATACTATAAACGCGTAACGTTGATTATAAATGTTGAGGGGGAAAAAATGGAGAAAAATCCACGCGACCACGGGGAGAGCATACAAAATCAAAACATACAGCCGTCAGGGGCCGGGATCGAACCCACGAAACTCCCGCATGCCAGGCGAGGTGAGTTCACATCATCTCGCCACCGTGGCACCCACCGAGACTCGCGGGGTCGGGTTTTTACAATCGGGTTTAATTGCCTTTTTATATTAAACCCGATCATCTGAGATTGGGAGAAATCCGGTTTAATTGGTTCTAATTGCAGAACCGCACTTCGCCAACTTCTCAACGATGGGCTTCATCCATTCCAAGCAAAGGAACTCACTGGCGCCCACGATTGTGGAGAAGCTCGTGTTCATCAAGACCAACCTGCCCGCCGCATTCTACGACTACCCCGTGCCCGACGGCTCCGAGTACGATAGCAGCACCGACGAGGAAGCAGCCTAAGCCTTGGATCAGAGTCTCGTATTCATTAAACCAGGTTTTAATTCCCCGAAATCGGGTTTAATTGTATTAAAGAAAAAACCCGATGCCTGCCGCTGGAAAAATCGGGTTTTTTCCACCCATGGGTCTGCGTCCTGTCACCCGCACAGCCACCAGTGCGGGAGGCACAGTGCCTCCCGTGTCCACACGCACGCATGCACGTACGGCCTCTCGCCTGATAAAATACTTACAGCCCCCACATTCTTTCTCGGTGTGGGGGGGGGTGCTCCTTAAGTGTGGTATTCAGTGAAAGCGCCATTCACCCCCCCCCTCCCTGTTTAAATATCCATTGTCACGCTCAGCCAGGGCTTTGTGAGGGCCTCGTGTCTTGGTTAACTGCCACGGGCGGAGAGCAGTATACCCCCCCCAACCCCCCCGCTGGACTTTTAAGTGCGCACTTAAAAAACCTCTCGCGGAGGCCGAGTGTCAATGCTTGGCCTTCACAGTTCTCTCGATTGCTCGCGCAGACGGAAGGACGCACATTAAACGAATGTTTTTGAATGCGAGAAAAACAACTGGGGCAGGGATGTCATTCATCGCTAAAGTTTACGGCCCTCATCTCCCAAATAAACGCGGCGAGGTTCGATTCATAATTCGTTTTAAAGGATTTCCATTGTTGGGTTTGTTCACGTTGACAACCTTATTTATTTTGGCAGCGTCTGCTGGAGGAGGGCGTACCGCGCGCACATTTTCAGCTTTGTAGGCGCGCGGCGGCGATCGGTACCCACGAATCAATCGTGATATAGCGATATCGGTCGCGGATGCCTTCTTCATTGCACGTGCGTGTGACAAACGCAAAGCAGGGGAGTTTGCTCAGAGTCTCAGCCGGTGAAGCGGAGTGACCGTGGCCGACGCTGCTGCCCTCTGCGGGGAGAATCGGGGCCGGATTAAAGTCGCTGTGGTATTTTTGGAAGTTTCTTCTTTTTTTTAAGCATGAGCAGAAAAAAAAACTTCACTCCGTGCCGCTCACTAATTAATTACCCAACTATTATGATTCAGCGCAAAGGGGCATTGTGATGGACCGATCGACCCACGTGTAGAACAGTACGAGTTAACGTTGTTTTTAAATCCTTTATATTAAGTTCACTTGCTTGCTTGCTTAGGACCGTGCAAATCTTTCGGTCGTTTTTTAACCCACTTCCCGTGATCTAATCGAGCTGACATTTTCCACACAGACTCGTTGTGCGTGACAATTAATGTTCGTGAAAAAAAATTCCAAAATTTTACATTTTTTAGGACAAAAATATGATATTTAA
The DNA here is from genome assembly GCF_964198595.1 of Lampetra fluviatilis. Lineage (NCBI taxonomy): Eukaryota > Metazoa > Chordata > Hyperoartia > Petromyzontiformes > Petromyzontidae > Lampetra > Lampetra fluviatilis. Next base: position 2,167,439 of record NC_136302.1, read on the forward strand.
TTACCAATTGCTTAATGCTGCCATGCAATTATCTGACCCATAGGTGGCAGCCATCTCAAGCCAGAGGACGAGAGGACTCTAGCCGCCACGCATATAAAGGATTTATAGTGAAAAACTTTGTTTTTACGGGTTAATTTTTCAAGTAATTGGTTTGGCACGTACGCTTCCGCGACCAATATTATTCGTGATGAAGGTTTGTTTGGGTTAGATAGCGTAAGTTTAAATGTGTCGTTAACCCGCCACCACCCGACATGGCCAGTAAGGGTTGTCACATAAACAAGACGTGTTAATTAGTTACTACTTCAGCCCACCGACGTGTTGGAGAGTAAATCCACAACACACTCGTAACGAATTGTCACGTTTTGTTTACGTGACAAACCTTACTAATTGGCTGTGTCGGGTGGTGGCGGGTTTAACGACACATTTATGAATGTAGTTGCTTTTGCCATTTTGGTGAGCCAGGTCACTCTTACAAAAGAGACATTTCCTGTCTCTTGGTTCTCACCTGTGTAAACAAAATACACTTAAAATAAATCTGCTAAGTGGAATGAATTCGCTCATTATCTCTCTGGGGTGCGTAAAATCAGTGTCACTTTGTGGGGCGTCAGCGGTGGATTGTTCAACGAAGAGATTGGCCACTGTGGCATTTCCATCGCTGGCTTGGTGCCACAGAGAGAAGTAACACATCATACGATTAAGGAGATGCTGTCATTTCACTTGTCCATCATCATCGGCCTTGGTCAATCCACTGCTGGATGAAGTCCTCCGCTAGCCGCCGCCAACTCATAATCCAGCGATGCAAGCGATTAACTTAAAACTCGGTTAATCATTTAAATGTGGCGGTGCGCGAATCTGTCTAATCAATACTATTGCCTTCTGGATACTTTCTAAAAAAAACGAGCACTCTTTTGTTAACTCCTAATCACTGGAACTTAAAATAACACGGAACAACAACAAGGGTTGGTGTACCCTTGCGTCCATTTATTCTGCAAGGCAGCTTACAAGACAACGGCAAAGATCCACTGTATAGCCTGAGAAGACTGTTGGGGCAAGTGCTGTTTATCGAGCACCTACGAAGGCAATGCAGAAGACGCACGCACGGATCCGACCCCACATCGTGGAGTGTTCTTTATGTTTGAAACAAGTTGTGTGTTCTTTGTGTATGGGATTAGAGGCAGGGGGAACGGGCTGTCTATGCTGTTGCTGGTGTTGAGTGACGATTATCTGAACCGGTCCTGGGCACCCCCTCGGTCAACTCAGCCTCAAATGAGTACCTGGTGCGGTGTGTAAAAATCCCCACCAGGGACACGAAGGCGGTCAAGCGTGGTGTTGGCTACCCGCCCCCTTGTGTGCCGTTCCGGCCTTCATAGGTGCTCGCTAACAGCACTTGCCCCATCAGTCTGTTAAGGCTGTACGGGTGGGATCTTTGTCTTTGGTGTTGAGTGGAGATGTTTCGGCTCGGGGCGCGGTGTGGCTTCAAGCTGGGCCAGACAGGATGGTATTTTGGCAGTTGGGGAAAAAACAACTTTTGAATTTTAACAGTTGGGGGGGGGGGGCGGCCTCCTGCACAGACGGTTGACGGTTGGGATTGAACCATGTTTTGAAACGAGCCAGTGGGGGGCGGGGGGGTGTGGAAATAGGTTGGTGCCTTACAAGCCGTGCTGGGTCCGAGTCCTCCTGCACATGCTTTGTGTGTGTCGCGCGCTTTTGTGTCGCGAAACCACATCCAAGCGGCGGTGGGGCCGGTGGTGGTGGTGGTGGCGGCGGCTTCCTGCTGCCCCCCTGCTTTTCTCGGCAGCAGTTTTTTTTTTGAGAAACGACCGGTGGCTGCTAACCATGAGCCTTGCCAGCCAGCGGAAAAAAATACACAGCAGATGCTCGTGCATGATTCCGCGCTTTTAATACGCAATTATAAAAGGATTGGATAAAATATTTTTGGGAAGGAAATACGAGCGTACAGTTACTTCTGTTTATACAGAAGTTACTCTCTCAAACGAATTAATTATTTACATAATATATTAAACTTGGCCCGCTTGCTCACTTGGGATAGATGTGGTCGTACAGAGTTGAGTGATGGCTCGTTTTCACAAGAAGCGACCAGGGAGAGGATCCTGTGGCTTCAACACAGCGAGGGGTTGGTTACGCGGCTGCGCAGAACTTGCCTGGCGTGTGTTTCTAGGTTGTGCCCGCGGGTGTTGTTTGGCACCCACGTCCTTCCAACAACATTGCGGCAACAAACCTCAAAGCGGTGCACCTGGCCTGGCACAGGCGCCGTGGTGACGTCGCCGTCACTTAGTGGCGAATGGCGGTTGTTGGCACAAACGGAAAATACATCAGAGATCTGCACCCACGCAATTGATGATGAACTTTCCATGACCTTTGACCTAGGTCAAAAACACTCACGGCAGAAAAAATACCACTACTAATCTAATGTATGTTGAACTTCTTTCGCACCGTACGTAGAATTATTTGACGTTTCTAAACTTTCTTCCCATTTCTCCAAAAATAATTCAGCTGAGAGTTCAGATGGGGTCAACAGTGATGCGATGGCAGAGGGCGGAAGAGTCAGACCGCTCAATGCAATGCCGTCTCGTTTACGATCATAGCTTAGACAACGGCTTTTCCTCATTTTGTAGGATAGCCTGCCATACCTGTCAACCCCTTATCAGTGGCTACCTTATTACAGACCAATTCAGACCTTATTGGTCACCCCGTGGCCCTTATAAATCTCAACGTTCATCCTGCAAAGTCCCATCACAAGGGAGAAACACAAACAAACAGACAAAAACATTGTTTTGCCCGTATTGAAACGGCTGTACCGCCGTATGGACCTGAAAACTCAAATTCCCTGTACAAGAATACGGAGTAAACCATATGGGTCGACAGCCGTGGCCTGCTCGCAACCAAGAAAACCATATCGAGAACTCAGGCTGGTACCAGGGCCTTCTCTTGCGCTCCACCCACATCCAGGAATGTCCTCGTCATGACCAATCTTAACATCCCACACTCACCGCCTCCAGCCCTGTTAATAATAATTATATTTTTTGCGACTTTTCATCAAGATATCTCAAAGCGCTGTACAGGACACAGCAGCAGCATAAAAAATATAGAAATATATTTTAAGAATAATTAACGAAATGAACTAAAGGTTTAATAAGCGGAGGCCATGCCACCATCGCTGTCAACTCTGTAGCCGAGCTCCATTTTGTTCGAGGCTGTGCGCACGGCTTATTTGCACGTGTCTGTGACAGGGATTGACGACACTTTTGTTGATTTATATAGAAGCACTGTTTATCGTTTATTCTGTTTGCAGTTAGTTCTGGCCTTGGTTTTGTGTAAAGAATTATTTGTTGTTGTTTGTGCTCTTATTAGTTTGCACATTTCCTCCCCCTTGAAATGTCCTGCAACTGCCACCACTGCCTATGGCCGTGGGCCATGGTCTGTGAGTCTGTCTGTGTAACTATGGATCTCTGCGTAACTCTGCGTATCTCTATGTAACTTTGTACCTCAATGTAACTCTATGGATCTCTGTGTAACTCTATGGATCTCTGCGTAACTCTACGTATCTCTATGTAAATATGTATCTGAATGTAACTCTATGGACATCTGTGTAACTCCATGGATCTCTGTGTCACTTGATGTATCTCTATGCAAGTCGATTGATCTCTGCGTAACTCTAAGTATCTCCATCCAACTCTATGGATCTCTGTGTAGCGTCACGTAACTGTAATGTCCTGGATCTGCCGCCACTGCCGACGGCCTCGTCCTGTGGTCGTCCTTGTAACAGAGCTGCTTCACTCAATGGGGCTTTAGCAGCTGAGTCTGAGTTTGGCTCAAATAAGACGCCAATGTTCCCGCGACCTTCCAGTTACAATCCCACGGGGCGTGTGGTCAGGACGGCCCTCATGTTACAGTGCGATTGACTGCAGAGATGAAACCGTGACAATTATGCTTTTCCATTAGTGCATGCGCCCACCAGTAAGATAAAAACATGTTTAGCTTAGTTTTGTTTGTATATTTGTAAGTGATTTGTTTACCTTTCCGATAATTTGCACTCCAACCGTGTTTTTGTATTGTTTGTTGTTGTAACGATCTGATCTGCCCCTATTGGACATCTGTGAAAAAGAGCTTTGTAGCTCATCGGCTTCCTCCAGTATAAATTAGTAGTCTAATTCTGAGTAGTGCAGCATATGAACGAGTGCACGGTTGTATAGCGTGCACAGAGGCGTGATGGCATCGGGTCCCACCACCCTCATTGTCAGCCATGGTCTATCCGCTGCTGGATGAAGCCCCCTCCCCCCCGATGCAACAGGCCGTCTCGGTCCTGCGCACGAGCCGATCTCGTCACCCCATCTCCCCGCGGCGGGCGGGCATACTCTCCGCTGCGTTTCTCTCCCTTGGCTGCCATTCCGTCGCTCCTCTCGACCACCAGCCGTTGTTCCATCAGGGCCCCTCCGACATGCCGTGGAGGTTTCGCCCGCAGTTTCCAGGATTGCCACTGGAGGGAGACAGGGCCTCCTTGCTTGCTTGCGTCCAGCAGCTGTACGGATTCACGTTTGCCTTCCAGTCTGTGCTGCGAATAACACTTTGTGATGGGGAGTAATAAGATTACCAAAGAAATGTTTACCAAAGTAATCCCATGCTCCCACTTCGCCGGGGTGACTTGGAAGCAATACGCTTATCAGAATCAGAATATTGTTTTATACTGGAAGAATCCGATGAGCGATAATGCTCCTTTTCACAGATGTCCAGTAGGGGCTGGTGAGAACGTTACAACAACAAACAGCACACAAACACGTGATAGTCGTGCAAAGTACAAGAAAGGTAAACAAATTACCCAAATTCGTACAAATAAAACTTAACCATCACAATCCAAGCAGGCTACGCCCACTGAGGTATGAGCTTATTTTTCCGAAGCGACCTGGTCACAAACGATAGCTCAACAAAGTGGCTCATCATTTGGATATTTATACCAGCAATATAATCTAAATAGTCTCAACGGATGTTTCTAAATGTGAGGAGAAAAACCGGAGGACCCGGAGAAAAAAATTACGCGACCATGGGGAGAACAACTCCAAATATACAGGCGTGAGGTTTAGGGCCGAACCCCTGACCTGCATAACAGGGAAGGTATTTTTTTCACTGCCCAAATAAAATGACTAGCCCATCAATCAATGGCCCATCAATCAATGGGCCAGGACATACTGTCGGGCGATAGAGAAGTATGAGGCTCAATCATGAGGTCGTAAGTTCACTTGTCTATTCTGGAAAAAAATGTAGACGATGGATATTTAAGTCTGTACTTGAGTCGACAAAACACAGAATGGAAACACACGGCCCAGCGGTAACGCGTTCACCGCCTGCTGTAGAGGTTTGACGGTTCAAATCCGGTGGCCGCCCTGGTTATTACTGTCTGTGTCATAACCATTTATTTTTTAAATTACCCTGAATATTGCTCTTTTGGAATATACACGGCAGTCATTGCCCCCTGCAGCGAACGACTCGGCATGACTCTCCGGAAAAAAGTCACGAGATTCACGTCGAGTTGTCTTGGGTCAGGGGTCGGGAACCAGAATGACAAGAAGAGCCATTTCTTTAATATTCGGTAAAAAAAACCCTCAATATTTCAAGAGTCGGTGGGTCCTTAATCAGTAACGCCACGAAGCAGTTTTCAAAGAGCCGCATGCCGCTCAAGGAGCTGCAGCTTGCCGACCCCTGTCCTGGGTAAAAAAAGGTAATACAGTCACACCTCGGTATACGACCGCTTTGGAATACGTCGAATCTGGTATACGTCGTGTTTTGACGAGAGAAAAATGTCTTGGGATACGACGTCTTGCTTGGGATACGACGCGCTTGCTAGAACTTGTATAGGTCGGCATGAGTCACCACGTACCTGCGTAGACCCCGTTCACGCCTGAAACAAAGCGCCGCTCCTCAGTCTGCCTGTACAGTAGTTTTAATGGAAGGGGACTCTCCTTCCAAAAAATAACATCTCCTCCTCCTCCCCTTCCTCACCACCATCCTTGTAGGCTATCAACTCCTCTCAGCAAGGTAAAGTGATGTTAAATTTTATTTTAATTTTAATTTATGTATGCATTTTAGTAATAAGTCGTGTCTAAATTATTTAATACAACCCCATAAACGTATATAATAGCCCAGATATGTCCTTCTGTGACTGTGATTAATGCCCCCGGATTGGTTGAAGTGCGTCACGTGACCGCGAGCTGCCCACTTCGTGTTGTTGTGGTGCGCCCCGCACCTCGGAGGCCCGAGAAGCAGCAACATCACGGCTACAGCGCCGGAGACGCAGCCACGGAAAGCTGACGCTCGATCCACTCACACACGGCTCACTCATACACACAGCTCACTCGCACTGACTCGCACACAATCGCATGCAGCTCAGAGGAGACGGGTGAGTGAGAGTGAGGCAGAGCCGTGCTCCGTCCACTGCTGCCCTGACGGACCCCCGTGCTCTCCACTGCTGGCCTGAGGGAGAGCCGCGCTCGCTCCGCTGCTGCCCTGAGGGAGAGCCTTGCTCTGTCCACTGCTGCCCTGAGTGAGAGCCATGCTCTATCCACTGTTACCCTGAGGGAGAGCCGTGCTCTGTCCATTACATTAGTACTCGAGTTATTTTGGTGCTTAAATCCACTGCTGGATGAAGGCCCACCGCACGCTGTGCGAGTGGATCGTGAGGGTTTACTTGACCAGTCTGTTGGGGGCCGCCGCAGGCTGTGGTTGTTGGGGGGTGCCGCACGCTGTGGTTGTTGGGGGGTGCTGCAGGCTGTGGTTGTTGGGGGGTGCCGCACGCTGTGGTTGTTGGGGGGTGCTGCAGGCTGTGGTTGTTGAGGAGTGCCGCACGCTGTGGTTGTTGGGGGGTGCTGCAGGCTGTGGTTGTTGGGGGGTGCTACAGGCTGTGGTTGTTGGGGGGTGCTACAGGCTGTGGTTGTTTGGGGGGTGCCGCACGCTGTGGTTGTTGGGGGGTGCTGCAGGCTGTGGTTGTTGGGGGCTGCTACAGGCTGTGGTTGTTGGGGGGTGCTACAGGCTGTGGTTGTTGGGGGGTGCTACAGGCTGTGGTTGTTGGGGGGTGCCGCAGGCTGTGGTTGTTGGGGGTTGCCGCAGGGTGTGGTTGTTGGGGGGTGCCGCACGCTGTGGTTGTTGGGGGGTGCTGCAGGCTGTGGTTGTTGGGGGGTGCTGCAGGCTGTGGTTGTTGGGGGGTGCTACAGGCTGTGGTTGTTGGGGGGTGCCGCAGGCTGTGGTTGTTGGGGGGTGCTGCACGCTGTGGTTGTTGGGGGGTGCTACAGGCTGTGGTTGTTGGGGGGTGCCGCAGGCTGTGGTTGTTGGGGGGTGCTGCACGCTGTGGTTGTTGGGGGGTGCCGCAGGCTGTGGTTGTTCGGGGATGCTGCAGGCTGTGGTTGTGCGGGGGCGCCGTATAATATGCCATATAAAATATATTTTTTTATACTCTGGAACGCATTATTTCCTTTCCATTTATTTCTTATGGGAAAAATTCTTTGGTATACGTCATTTTTGGTATGAGTCCTACCTTCTGAAACGAATTAACGACGTATACCGAGGTACCACTGTAATAAGAAAACCCTATTATTTTTCATCACTTTTGAGTTTTTAGAGCAATGCACCAATAAACTACAATACCACGGTACTCTCCACCAACACACAGCTACTATTACATCCTGCGATAACAGACGAGCACCTTCGCGGCCCACTGCGGCTATTTCCCACAGCGCACACACCAGGCTTTGCATCTCCACGTATGTATGTATACTGTGTATACCAGTGGCGGCTCCTGCAAAATTTCTCAGGGGGGGCAAATGTCTGGATGATTGATAAGGATAAGGTCCACCCATGCAATGGATAAATTAACAGCTTAAGCATGTAAAGGCAACTTCACTTCTTTAATATTAATGAAAAATAAAGTGACTCTTACAATACATCTCCTTGTTTGTTTCTATACTCACTATTATTACAATCCACTCAGTTTCTTTTATTAAAGATTCCACTAGGTGGCGACAAATAATATTGTTGACTGAAACGTGCTTACGTATGATGACGTAAGCACGTTAGTGCGAGCCCTCCCGGAAGCCATAGAGAATGCATTGCAGCGCCCGCCGTTCGAAAAAAAAACATCTTTGAATGTAAGTCTATTGGAACACTCTGGGCGATTCTGAGCCGGAGTGAAATCGCCCAAAAAGAGGCGGTACTCCACAGAACGTGACATGACGCTGATTGGACTATACCCAGAGGCACAGTAACGGCTCGCGTCACTCTGTGGTTGAATGAGCTTGGTGGTGCGTCGCCCAATCGCCCTAATGAAGAAACCGCCCCTGGTGTATACTCTTTGCTTCTTTCGGTAAAGTCACGTGGGTATAGCAGTTCTCCTGTTGTATCAGTTCCACCTGATGACGGTCGTTTGTGTTGCGATCGAAACGTCGTGATTTATTTTATTTTCTACCTACGTGACTTTACCGAAAGAACCAAAGAGTATGGATTCCTGCAGTCACGAAAGCTTCAAATCAAGATTACACTCTAAATTTTTAACTTCTTTCGCACCGTACGTAGCCAAATGCGCTAATTGGATGTGCGGGGAGGGGGGAGGGTACAACAGCTGTGGAGATCTCTCGTGGGGCTACCGCGCACGATGGTGACGATTCAATCACCGCCCTGCTGCATTGTGACGTCCATCCACTCCTTCCCGTCCCCTATGCCCTTTCGTCATCCCTAAGTACCCCTCTATCGCTGTCACTCATTCCTCAGTCCTTGCACGCCCCTGCTATCTAAATCATTCTCCTACGTCACCGTTTTTTTCTTTTCACTTGGTCAAGATCCTTGAGCGAAGGTGCTCTATAAATATAAAATGAGATTAGAAATTAGATCACTGAAGGTACGGCACTCTCAAGCAGTTCGCGACAATCCTTACACGGATGTTTTACGCGGATAAAATGTCTCGGAGTGCAACGCCGCATATTCCACTTGCGGTGGACTGCTGGGCAGGCAGATATGTGAAAATGTTGTATTTGTGAACATGTCTAGACAATGACAGTCACACTGTAGTGCGCAAATGGGTCGCTGCGTGGAACGTGGGCCAATGCGTTGCTGTACTCTAGAAGCGAGAGAATGTGCGTTCGATTAAGTGGACAATCTGTTCTCCTACAACGCGTAGTTTTCGCGAATTGGACATAACGCGATGAATGTATTAGGGATTAAGAAATGAACAAACACATTTTTATAATGCGGATGCAAACTGGATATAACGCGATCGAATGAACGGAACTAAGTTGCGCGAGTAGTAACAAGCGGTTGTACGGCTGCCTCGGTGTAGCATCACACAAAGGCAGTGGGATGCTGCTGGATGCTTCTAGATGCTACCCACGCGCCTCGGTCTTTGCTCAGCCTGCGTTACGCATCTCACGTGTTATCGCGGACTCTGCTTTGCCCTGCATTATACATTCTTTATTAAAACGCGACTTTTGCATACCGCGGTGTCCTTCAGGAACGCAACATCTACCGTGTTATAGCAGAAGAGATTGTACATCACTCTTCGTGTGACGAGTTGGGATTTGTAAGCATCTGTAGACGGTAACGGTCGCCGGACAGGCGGCTAGGTGGAATTTGTGACGGTCAGATATGTAAAATTGTGTCTACCGTACCTTTATCTGTTAGGAACACTGCGTGTGACCTTCAAAGGAAATATATCTAATAAATATATAATAGTAACGTTTTCGGCTATAGCCCTTCTTCGTATGTATCACTTATTTTTCACTGTAAGTAACCAACCGTGCTAATCTATGGGCTATGAAGAAGGGCCATTGCCTGAAACGTCACCGATTATATATTTTTCCTTATAGGTTGCACAGTGGTATTGATGGTTGCGTTGATGTTTTTATTTGTGCTTGTGCACTGCTGCCAACACAGCAGCAGCAGTAGCAGCAGAATCGCCAGCATCATCGTCAAGTAATTTGTGGCCTGCGGTGGTTTGTAAGTTTTTTTTGCGTAACGCGTTCATGTTCGAGGTATCCACGTCAGAAAGCTGGAGGGGAGATTTTGAGGATGGGAATTAGTCCGGCACTCACTACCACACAAAAGATAAAGATCCCCCCTCTAGCTTTAACAGACTGTTGGGGCAAGTGCTGTTCGCGGGCACCTATGAAGGCCGGCACGGCATAGGGGGGGGGTGGGTGGCCAACACCACGCCCAGCCACCTTTGTCTCCCAAGTGGCGATGTTTATACACCGCACCAGGTACTCATTTTAGGCTGAGTCGACCTAGGGGATGCCCAGAACCGGTTCTGATAATCGTCACTGGTGTTGTCCGTGAGCGGGAATCGAACTGAGGTCGCCAGGATTGAAGCACAGCGCGCTAACCTCTGCGCCACCGCTCCCCAAGGGGCATCCTGCCACCACAGGACGCCGCTTGCAGCGGCAAAGGTGACGGAACACGCCACTATAATTAGGAACGCCGTGTTTCCCGCTCGACGATATATCTCTCGAGTCCCTCCCCCGTGTGGAGAATGACTGCTGCGTTGTGAGGAGTCGGCAGCGGTCCTCCTCCCCCTGAGAGATTGGCGCCTGTGATGCGAGGGTGAAACTTCCACCGCGTTGCCATTCGTGTATGTTATGCACGTTGAAATTCTTTCGCGCTGTACGTAGCCAACCGTGTTCATTGGAGGTGCGGAATGAGCCCGCACCCCGCGCTGACCTGGGCAGGGCGACACCACGTTCGCTGGACGTGACAATTCAACTCCCTTCCTCCAGCCGTCCGTGCTGCCCTCTTCTGCCCGCACCTGTTCAAATCCTCTTCTTCCCCTGACAGTGACCGACCGCCTCTCTGCTAAATGAACACGCCGCGTCTCGAGATGCAGTCGCGTGCGCACGCTACCGCGTGTGTGTGTAACGCCACACCGTGTTGCGGTGTAGCTGTGTCAAATGGAGCGATGGGGTGTAGGGAGGGTGGATTCTGGGCTGAGGTCAAAAGTTGCCTCTGAGCTTTCCCTTGATGCCTCGTGACCGATGCGGCGATCGATCGCTCTGCGCCCGGCACCGTTTGCAGACGCTGACAACCGAGGGCCGCGCTCTCGATCACGGAAACGTCGCGATGCCTTCCAGAGCGTCGGTGAGCGACATCCTCCCCCCTGGCTGCCGACTGGACGTTGTACTCTCTCTGTTTCTGCCTTCACCGAGTGGTCCCGGCAGCCGGCTCCGATTCCGCTCCAGTTCACTCGCCGTGGCCCCAGTGCTGCCTCTGCATCAGGACAAGTTGTTTGCCACCGCCTGACCCTGTTCACACCGGCGTTCGTACCCACGATGGATCTAAATGCGCAGTGGGGTTTATTTGTTGACTCCGTCGTTTCCACTCTCGTCTGGTGTGGTTGATGTGTAGCGGTTCACGTGCGGAGAGTGTGATTTGTAATGTTGCCTGGCTTCGTCTGTGTACGGTGTTCATACTAAGTGATTATGATTCACAACCTTTGTCGATTAACTGCTGCATGAAGCCCTCCCCATGAAGTGTGATTTATGGCAGTTGTTAAACCATACTTCACCATGCTGGTCAGTGCAGTGCACAAACAACACAGGTGCCACTGCTCCCTCCATGTAAATATGGGTCTGTGGTTATTTTCAGGTTTTTTTTCATTTATTTGTTATAGCCCTGTGAGCCATTCGGCTCTTGAATCGGGTGCAACAGCAACAAACAAAAACATGAACAAGAAACATTATATGTGTGTGTGTACACGTGGCGCAGCGGTTAGCGTGCTGTGTTCCGAACCCAGCAACCCAAGTTAGATTCCCATTCACGGCCAACACCAGTGACGTTGATCTGAACTGGACCTGGGCCTCCCATAGGTCGACTCAGCCTCAAATGAGTACTTGGTGCGATGTGTAAACATCGCCGCTGGGGAGACCAGGGCGGCCGGGCGTGGTGTTGGGCACGGGGACCACCTTGCGTCCCGTGCCAGCCTTCATCGGTACTACTCACTAACAGCACTTTCACGACCAGTCTGTTACAGGCAATACGGTGGGGGGGGGGAGGGGGGGTCTTTGTCTTGTTGAAGAGCTGTATCCGAGGGAAGTTGGATGGAGTTCTGCGACGCGAGGGTCACGTTCTGCGTGACCCTCGCGTGTCGCAGAACGTGACCCCTGTGCGTCGCAGCCCGAGGATGCGATCACGCCGTTGTAATCGCCATCGTTGTTGTCGAATCGATGGACGTCGCGTTTATTGATGCCGCGTGCGTCTGTGATTTTGTCTCGGTCCCATCGTGGGGTTCAAGAGGTCGTCAGGACGTTGTGCGCAGGACGTCTCGGCATTATTCCCCACCGGGGGGTTGGTGCAGCTTGAATTTGCGTTTTGTGGATTTGTCGCTTTTATGTCTCCCTTGTAAAAGATCGTTCCAGAAATGTTGTACATTGACACATTTGTCAATAATCACCGTGGCCTTAAAAGGAAAAATATATATTAGGCGACATTTCAGACGATGGCCCTTCTGCCTGGCACGTAGGGAGGCCAGAGAGGTAGAGTGGATAAGAGTTAATGCCATACGAATTGATTCCATATATTCGGATTCATTGTTTAATGGGCCATTCAACCTACTTGCTCGTTTGCCTTCGACAGATACCTCGTTGTCCTCTACAGGTGAGTGTCTCACACGGGCGCTGTCTCAGCGTGACCCACGAAGCCAATCTTTGTCACTGTAGCACAGGGAAAGCACCACCACCACCAGTGCAGAGCGTAGTCCACCGATGACATTTACGATGATTGACGATGGTGATGGTGATGATGATGACGAGCTCAGTGCTTTGCTGAAATGCCCGCGAGGAGACCATTGAGATTGAGTGGCTCACATGGCCCCTTCACCTCCAGGGCACACGCCTATATTCTGTATGATTTTGAAATATGGCTCCCGTCACGCACCTGGCCATTGCAAACGGTAGAGCGGTAAAGGAGCACCAGAGCCGACGAGCCGAATTATTGGATCAAAATCCAGATTCTCTCATACTTCACACGTCCTTCACTCTCGCCGCACAAGCTTTCAAACGACTCCCTCCGTCATTTGGAGCAGTTGGGGAGAAGCTCTCGGAACAAGCAGACGTACGTACGTACGTTTAATTCTGTGATGCTGCAGCTGCTGCGTTGGCAGTGGTGCACAAGCACAGCTAACACATTCACAGAAAGCACCGTGGCCCGAAAGAATACGAAGAAATAGGTGACGGTTGAGGCATCGGCCCTTCTTCATCGCCGAGAGTGTGTACGTATGCCCAGATAAGTTGCACGTTACGCGACAAAATAGATCAGCAGACAATGCTTCCTTGTCCAATCTCCCTAATATATAAATACAAATATATCTTACACAACCCATGAGCAGCACTGGCCCCTCTGGAAGTGCCTAATTTCAGCAGCATTGGTTCAACACAAGCAAAACTCTGGACCAACTTCAACAGAGTCTAAAACTATTTAAAACGAAAGAATTTGTATTTTACCAGGCAAGGCCCACTAGCTGTTCAGCTCTTTTTCAAAGCGAACTGGCCACATCGAAGTGGCTTTTCACGTGGAAATGTATAGCAGCCAAATACTCTAAACACATGTTGATGCTAAATGTGGAGGGAAAAACCGGAGGACCCGGAGAAATATCTACATGACCATAGGGAGTCAGGCTCACTGAGCCTGACGTTATCGGCAAGGAACCAGCTCTTATTAAGGCACGGGTTCTTAGTTGTGTGGATCGTCGCGTATGCTGTGGGTGGGTGTGCACGTCGGAGTCACCGGTGAAGATGAGTGCCACCCTGCACCTCCTGGTTGAGGCTCTCTGTCGAGTCTGTGGGCTGCGCTCAGCAGCTTTGCTCAGGCTGTGTTCCGCGTCTTTGCGAGGCGCCCTTGTCTCTAAACTAAACAATTACTTTCAATGTTTTATTTTACCAGGTAAGGCCCCACTCGGGTATATGGCTCTTTTTCAGAAGCGACCTGGCCACAAATTATTGCTCAACGAATTGGCTTACGTGGAAATATATAGCAGCCGAATTATCTAAACGCATTTTTCTAAATGCGGAGGGAAAAAACGGAGAAAAATCCACACGACCACAGGGAGAGAAACATGCAAACTCCAAATATACAGCAGGCGTCAGGGTCGGGATGAAATCCACGACCTCCTGTAGAGCAGGCGAGGTACTTAACATCTCATAGCCACCGTGGCGTCTTACATCGTGCTCGGGCGTTTGGACACCGCAGGGAAACTTTCCTTCACAGCGCAGGAGCAGACCCAATATTCTCCCTTGTACACAAGGCACTTATTTATACCCTGCCAGCAAACCCGTTGCATCGCGGTGCCAGTGCTTGAGAACAATCAACGCTTTGTTTAAAAAGTGAGGTGGCCAGGAGATGGCAGCACAGCACTGGATCCGTGAATCTATCTTGAAGCGTGGGTTCTCTCTCTGGGCCAGTTTCCTACCATATGGCAAACAATCATGAATGGAATGTGCTAAACGTCCCCTCTTCAGGGCCCTCCTGAAAAAGCGTCCTGAGGCTTTCCTGATTAAACAGAGGGCATTCATTTTATTCACTGCCCCCATTTAACTTTACCCAAGGACCGGATTTAAAAAAGAAAGAAAAATATCAAATTCGGCTGTGGGAGATTTTCTAACTGGGGGTGGTGAACCGTGACACCAGCGCACACCGCGGCCTGCGCTTACAGATGAAGTCACGGGATGTTTAATTATATTATCTACTTTGCAGCAGATGGCACCGCTGGAAATTTCCCGGGAGGCTGTGGGAGTTGAACGGTCGCTGGTCACACCCATGCGGACTGGGCTCGGCCGGGCGGGCGTGCCCCCCCCCCGCCCTGTCCACAAGCCACTTGCCAAGCCACTTGGGAGCTTCAGCACTTTTGCAAGTTGGTGGTGTCCTAATGGCAAATGGTTCCTGGTGGTTATTGCTTTGATTACAGATATTTCAGTGGCCGGGTCGACAGTGGTTGCTAATGCTGTCCTTAGTGACTCTTGTCACGCTATAAAAGACAAAGATCCCCCGTATAGCCTTAACAGACTGTTGGGGCAAGTGCTGCTATGAAGGCCGGCACGGCACACGAGGGGGTGGGTTGCCAGCACCACGCCTGATCGCCGTTGCCTCCCGAGTAGCGGTGTTTACACACTGCACCAGGTACTCATTCGAGGCTGAGTCGACCTCGCGGAGGTCCAGGACTGGTTCAGATAATTGTCACTGGTGTTGGCCGTGAGCAGGAAGCAAACTCGTGTCGCCAGGTTCGTAGCGCAGCGTGCTAACCGTTACACCTCCGCTCCCTACAAACCTCACTATACACAGTGTAAGACAACCCCTGCTCCACACACTGTGTATGCGTCACAACAAACAACGAGCGGAGCGCTTGGCAGTCAAAACGCAGAACGTTGGCACAGTAGGGGGGGGGGGCACAGGTGGTGTATCTGCTAGCCATCTCGGTCCATCAACATATGGCACCTGGGTTTATCTCGTGATCTGTTAGTGGGCGTTCGACATTTTCGTGGCCTTAAAGTGCACATAGCCTGGCACAAGCACCATGGTGATGTCACCGCCACTTAGTGGCGAATGGCGGTTGTTGTTGTTGTTTAACTTTGACCAGGGGTGGAACATTGTGTGGGTGCCTCTTTGCCTGCCAGGTGGCTCAGCGGTCCAGCAAGCAGCCCGGAGCCGGTAGGTTGCAAGTTCAGTCCTCCTGGTTCGGCGGATTGATTCAGCCCATTATCCAACCAGGGTCGATAAAATGAATACCACTTTGTGGGAAAGTCAACAGCGGTAGTCCTACGTATCGTCTTACTCCTGTCATAGGAATGTGCCTCGGTGCTCATTTACGAAACTAAACTTTTCTTTATTTTACCAGGTAAGGACCACCGAGCTATACAGCTCTTTTTCAGAAGCAACCTGGCCACAAATGATAGCTCAACGAAGTGGCTTATCACGTGCAAATGTAGAGCAGCGAAATACTCTGAACGCGTGATGTTGATAATAAATATGGAGGGGGAAACCCAGAGGACCCGGAGAAAAATCAAGGCGACCATGAGGAGAACACGCAAACTCCAACTATACAGCAGGCATTAGGATCGGGATTGAGCCCAAGACCTCCTGTTTACCAGGCGAGGGAGTTAACATCTCGCAGGAAATCAAGATGAGCGGGAAATCACGTTGAATTGACATTTGTCTTTTACGCAAAAAAATATTGGGGGAGGGGGGTGAGGATGCCCACGGCCACCGCGGTGCCTGTCCCTGCCCGCGGTTCGTGTGTGGTGCGTGTGTGGTGCGTGTGTGGTGCGTGTGTGTGGTGCGTGTGTGGTGCGTGTGTGGTGCGTGTGTGTGGTGCGTGTGTGGTGCGTGTGTGGTGCGTGTGCGGTGCGTGTGCGGTGCGTGTGTGGTGCGTGTGTGTGGTGCGTGTGTGGTGCGTGTGTGGTGCGTGTGTGGTGCGTGTGCGGTGCGTGTGTGTGCGTGTGTGTGGTGCGTGTGCGGTGCGTGTGTGGTGCGTGTGCGGTGCGTTTGTGGTGCGTGTGTGGTGCGTGTGCGGTGCGTGTGGTGCGTGTGTGGTGCGTGTGTGGTGCGTGTGCGGTGAGCGGTCACGGACACTTTCTGACCGCACTCCGCAGCGGCGCTCGCCGCCCGGCCGCCCAGGGGCCTCCCACAAGGGACGGCCGGCGACGGCGCTCATCGACGATGCGCCTTCAGATATTGTTTTTATCATTAGCAAAAAGCCGGACTTGCCATCGGCACACACGCCGCGGTCGTTCGGCGTGGCGCTCACGACCGCGGCGACTGGCGACTCGGGGTGTGGGGGGGCGGTGAATTCTCGATGGCTTTGCCGGTGCCAGCGAGGGCCTTCTCTTGCCTGGGCTCCTCGTCGTTCAACGCTCGCCGAGCGCTCAAATTTAAAATGTTCCTTGTTCATGTTTTTGTTTTGTAGCGGTTGCACCCGAGTCAAGAGCCGCACGGCTCACAAGGTTGTACCTAATAAATGAAACTGAAACTGAAAAGGCACGCGCAACGTGATTTGCGAATGTGACTTTCATCCTCGCCCGCGCAGTATCATCGGTGATTCAATTTGAATGTGCAATGAGGGGACTGTTGTTGTCGTCTTGGGGTGGTCTGAGGCTGTTCTTGCTGTTGTTGTTTCTGCCTTGCTCAAGCCTGGGAATTGGTGTGCTGACATAATTTTAGTTCATATACTTGTTTACGTATATTTTTTGTTAGTGATATGCTTACCATTCCTTTACTTGGCACTCCTATCCTAGTGGTGTTGTTTGTTGTTGTTGTAACGTTTTCACCCGCCCCTGCTAGACAGCTGTATAAAAGAGCTTCATAACTCATCGGATTTCTAGAGGATAAATAAAGATTCTGATTATGGAAAGACCAAGCCCCCCCCCCCCACGACCACCACTAAGGCCTTTCACTGACTGTTGGGGCGAGTGCTGTCAGCTGGCACCTATGAAGGGCAGTCCACCGCGCCAGGGGGGCGGTGTGACCAGGCGCCATGCCTGGCCGCCTCTGCCTTCAAAGCAGCTAAGGTTTACACATCGCACCAGGCACTCATTTGAGGCTGAGTCAACCTCGGGGGATCCCACGACCGATTCACATTTTCACCACTGATGATAGCTAAACTATATTCTTGGGTCTTTCCTGCAGTCACGAAAGCTTTAAGTCAAGATTCAAACGCTACAACTGTCATGTAAATAAACATGTAACGCCTTTGAATGGTTATAGCCTTGAATAACCCCTTGCCGCACTCGTGAAAATCATCGGCAGTGAAGGGTGGCACGGCGGCGGTCGACCAAGCAGACTGCTGTGCACACGACGCCTCGCAGACGTGAGACATGACATGCACACAGGCACGGGGATTCCATTGGGTCGCAATCCTCCTGTACTGGCCTCTCGCTCCTCAAGTGAAACTGTGTGCTTAGAAAAACAACAATTATTATTATACACGTTCGACTCTAGTTGCACGGCCAACTTTGTACCCGTGGCACTCCACATGATTTAAACTGCAGTCTCCAACTGTTATTCGTAACTTTGTCTCTCTCTCTGGCCTCTCTTTTTATAGTCCTGTCAAGAAGGGCCATTTTAACACATAAAGGGTTTTTTTTGGGTTAGATCGCGAAAATATAAATGTGTCGTTAAACCCGCCGCCACCCGATACGGTCATTGCCTGGAATGTCACCAATGAAATATTTTTCCTGTTAAGTCCCCCCGGCGTTGTTGACACGGACCGTGTGGAGTGTTATTTGCTAATTGTGCTTGTGCACCACTGCCAACCCAGCAGCAGCGGCGGCAGTAGCGGCATCGCCGAATAATTCGATTAAAAGTGTCAATGGTGGTCGGTAAATCCGTTTTCACGCAGACCGGTGGAATGCGTGTCAGATAATATTTTTCCTTCCCCCACTAAGTGCAAATGGAAAAGCCGCCGCGTCCGTGTGTCGGATCGCGCATCTACCGCGTGCTGCTTGCAACGTAATCTGGCTGGGAGGGCAATGTGGGTAGAGTGCTTGGAATTAGGTTGGCCCCGCTGTGAGCCAATTGCCCTTCTATTGACGGGCGGATGAAAACGGTGCACCACCTTGTGGGAAAGTCAACATTGGTTGGCCAGTGAATTGACTGGCCCCTTTCCATACGAATGTGGAATTTGCATCTCTGGCTGAGAACTGACACTCGAGAGAGGCTGCGGAACAGTTTGGCAATTTGACTTTGATCAACCGAGAGGGCCGTCTTAAACTCAACAAACACCGGGGCTCCCATCGAGCATTTGTGAAAATTAAAATTTGTATCATTAATGTCGCTTTGTTGTTAGCGAGACGGTTTGAGGAAGCTGTGAGACAGCCTCCAAAGGGACGTCGTGCTGCGCATGCCCTTTTACATGTTTATGTTTAAGTGAGTGTGCGATGTGAGTTTCGCGTGCGCACATACGCGCGCGTGTGTTCACGAGTTTGTGTGCACGAGACTGTGCGTGTATATGTGTGCATGGGCGTGTACATAGGTGTGTGCGTATGATGTGTGTGTGGGAAATCACCAGCAGTTTTCCTATGGAGTGAGTGGCCCTGAAAAATGGAAAATTTCCAATTTGGTTTGAAAATCAGTGTGGAATTCCGCCAACGAAGATGACGAGGACCACACCGCGCTCATTTGAGCGTTCGCTTTTGCTGGAAAATGTAATTCAGTGAGTGACCCGAGCACATACCCCCAGGGCATCCCTCACAAAACGAATAAACAATCTCACAAAAAGATTCTGAGAAGGTTACTCACATGGCATTGATTGATCGGTTGCTCATCGCCATTAGGATCATCGCCGCCATCGTTATTCCTGACTGCGTTTGGCGTGAACTGTTTTCTGCGGTGGGGAGGGGCCTTCCTCTACCACCCCCCCTGCTGCACCGCTCTAAATTTAGCGGCAATTAAAGTCGGAGGCTGGAAACAACAGCGAGAGCCGGGCCCCAGCCTGTTGCGGCCCTCCCTGCCACACGCGCACGCAGAGGTGGCGGCGCTCAGATGGGCTCGGTGCCCCGGGGAAGCGCCCGTCCGTAGAAACGTTTAATAATTCACGGAGGGAGCACGCGCGCCTCGGTGGCGGTGGACGGGCGGGCAGCTAATTAACCTGCGCCCGCGTTGTGACACGGAGCTCGAATGCCACCGGGCCTGCGCCCCGTGCTCACGCCGCACATGGAGTAGCAGAAAGCGCGAGAGCCCGTTTACCTATCGACTGGACTGTTGACAATAGCACCGCGTTGTGTCGTACGGAGAGATGAGGACGGGGGAGGGAGAGGCTGCGTTAAGGGCCTCGGTGCTGTTGCGCACAGAGCAGCGTCTGTTTTCAGAGGGGGCGGCAGTGAGATTCGGAGTGATTCACAGTGGGGGTGTGGCCACGCAGACGTCGCCTGATTCTACGGGCTGCTTGGGGCTGATGTCGGTAAGAGAGATACGCACTGTACAGGGAGCCTGCCACGGCGGTTTAATGATTCGCACAACGGATTTGCAATCCAAAGGTCGCCGGTTCGATTCCATCTCCCGGCGTGGCAGTTGAAGCAACGGGACAAGTTTCTCAAATCCCCCCTCGCGCCGTATAAGTGGTAACACCACAGTCCATCGGTAGGTCGCGTGCGGCGGGGTAGAATATTGGGTACTACCCACCTCTTCCAACACATGTGACCATTGTGGAAGAGTAGACCAAATACCCTCCAGAGCTCTCTCTAGTGGAGGCCCTTGCCTGCCGGCAGTGGTGTGAGCGGGCAATAGCAGACCTACGCCTTTGTCTTTGTACCCTTTGTCTTTGTACCCTTTATTGGATACTAACACTGACTCGCCCGAGAAGAGCTGCATTATTAACGACTTCAACTTTAGCTGGAAATTGTTACAAATGAGTGCTATCCCCCCTCACGTGGGTTGTCTTCTTCCATTCAAAAGTCATCTGTCAAACAATCCCAGTCGCAGGATCCTCTTGACGAGAGTGTATTGAGACTCGAGTGAGGATCCCACGGGTAAATAAAGTAAGCTTTGCTCGGAGATGTCCACAGAGGTTGCAAGGCCAGTTGAGTTGGAGTTCTTGGTTTTGCAATCATGAGCATCAGTTATCACGTATCCACTGCTGCATGAAGGGCTTCCCCATGCAGCCCTTGTGGTGTGCCATGATGCCATCATCACGTCACGCACCTGGGGGAGGCAGGGTCAGACATTTGTGACGATGTGTGACGAGGAGGAGGGGGGTTTCAGAAATGTGACGTCACATCTAAATGTACAACTTTCAATAAATATAGACAACACGTTCTACTTAATTAAATAGACTTTTTAATTAATGTTTTCTCCTACAACATCAGAGTACAGCGCCACATTAAATACGCACTACAATGACAATAGTTTAAAGCGATTTGAAGCATGTTTTATTTTTTGGGGAGGAGGGGGGGGCAGAGCTTTGTGACGTCACATTTGAGGGGGGTCTGACTTTTTGTGACGCCGTGTGACGAGGGGGGGGGGTCAAAAATCGTCCAAAATCGCGTGACGTCATTTATGGACGGCCCCCAAGGTGTGTCGCAGCTGACATATAACGAGCACGCTTCACCTTGACACGTGCCTGGTGATTTGTCAAGGTCTGCACAGGTTTTGTTTACAGCTGATGGGAATTCTCTGTAGTAGTACTCGTAATATTACTAATACATGTGTTTTAGGTAGGAGAGAGGCAGGAGATTATTTTGACATCACACACATCGCACATTGTTTGGTGATTTTAATCAGTAAAACTAGTCACTGGCAAGCGTTTGTACCTCTAAAGCAATCCTTAGTGTACGTATAAGGCTGGTAAAACTGATAGTTATGCCTTTGCAGTTTAACGGTAGCACATTCCTGCGGAGGGAGCTGGTAAGCAATGTTGGGTTGCTCGGTCAATGGCCAGGGTCAACGGCGGCGTGGTGTATTCCGCAAATATGCCCGACTGTGAGGGCGGGCACAAGCCGGCGTGAGTAGGTTAAACGTTGAGTTTTATAAGGACACCGCGGGGTGACCAGCCCCTCCCCACCCAGCCCCACCCCTCCCACCCCCCACCCAGCCCCACCCTCCCCACCCAGCCCCTCCCACCCAGCCCATCCCTGCACGACGGACACAATAATCCCCTGTGGGCTGGTTTAACCAGGAGGTTCCTACCAGTATAAAGTAATAACTGTCTAATAGAGTAAGGTCATGACTCTAGTTGGATGTTCACTCTGTTTCATTGACCCCCAGCAATGCACAGACGATAAAGATTCGTGCAATATGTTAATCTCGGTTATTGAGCGATACAAAAACATTTCTGACAGTGTTACAATTACAACATAAAGTCATTTCGGTGATCTCCCGTTCACATTCGTGTGTTGACGATACCACGGCTCGGTCCAGTTCTGGGAATGAGGAATTTCCTCCACGGGCCCTGGATGATCGCCAAATGGAGATGAGCACTGGCCACACACTTTGACTTGTCCAAAATATACTCACAATAATACCATACGGGGGGAGTAGTGGCGCAGCGGTTAGCACTGCGAACCCGTGACCTGATTACTATTCCTAGCCACAGCTAACATGAGTAGCGAGTGATATCTCAACCGCTCCGGGTCACTCCCCTTTCACCAAATCGCACTGACCAGTAAAGGTGAAGTATGGTCAAACAACAACGACAACCCCTGCGACTGGAGGCCTTCGCCGAGCAGTGGATTGACAAAAGGGTCGTGCATTGCCAAGTGCCGAGTTGCATCACGCGTCATCGCCCCAGCAGTGCTGTGATTGCGAGTCCCAGTTGGACGCAGCATTTGCACAGGACAGTCGACGGGACGTGAGCGGGTGTCCACGATGTCCTGAGTGGCACAGGCCACGTGGAGATGCCCGCCAGGGAAACTCGGCGGCGGCGGGTGCGGGGTGGTGGGGTGGTGGGGAGGTGGGGAGGTGGGGTGGTGGGGTGGTGGGGAGGTGGGGAGGTGGGGAGGTGGGGTGGTGGGGAGGTGGGGTGGTGGGGTGGTGGGGAGATGGGGTGGTGGGGTGGTGGGGAGGTGGGGAGGTGGGGTGGTGGGGAGGTGGGGTGGTGGTGGTGGTGGGGTGGTGGGGTGGTGGGGAGATGGGGTGGTGGGGTGGTGGGGAGGTGGGGAGGTGGGGTGGTGGGGTGGTGGAGTGGTGGGGAGGTGGGGAGGTGGGGTGGTGGGGAGGTGGGGTGGTGGGGTGGTGGGGAGGTGGGGTGGTGGGGTGGTGGGGAGGTGGGGAGGTGGGGTGGTGGGGAGGTGGGGTGGTGGGGAGGTGGGGAGGTGGGGTGGTGGGGAGGTGGGGTGGTGGGGAGGTGGGGAGGTGGGGTGGTGGGGTGGTGGGGTGGTGGGGAGGTGGGGTGGTGGGGAGGTGGGGAGGTGGAGGGTGGCAGCGCTTTGCTGCTAACCCCACCGCCACCGCTGGAAGTCCCTGGCAAGCCTCAGCACGAGCGGGCGCGTCTCGTACGCGGTTCGTGTGC
This sequence comes from Lampetra fluviatilis, assembly GCF_964198595.1. NCBI lineage: Eukaryota > Metazoa > Chordata > Hyperoartia > Petromyzontiformes > Petromyzontidae > Lampetra > Lampetra fluviatilis. The sequence continues at coordinate 2,190,417 of NC_136302.1, forward strand.
GCCATCTGCTGACCGGGAGGCCAGCCCAGAGCACCCCGGTGCCTGCCCCCCCCCCTCACCTCGAGTGAGACCGATGGTGTCGCGCGGCAGAATGTTTGTACCACGGTCTTCATTGGGAAATATTTTGAAAGTGTCAAATGTACGGTCTCAGCCCACGGTCTAAATAGGCGGTGTCGCCTCCAACACGTACTTGATGGACATCTCAAATACATTGCAGTGTGCAGGGTGGTTCAGATGTCTTGTGACCTCAATTTAATTGTCTAAAACGTAATGTTTGCGAGTAAGGTGTATTATATGAAACATAAGTGAACGTGCAAAGGAAAACAAAGATGTTAGAGGGGTCTGGATGTCGCAAGACACCTGGACCACCCTGGACTTTGTCTGCAGTGTAACGGACAACGTCAAACCACACAGACACGATCAAGAAGCCAGAGGCAAAGTGTCTCTCTGTTCGAATAAACGTGGGGCGATGAATATTTCCCTTTGTCGGACCTGAGCCATGAAGAGCATTCCACATTCCCGTGACCGGGGCCGATAATCACCGTTAGCCAGCAGCCATGAGATCCGGCATGGTATACGAGGAGGTGGGGTACTGTCAGCATCACACCTGCCCTGCTCCGTTGTCTGCGGTGCCGATGTCCCAGGCAACGTGTCGACTGCTCACTTGTTGTGGCTGATGTGAATTTGTGGTGGCCAAGGGTAGGAAGCCAGAAACCAGGTCACTGGGGATCAACATTTAATCGGTGAAAGCACTGCATCAGAGACGGAGGATCTGCCGTTGTAGCCTCATAGACTGTCGGCTGGAATATTTTCATACTTTCACGTAAAGTACGCTGCTGTAGAGTGTAACAATGCCATATTTGCGAGGGAAGTCATAAGTGAGTAGATTCACCGTCTCTGATCATCAGTTACCTTGAGCGAGTACCTACGAAGACCAAAGCACTTCATCACCAACTCCTCGAAACACGGCACAGCCACCTGTCTGCCACGACTTTTGTGAGCATCTGGCCCATCAGGTCTGCCAATCAGCCCAGCACTGAGAAGCGGCTCACTGTCGGCGCGGCGATTTGTCCCGCGTCACTTCATTTCACGCCTGCCCGCCACTGACTTGTACCGCTCGCGATGCTCGGCAAAAAAAAATCTCAAAGCAGCACACATCACTTTTTTTTCTAAATACTGGCAGTGATTACCCCACGTTAACGCGATCATTTTTTTTGTTGCTCATGAATTATTTGCGCATCCCTAATGTGCCTATTGATCTCTTAATGTTTTTCTCTCTCTTCCTCTCTTCATATTCTACGTATTAAAAATAAACCTGCTCCGGTGGGTATTCTAAAGTAAGCACTTATGCAGTTCAGGAACGCCTAATGAGGGGGAGCTTAAGCTGAGAGCATCGAGCCGACAATGGTAAATCTTTTAGGGGTCCCGTGTGTTCCTATATCACAGTAAAAAATAAAGTTAAGGTGCAAAAATGTTCCTGGTTTATCGGAGGAAAGGGCATCTTTGGTTGGGTGAAGCCAAAATAAATTAAAACTAGGAAACCACCATCGGTTTTACAGCCCTATTACTCAACAAATAACAGTTGCAACAGATACAATTGAATTGCCCATCGGGTAAAGGTGCAACCCTGCGGTTGCTTTGCTCGTGCCACCAGCAGCGGACGGGCCTCCGGTCGAGAGAGCTATAGAGAGCTCCCCCCCACCTCTCTGGCTGGAGACCTGAAGATCGATGATCGATATTCAGTCGCCGCGTTGATCAGCCTTCGTCGCAATTTCTCACTTGAACAGAGGTGGGGCCGCGTGATGGCTGCCATCTTCCACTCCAGCTCCCTCTCTAAGAGGCTATTTGGGGGGCTTCTGCCGTGCCGGGAGATCGAATCAAACCGGGAACCGCTGTGAATTGCAAGTCCAGTGTGCTCATCATGACACCAAAGCAGCATGCCCCGAGTACAGTAGGCGCTGGATGTAAGCGCACGCCGTGGGAGCAAGGCCAGCTCTGCTTATATCCAAAGCAGTGTGTTTGTATCAGAAGTTGCCTTTACTTCTCCCCACCAGTGTAATGTCAGTGTGTTGCTTATATGAACCGTGTGCTCGTAATAAGCGTTCTTACGTGCAGTTGCTACTGTGTCGCACACGGCTTGTGTTGTAGATGCACGATCGTGTTTACAGAGCTCATCAATTGGCACTCATTAACAGGGAGGCCATTTTGCAAATAGCAGTCGGATGACCCCTAACAGTGGAAGGTTCGATTGTGCAATGTTGCTAAACGCATTTGCATGTGCACAGGCACACGTCAAGTGTGTGCATTCCCTCGTGTATAATACAGTAATACCCCGATTTATGTCTCCCCCTTTTACATCGTTTGGCAAATGCGTCGTCACTTTATTATTAACGTCGCTACCTGATTAGCGTCGCCTCGACCCCCACACGCGTCGCTGGCAGCATCTCGCTATCCGTTGCCTCCACCACCACCACCCACCCGCCCTGTACGTCGCTTTGATTGACGCCGTTTCCATATTCGCTATCGTCATCGTCGTCGCAACTTTCAGGAACGCATCCCCGACGTAAACCGGGCAGTATTGCTGTAATAATAATGTACTTACAGCCCTTTTGTCAATCCACCACTGGATGAATAGCTCCCTATTTTGTGTGTCCGAATACACTTCGTTACGCTGGTTTGGTACCGTCTATTAGAAGGGTTGGCCGCTGGCAGAGAGGCAGGACCGGTCCAGCGGTCACTCACCACTGATGTGTGAGCCATGGCCAGCAATCAAACTCAGGTCACCGGATTCGTCATGCAGCTCGCCAACTACTGCGCCACAGAGAACGACACGCACACGCATGAAGACACGTGACTTGCTGGGTATCGCTATGTTCGTATTATTTTGTGCAGTGGAAAACGTCAGATTCATGAATAATTGACGCGTGAATAGATAATGCGTTTAACATCAATCAGCCCGTTCGTGTCAATCAACGTACTGATGAACCTGGCGATCTACCTCATTGGTTTTCGCTGGCTGAGAATACCGCTGAGTTTGGTTTCTTTTTCACGTAAAATCTGCCCGACAGAAATGGTGAATGTGGCACCTTAATTGCAGTTTAGCATCCGTGGTGATGAGAATGGGCACCAGCACACAGCGGGCTTAAGCGCAAGCCTTCCTTTATACCTTGCGAAGCATGTTCATCGCATAGCGATCCGACTGGAACGTTTAATTCTCAGACCTGGAATAAAGTAAAGAATCAGAGCAAAATGTAATTTCATTATTTTATCGTGCGCACAAATTGGTAATATTCCTAAGATTATTGACGTGCCACTGCAATAACCGTCTCCAACAGCCGAAGTTGAAATGAAGGAGACACTCGGCTCCCTGATGAGTCTCTGGGTTGTTGCTGGGTGTTGCTGGGTGTTGTTGTGAACGGCGCGTTGTCTGATGTTTCGCTCCACCTGCTGGGAGCTTCCTCAGCAACTGAATGGAAACGGCTCACTCTCTCCCCTGATCACCGTCGGTGTCTGATGCAGCAGAACCCGCGAAAATCTAGCTCGCAGCGAGAGGCTTCATTTACAAGCGAACATAAGGAAATACCATAATAAAGGTGTTCAACAGTTACAATTGATGGGTGATGCGCACACACACACATACTCTCGCCGTCACCCGGTTTCAACACAGTCGGCGTCTGCTGAGATGTAAACCCAGGTTCCCGGCACTGCTGTATCGCTGCGCTAACATTCCAGACGTGACACAATACATGCACCTTCAGCTTACGGGGAAACTATCTCGTAAGCAAGGGAGAGAGTTGGGAGGCAAGTATACTTACCACCCGTGTAGCTTCTTACGTTTGCACAGAACAGCTCTCTGCTGTGATTTAGTTTGTCCCGCGTGCCGTTCGGCACGATGACCCGACGTTTCGCTCCACGTGCTGGGAGCTTTTTAAGGAACCGAACAGCATTGTGAACTCACAGCACTTTGAGTGGAACGTCGGACAACTTGCTTCACAACACATGGTACAACCTGAAAGCACATCGGAGGAGCTGATGATCTGCTATTGCACAATTATATCACTGGGCTTTAATGTGTTCGGAGTGGCCATGATATGTCAATGCTGAGTGCTACCCCCTCGTATGCAAGGGGATTCTCCGGTATGGCAACGCTGGTTTCCTCACACATGGAAGCCAACCTCTCATTAATGGTAACGGACGTTTAATTCCTATTGTGGGACCCCAATGAAAAAGTCTTAAGTTTCATTGATGCTTTCCTGGGAAAGCTTTTTCATTATTCCAGTACTGTATTAGTCTACTTTGAAGTAAATAGAATGTGTAAGTCCCTCCAGGAATTACCATCAGAAGCAGAAAGTACTGGGACATCTAATTTTTTTGAGAGCTACAAACTCAATGATGAACGCTCCAAAATTTGAATTATTTAAAGCCAGTGAGTAAAGAAAAGCTGGATGCACATGAGTCGGTCAAAAGTCAGTGTCTCACGGTTCAAATTAGAAAATGGGGAAGCATTCCTCTTTGTGGAACAGCTTTGACCCAAAGATATAAATTCCACATCGCCATGGTAGGATCAAGGCTATCCAGAGCACGACTTGTATTGACTTCCAACAAAGTGGTACTCGTTTTATTGAATCCTGAGGTATGATGGAATTAGTTGCTCCCAGACCAGGATTTTACCTTCTTAGTTTTCAACGTGAAACAGAGCTCAAACCGCAGTGTCATCATCACTTCAAAACAGCTGTAATTGGGGCACAGGCATAGTGTAATGGTTACACTCACTGCACTTGAAATCGTCGAGGTCAAATGTTACATTTTTCAGTGCCGCAGTTGAAACAATGGTGCCGGTTTCGTCACCCAGCAGTACAAATCGGTGCACCACAGTTGATTGGCAGGTTACGTGTGGTGAGGTAATGTTTAGGGTACTCCCACCTCTTCCAAGACTTCTGGCCAGCATGGAAGAGTAGGCCAAATGCCCTTTGGGGGGTGGTGGTGGGGGGGGTTCCTTTTGCGGAACTCCATCCGCCAGCGGGGGCATGAGCAAGTAATTGCTCAGGGCTGCTGCACATTTCCCGAATTACAATTAAATTGTATGAACCCAATATTTTCGAGCAGCGAGCGAGCTGTAGAGCCTGATGTTTGCTCGGGTGGTGGGGGAGTTTCCTCTCTTCCTTTTTGACCGCACCCATCCCACGACACTACAACAACAACCGAAGACGCCCAAGTGTGCCTGCGCCCGAGAGCTGTTTAACAACAACAACTACGCAGCTGGGGATGTGACTAAACCCGTACAGTGAATGCCCTATTGAACGAGCCACGAGGAGGGGTTTTGTTTTCCCTCTCTCCTGTACGCACCCCCCCCCGTCAGCAAGCGGTGAATGGTGGTCACCACTTTCACATGCGACACCTCCAGCCATTGGCAATTCCAGTGAAGCCTGGTCCTCTCCCCTGGCCTCCAGAAATTACCATCAGAAGCAGAAAGTAGCGGGACATCTAATTTTTCTGAGAGCTACGAACTAAATGATGAAAGCTGTGAATTATTTAAAGCCAGTAAAAAAAGGCTCGGTGCACGAGCCACAGTCAAAAGTCAGAATGTCTCACGGTTCAAATTAGGAAGTGGGGAGGCCATTCATCCTAGTGGAACAGCTTGAGCCAAAGGTGTAAATTCCACATTCCCATGGTAGGGTCAAGTCCATCCTGAGCACGACTATAATTGACTTCCCACAAAGTGGTACCCATTTTATTTATTATTTAACCCTAACGTATAATGTAATCTTCTTGGTTCTTTTGGTAAAGTCACGTAGAAGACGTGACTTTACCTAAAGAACCAAGAAGATGAATCCCTGCAGTCACGAAAGCTTTAAATCGAAAAGTATAATGTGATGTTACCGGACCAGGATTTTACCTGGCCAACACCAGTGACTATTATCTAAACCAGTACTGGGCTTCCTCTAAGTCGACTCTGCCTCAAATGAGTACCTGGTGCGGTGTGTAAACATCGCCACTGGGGATACAAAGGCGGCCGGGCGTGGTGCTGACCAGCCACCCCCTCGTGTGCCGTTCCGGCCTTCACAAGTGCTCACTCCCAGTACTTGCCCCAACAGTCTGTTCATGCTATACGGGGGATCTTTGTGTGTATGGGGAGAGCGGTGAGTGTGGTGGCCAGAGTTTGATTCCCAACCCGGGCTAACATCAAAAGACAGACATAAAACTACATTATCTACAACAGATTCCTGGTGAGGTGGATTAGCGAGGCAGGAGTGGTCGCCATGGCACTTGCCACACCACCACATAAATGTTACGTACCAGCCTCACTAACATCTCTTGGCCCTGTGGTCTGCAAGACAACTTGGGGCAATTGTGGGTGTGAGTGATATCAGAACCGGTTGTCAACGCAAGCTTTACATGAGTACAGGACCTGGTGCGGTGGATGAACATCGACACCGGGGGATAAGCAAATGCAGCAGAGGATGGTTTTCTGGCCACTCCACCCCGTGCCCTCTCTTCTTCGTCACGGCAGGAGGTGCTCGCTAACAGCACTTGCCACCACGTCTGTGCGCATTGATGCGAAACGGGGGTCGAGGGGACCTCTGTCTTTGTTTGTGTCAGACACCCAAAGGCGGTGCAACCACCCTGGTCATTGTGCCTGGCTGGCTTTGTTGGCCTCCACGGTTTGTCAAGGTGATGGGGAGTTTGGCTTCATGTCCTCTGGTTACTGTTCTCCTGCAGGGCCGGTCGCAGCAGAGATCACTTTCTCAAATGCTCTCCGGGCGGGGAGGAGCGAAGGGCTTACGGAATGTCACCGCGGATCGTGTGTCCTGCGTGGGTTGTGGGCCAGTGTGCAGAGGTGTGGACTCGAGTCATGTGACTTGGACTCGAGTCAGACTCGAGTCATGAATTTGATGACTTGCGACTCGACTTGGACTTGCATAACAATGACTTTGTCCCACCTATGAGATGTGGACTCGAGTCATGTGACTTGGACTCGAGTCAGACTCGAGTCATGAATTTGATGACTTGCGACTCGACTTGGACTTGCATAACAATGACTTTGTCCCACCTCTGCCAGTGTGTTTGTGGTGTGATGGTTGTGTCCAAAGCAGTGCTGTGTGTGCGGGAATACATGTTGACCAGATCGCTGTGCACCCGTGTTTGCTAAAACAACATTCGCTCGCTCGACATCAGAAAGAATGTTAAACGTAACGTTTATTTATTTATATTTCGCAACGGGCCAGTCGGTGATCAAAAATAACCTCAAATTCAAAACTTGCTCCGTAGCTAAATTACAGTGGGCACTTGTAAGAGGAACCAAACTGGTTTCGGTGTTCAGACAAACAACTCTCTCTCCCCTTACTGCTTTGCAGCTCATGCCTTGGCAAAAGGGCACCGGCAACCCAGCGGCTGCTGCGCCAATGCAGTCGCTATTTTGGGAGGTCACACAGATGTGTGATGAGTCAAATAGCACGGAGGTTACTCACGCAAATGTGCACACACACACCCGTGTTTCTCTACCTCTAAGGTACAACAACAAAAACCCAGGATGTGTTATGGGAAGAATCTCTCAGAATAACAGGAGGGAACAACTGCATGTAAATGCATTGTTTTGAAATGTGTATTTTTACGATATTGGCAAAAATCCAGGACGTTTTGTGTCCTGGAAAGACTTAGATTTCCCCTGGATAGTTGCCTCTGAAAAGGGTGATGCTGGAAAAACCAGGACAGTTGGCAACCCAAGTCGTAGTAGTTACACAGTCGAAGCCCTCCCCCAGTCTAATCGTGGTTAATAGGAGGAGGAATGTGGTGGCAGGTGGGAGCTCAGCACGCATGGATGTCACGCGTTGGCTTGGTGTCCTGTGGTTGGTACCTTTGAATGTTTTAATACTCAATAGGAATTGCCACCCGATGAACTTACCTGTATTACACTAACAGTAATTGCATAGTTCACAGCCCCATTGTCAATCTATTGATGGCTAAAGGTCTTATACCAGTGCCTAGTCAGTCACGGGAGCGATTTGACCACATATTTCACCACGATGGTCACATCAGGTATGGTGAAGGTGAGGCCCCAGGAACAGCTATCGCTCATCACTCACTGTAAGTGATTATCACTCATCACAGTGGCAGGGAATTGAACTCAGGTCACCAACTTCAAAGCGCAGCGCGGTGTCTGCTGTTTAAACCACGTGAACTGTGTGACCAGATCTAACATCCCATTTACTGACATCTAACCGAGGACCATTGCATCGGCCAGCTGTGACCGAACTGATTAAATAGATTTGGTCCTGCAAATATTTGACAGGCTAGGTGACACCACAAATTCAGAACCTTGAAGTTAAAATGTAGTATTATGTCATGAGGAAACCGGTAACGGTAAGGGACTGGTAACACTGCGGTGTTAGCCCAGTGCATGGACACGAGTGGCGAGATGTTAACTACCTCGCCAGGTACACAGGAGGGCCTGGGTTCAACCCCGATCCCTGATGTATATTTGGAGTTTGCGTGTCTCTGCCTCTCATAATCGCATAGATTTTTCTCCGGGTCCTCTGGTTTTGTCCCTCCACATTTACAATCGACATCACGCGTTTAGAGTATTTGGCTGTAGATTTCCATGCGATAAGCCACTTCGTTGAGCTATCATTTGTGGCCAGGTCGTTTCTGAAAAATAATCTAATAGGTCAGTGGGCTTTACCTGGCAAGATAAAAAAAAATAGATATAGTTTAGTTTTATTTATGTCTTTTAAGTGATCTATTTACCTTTCCTATGCTTTGCACTCATATCGTGTTTTTTGTATTGTTTGTTGATGTAACGTTCTGATCTGTCCAATTTTGGACACCTGTAAAAATAGATTTATAGCTCTTCGAATATACACCCAGTACTGGTGTCAATATTGTGATTGATATCGCGGTCGTGCAAAAGTTCAATGGTTCATTCCAACCACTGCTGAAAATGCATGCTTAGTTGCACTTAATAAGGGCAAATTCAGTCTTTCATAACAACAATACATTCAAGTGAATGCAAAACCAATCAGCCTTTTTCAAGAGGCTGTTAGCCACGCCGATGCGCTACAAACAGGTGGTCGTCGTATACAAAATAAATATTCTCGATTCTGGTGTTAAGGGAAGGGGGCCCCTCCACCTCCCCTCGCCATGTAAACCAGCGGACTCGTCGTGCCGCGTTCAGAGGCGACTGCCCTCAACGTCGCCACGACGCCCTCTGCCTCCTCCTCCTCCACGCTTTGTTCAGCCCCCCCAGCCCCCCCCCAGCCCCTCCCCAGCAGCAGCAGACGCCTCTCAACAGGATGGGTCGAGGGCGGGGTTGGGCGAGGGGGGGGTGTTGGGCGAGGGGGGGGGCGAGGGGGGGTGTTGGGCGAGGGGGGGTTGGGCGAGGGGGGGGGGCGAGGGGGGGGGGCGAGGGGGGGGGTGTTGGGCGAGGGGAGGTTGGGCGAGGGGGGGGGTTGGGCGAGGGGCTGGGCGAGGAGGGGGGTTGCTTCGTCTCCATTATTTATTTTCATAGCTGAGGGGGCGAATAACAAAGAAATGCACTTTAGGATGGCGGGGGGGGTCGGGGGGGGGTCGGGCGGGAGGGAGGTGGGGGGTCGGGCGGGAGGGAGGTGGGGGGTCGGGCGGGAGGGAGGTGGGGGGTCGGGCGGGAGGTGGGGGGTCGAGGGTTTCCCGTCAATTCGTTTTCGCGCCAATTCTTATTTTCCCGCCAACTCCGTTTCCCGCCAAATCCACTTTCCCGCCTTTTCTCTGTGCCCCGCCATCCTCACGCCACCACCGCCGCCGCCTCCCACCCACGGCTCTCCCTTCCCCTCCCACGCTGCCCTCGGCCGCTCTCCACCAAACTCCCCTCCGCCCGGCCAAACAACTCTCCGTGTGGGCTGGGCTCTGACCATAAAGTCACAACCGGCTTCTAGAATGTTCTTCGGGGGGGTTTGCGGCCGGGGCGGGGGTGGAAACGGCGGCCGCTGGTGGTGCGGGCAAAGGTTGAGGGGTTTATGGAGGCTGATGATGATGACGAGAAGCGATGTGGCCGGGGGGAGACTTTACAAACACTCGCTAGTTTCAAATGTTGTATTTTGTCTGCGTTTATGCCTCAATACTGTACACGTATTAGTTACACGTCTTAACCGTCAGCCGTGGTATCGCCACTGTTTGGATGAAGCCCTCCCCGAAGCCACACGTCGCTCGCAGATTTGCAAATGCGATAATCCACCCACAGACGATCATTGTCTCGGCGAACGCTGTTTATATTTTATGTGTGCGAAGCGTTCTGTGGAGGCTGTACACGACTCAGGAAAATTCAAGGGCATTTGTTTAGTCAAACCGGTCCATCGTGTGGTGGTGACACTCGACTACCCCCTCGTCTCGCCACGCTCCCTCGACATGCCACCCTGGTGGTACATTCCACTCCACACACAAAAATGTTTCTCTCGCTGCCAATGATATCAGTAATTCCCCAATGACAGGGCCCTGCTTTTTTTTATTTGGCGAAGGGGCAGATAAAGTGGGGGGGAGGCGAGTAAACAGCTTTATTTGGTTAGACGGGGCTGGTGCGCGGGCGGCGGCTGTTGCTGACGATATGGAGGAGAGTGGACTGCACCAAGTGGAACAACCACACGGGGGTGCTGGGGAGAGTGTGGACTGCACCAAGTGGAACATCCACGCGGGGGTGCTGGGGAGAGTGTGGACTGCACCAAGTGGAACATCCACGCGGGGGTGCTGGGGAGAGTGTGGACTGCACCAAGTGGAACATCCACGCGGGGGTGCTGGGGAGAGTGTGGACTCCACCAAGTGGAACATCCACGCGGGGGTGCTGGGGAGAGTGTGGACTGCACCAAGTGGAACATCCACGCGGGGGTGCTGGGGAGAGTGTGGACTGCACCAAGTGGAACAACCACACGGGGGTGCTGGGGAGAGTGTGGACTGCACCAAGTGGAACATCCACGCGGGGGTGCTGGGGAGAGTGTGGACTGCACCAAGTGGAACATCCACGCGGGGGTGCTGGGGAGAGTGTGGACTCCACCAAGTGGAACATCCACACGGGGGTGCTGGGGAGAGTGTGGACTCCACCAAGTGGAACATCCACACGGGGGTGCTGGGGAGAGTGTGGAATGCACCAAGTGGAACATCCACACTACCGCCGTTCGCCAAGTGACGTCACAAAGGCCTTTGTGCCAGGCTCGGTGCACATCGAGGCTACGTGTGGTCTGCAACAACTGGAACATCCACACGGGGAGAGTCGCGGGGAGTATGCGGACTGAAAAACAAAGGTCCTTCGCATCGCCACAACAGACTGTTTGGAAAAGTGCTGTTCGCGAGCGCCTCTGAAGGTCGGCTGGGCACACGAGGGGGTAGGTGGCCAACACCACGCCCGGCCGCCTTTGTCTCCCAAGTGGCGATGCCTTAACACATCGCACTGGGTACTCATTTGAGGCTGAGTCGATCTAGGGGAGGCCCAGGACCGGTTCAGATAATCGTCACTGGTGTTGGCCGTTAGCGGGAATCGAACTCGGGTGGCCAGGTTCGTAGCGCTCACCGCTACACCGCTCCAATTGTAACATCCATACGGGGGATGTTTTAATTTCACAAATCTCCCCGCACAACTGGCGATTTTGATGCAATATTGACACGAAATGTACAACAATAACAACCATTATGTTGTTTAGTTTCTGTGCTAGCTGTAGTTAAACATTAGCGCAACCTGCAGAAACGCCCGTGACCTTTTCGGTCGAGCGTCGCCCGACGTCTAAAAAAAAATCGCGCGCACGCGGCCTCTGCTTTGATTGGCAGCGATAACTGGACGAGTCCAAGTGTGGACCCCCCCCCCCTTACACACCAGGGGGAGGGGCTTCCATTTGGGCGATACCATTCCGCACGCGCACCCCTTCACGCGCGCACCCCCTCCACACGCCCCTCCCCTCCACACGCCCCTCCCCTCCACACGCCCCTCCCCTCCACACGCCCCTCCCCTCCACACGCCCCTCCCCTCCACACGCCCCTCCCCTCCACACGACCCTGACCTCTTCTCCATTTTAAGAGCGGCCTCTGCTGAGCAGATGGCATGGGCAATCCTCCATTTTCTAATTGCTTGCTGCTCAACCCCTTCCCCCGTTGCATCTTCGGTTTAATTATTAATCAGCTCCCCCCTCCCCTGACAATTATTAAGACTTTGTTTTTACGAGACAATTCTGCCAAACTGACTTTTTTTAACGCGTCGCAGTGACACATTGCTTAAAGTTGAATGGGGCAGTAATGCTTTGTGCTGCTTGTGGCCACGGTGGCTGGGGAGATGTTAACTACCTCGCCTGGTTTACAGGAGGTCGTGGGTTCGATCCCGACCCTGACGACGCCTGCTGCTGTATTAGGAGTTTGCGGTGGGGAGATGTTAACTACGTCGCCTGGTTTACAGGAGGTCGTGGGTTCGATCCCGACCCTGACGACGCCTGCTGCTGTATTAGGAGTTTGTGGTGTCTTTCTCCCCGTAGTCGCGTGGATTGGTATTCTGGGTCCTCCGGTTTTCCCCTCCACATTTAGAATCGACATTACGCGTAAAGAGCATTTGGCTGCTGTTATAACTTTCCACGTGATAAGCCACCACTTAGTTCAAGCTATCATTTGTGGCCAGGTTGCTGATAGCTCAATGGGCCTCACATGGCAAAAGAAGCATTGTTTAGTCATTCTAGATTTGAAGCTTTCGTGACTGCAAGGATTCATACTCTTAGGTTTTTTCGGTAAAGTCACGTAGGTAAAAAATAATACAGCAAATTTAGCTGTGACGGTCCCACCTGAAGACAGAGACTTGTGTTGCCTCCGAAACGTAATTTAATGTAGTTATTTTTCACTTATTATTTTATTATAATTAATAGGTGTGTGTGCACTTTAAACACCCCCATTGCATCTTGTCCTGGTATCGCTTTAACTCACTGCTGCACTCATTGGTTCTTTCGGTAAAGTCACGTAGGTAGAAAAAAATAAAATAGGTCACTGCTGTCGTTGATATTTAACTCTCGGAATTCGGGCTGCCGCTTGAGGTATAAAAACACTTGGACAATGGAACGACGAATTACTGTCGAGAATATTCGAAGAGTATTTCAATACGACAAGAGTGGGATTCTCATACTCTGGGTCTTTCGGTAAAGTAACGTCGATAGAAAAATAATCAATCACGACGTTTCGATCGCAACAGAAGCAATCGTCTTCAGGTGAAAAAATAGAGTAGGCGGACTGCTGAGGCAGGAATAAATATAGCGAGAGCTACTGCTGCAGTCACGAAAGCTTTAAGTCAAGAGTGGCATAACTGGTTACATGTAAATGCATTGTCATGAGTGGTGTATTACCACGCAACTAAATAAAATCCTAAGGGGGTTTATTTTTTGTTACTTAAACGTTTCCCCGAAGACCTGCACTAAAACGATCCTGGCACCCGCACACCCCAACACGGAGCGTGCCCGATCTCGGAAGGTCTTGAGCCTGGATCGCACTTTGAGACGCGATGCATAACGGGATGCTATAGGCTACGTGGGCAGTGTAGCGGAATCGTCCTTTTTGTTACGCCCACCTTGCAACCAGCGTGGTGAAGTCTCGTGGTCAATTAGCCCACGTTCATAACAATTGGCTGTGCCTGTAACAGCTGCTGTACGATGAGAATATGCATTTTGTGCGCAGTGTATATTCAGCCGGAACGTTTTTTATCACGTTCTTGGTGGTTGCGTGAGCTTTGTACAAGAGGGTATTTCACCATCATATTGTCATGAACAGCAGTCAACTCGGTGGCTTAATACAGAGGTAAGCAAAGGCTGAAATGCATATTCTTCAATATGACACCTGCTAAAGTAACTTACCAAAACCAGCAAATGCAATCTCAGTGTTTCAGTGCAATCTTAATAGGTTATCGGTTCCCACGTGTGCCGCTGGACGGGGGTGACAGGCAGGGTTTTGGCGATGCCATGCATTGTCTTGAAAAGTGTCTTTTTTACGCAACTGACAAGAACCAGGGCATTTAGTGTCCAGGGAACACTTAAGATTTCCCCTGGACAGCTGCCTCTGAAAAAGGATGATCCTGGGAAAACCAGGACAGTTGGCAGCCCGAGTAGTCGTACTTACACAGTCGAAGCCCTCCCCCAGTCTAATCGTGGTGAACAGGAGGAAGAATGTGGTGGCAGGTGGGAGCTGAGCGCACACATAATCGATCACAAAAAAGTAGTTGATTACAACTTTCAGCTTATGAACCAACTATCCGTATGAGTTCTAGCCTGGATGGGGCCATTGGAGCTTTTAAAGACGGTCATAGCGACTTATCGCCTGCCAATACAGACAGTCCCCGGGTTACGGAAGGGTTACGTTCCCCAGAATGATCCGTAACCTGAATTTTCCGTATGTCGGAAACTGAACAATTCCCCCCCCCCCCCAAATCAAATAAAAATTCCATTTACCTTAATCCTAGTGAAGCTCGAGCAAGGCGTAAGGCGGCTGCCCGCCGTACGCCTCGCTCGGCAGTATTCATGCGTAATCTCACCGCGCCGCACTAAATGCGCTTAGGTAGCTAACGCGAAAATGTCCGCGCGTTGAATTTGATTTAACATGATTTATGGGAGCATTTCCGTAAGGTCCGATTTCCGTAAGTCGGGGTTTCCGGAACCTGGGGACCGCCTGTACATGACATTCTCTTTAGAGATCCCCTTCTGTGTTTTGTGGGATCCGGTCCAGGCTTTACATTGTGCCCTCACGCATGCGGCATATTCGGCTGACATTCTAAGCCGTCGCTTGTTTTTTTTTTATTTCGCAAGCGAAGGAAGCCGGCTAATTGAGGGCATTAGGATAATTGCAAATGCACGTATGGATGTGCACTGCGCTTATTGCCAGCGCTGCTGTTAAAAGTAACCACCTCCCAGGTGGGTTCCAGCCATGCTGGCAGGTGTGATATCACCGTCGCTTGCCATGAGTTTCTTCACGTGAAAGTACGCTCCGTGCAATTACCTTCAGCGCCACTCCTCCCGCGGGAATGTTACTCGCTTGAATTCATTATTTTGTCTCCCCAACGTGAGTCGTTAATGCTTGTTTAAAATATGAGTTTGAAGTTTCCAAGTATCGTAATAATATGTTAATATATATGAAAATTACCGCACCTTTGCCAATCCGTTGCTTAGATGAAGGCCTCCCCCACGCCGTGTCAGATATGTGGATGGTTTGACCACACTTCACCGTACTGATCAGTGAGGGTTGGTGAAGCGGAGGCCCAGGGATGGTTCACATCTTACTCGATGCTTGCCATGACCAGGATTTGAACTCGTGTCACTAGTTTAATTGCGTAATGTGCTGACCGCGGGACAGCCACGCTGTTACAAAATCCTACCATCGGGATTTCATTTTTGACCTCTCCATTGCATCACTCGGCGACCTGCCCTCGTATAATCCTGCAGAATTTGCACACCCGTTACAATCTCCTCTTCCAGATTGCATCTACAGCGGTTTCTTTTCACGGAACGTCCTAGTTGCTTAACCCCCCATCCCTCCCCATCATTGGCACGTAACCTGCTCAGCTGTATCTGCCCACTGCTGGGTGAAGATGTCTCCAAAACCACGAGCATGTCTGGGCCCCTCGTGTTGCAGCGCTGCAGCTCGCTCCCACGCGTGGCCCAATCTCATCAGTCGAGCTCCCTCGCCTGGCTGCCCGTCAGGACGACATTGTTTGTCAGCCGTTCCCCCTCTTATCACTTGACGCCAGCCAATGTGTTCTCTCCTCCCAGCGCGGTTCTCTCAACAGTCCACACAATGGTGCTCTCTGACTGAGGCTCTTTCTCCTCTCTCACAGCCCAACAAAGCGCTTGTTGGGCTGTGAGGTTGCAGCTTTACCATTTCAAATCCTGGTCTGTGACGTTAGTTCAATCCGTTTTCCCTCCAGGATTAATAAATAAAAGGAGAACCACGTGGTGGACATTAACAGATCTTGCCCAGTTGTAGGCGCCAGCTCGTTGAGAGTTGGTCACCTTGTAGACCGCAATCGTTGGCGCCGACACCCTTGAGACTTTCTACACCTCGGTGGCAAGCTGCTGCAAGCCTGGCATCCTCCGCAGGATGGACCTGGCCGCATCCGTTATCCACAATTCACGCAGCATGCAGCCTTCATCGTGGCGCCGTGCGGTCGGGCCTTCCCGAGGGACTCGTGGGTTCAAGATCCGTCACCGCAATGCGGTGAAACGCGGATGCTCTGGTTGGCACAACTCTTCGTCACCAGCGCATTTCTGATGATGATGCTTACTGTCTTACTGCCTTCCCCACTTGTATGTAGTTTCTCGCATCTCTTTGAGGGTGAACCAGATATTGTGCACATTACAATTTAAAACTATTACTATTTTGACAGTTTTGTCTTTTGACAAACAAAATGGGCGGCGGCTTGGGGGGAAGGCCTTCATCCAGCAGTTGATTGGTCATGGCTGCTGCTGCTGATGAAACAGATTGGTCTGAGCCATGGTAAACATGGAATTGACACCAATGGCTAAGGGCCACCAGTAGACACACTGGCTCTGAGTAGCAATGCCTCTGATTGTGCTTGCTCCATAATTAATTAATTAATGTGCAATTGTCCCGTCTCTGGGAAGCTATTTCATGAAGGCTCCTTTACGATTCCACGCATGCATTTTCACGGACAAGTGGTCACACGCTCCCCCATTCCAGCGAGCCAGATTTTACAGAGCCCATGTGTCAATTCCCAGAGCCACGTGAAAATATCTTGCAGGGAATGACTAAAAAGGCGTGAAGAATTGGAAGCTAAAAGGTAAAAGGGGGACGTGGGTGGGCGTGGGGTCGTGCTTGTCCCCGTTGCACGCGATCAGGCAGGAATTTAAATTCCACATTCACAAGGCAGGGCTCATGCCTCTCCTACAGTATATCACCACTATGGAGGGTGGCACAGTGGTAACATTTGTGCCTCACGGCAATAAGTATGTGGGTTAAATTCCCGACTGAGGCATCGTTCTGTGCAGAGTTTGTATTAATATTATTTTATTTTACTTTTATTAATTTAAATTTTATTTTTTTACCTACGTGACTTTACCGAAAAAACCTAAGAGTACAGATTTTGTATGTTCTCCCCCTGTTCTGCATGGGTTTCCTCCGGGTTCTCTTTCCTCCCATAGCTAAAAATACGCACACAAAGTAACTGGTATTGGCCAAAACATCCCAATTCTGGAAAATTACCTGCAAATTACTCAATTAGGATTACACACAGCAGATGCATCACCCCTACTCTAAAACTTGGCATGACCCTCATTGAAAAACAGTCCTCAGACTCGGTGAGGCTTTCCTGGGTACACAAGCATGATGATAATAATTGACGCCACAAAGTGGTACCTATTTGATTTACCCTGGAGGAAAGATGGCCTAAGTAAACCCTAAATGGGATTCGAACTCATTCCATGGCAATTACCCTGTGAGTGGAGCGCTCTTAACCGCAGCTCCCACAGGCTACCGTTATTGTACAAAACGGCCGAGTCTGTGGAACAGATTTCCCAGGCTTCTTACACCTGAGACAATTACAGTAATCTTAGTGTTCTGTCATCTCGTTAAATAAATAATAACCCGTTGGATTAAAGCGGGCTGCAATTATGTCCACGTGTTGTCCCTGATACAAAAAAAACCGGTATTGTTTTCGCCACCAGTGTCTGGAATAAAATGTTACAATTGACTTTTGAGCCACCTGAATGAATACAAAACCTTCCTTCGCTAAAAACATTCCATAGCCCGTACAATGATCAATATTTGTTTTTCGACTAAGCAGACAATATGTATCCACGTATCGGTCTCGCCACGTAAACAAACGAAAGTATTTCTTACATAACCCATCAGCCGCACGGCTTCCTGGCAGTGTATAATTCAGCAGCATTGTTTCAAGAAAAGAAAACTCTGTTCTTTGGGTTAGGCCACGTGGTAATAGTTTTATGCCAACATTCTTACCATTAACCCTCCACCACTTGACAAGATTGTCACGTTCACAGAGATAATATTTATGAGTTGCCAATGTATTGCTCAAATTCTAAACCAAGAACGCTCCTCCGTATCACCCGGAGGCTCAATGATTTTTTCAGAACTGAAATGAACATCGGCGTACGATGTTTCGCACACACCGCGTTGAGTTTCGTCAGATAATGAACTCGGGGATCGATTGCATTGCCTCGGCTGACTGTGCGGACAGTCGGCTGAAGCAGTCCACTGGAGTTCATTGCCTCGTGTTGGTGTTAAATTCAGTGATGAAAAGTCTTAAGCCACCGGGGAGGAGCTTTACTGGTCAGACTTTCATCAGTAGACTGGCAACGTACAAATAGTATCCTTGTAAACGTGACAATCCTGTCGGTGGTGGAGGGTTAATGAGGAGGACGTTGGAATAAACTACTCCCATGTCCTAGCAGCTCAAAAATCAACAAGGGATCATCGTCTCGTTTGGTTGTTTGTTACCACCACAGAAGCATGCTTTGAATTACACCGAGAGACAGAATGAGGAACACATGGATTAGGGAACGCACGCAAACCAGAGGCATCGTATTCACCGTTGATCAATGTGGTCTTGGGAAGGGCATTTTTTCGTTATTTTCTTTGAACCATCTCCGTGACTTTACCGAAAGAACCAAAGAATAATGGTAACATTTCTCACAGGGATGATGGCTGATCGATGAAGCTTGACGATGCAATAGCAGCCAAAGGAGGGAACGCACCTGAGGAGGTGACCACCGCGAATTTTGAGCGTGGCGATCAGCTAATGAGAATCAGAACCTTTATTGATCCCGGAGGAGAAATCCGTTGAGCTATGAAGCTCTTGTTATCTGAGATGTCCAGTTGGGGCGGGTCAGCGAGTTACAGCAACAAACAATACAAAAACACGATAGGAGTGCAAAGTAAATAAAATGTAAGCAAGTCACTAATAATCTAAAAGCAAGTATTTAAGTACAAAGTGCATAAGTACAATACATCTCTGCCGCTTTTCTCAGGAGCGGAATGGTTTGCAGGACCACGTGAAATAGTGGCGACGTGGGGAGGCCTCCATCTAGCAGTAGATTCATCACGACTGATGGTGATGATTTGATTGTTTGACACAAATTTGCCTTCTTTATTGAGAGTTCTCAATTCACAATCCGAGGTTCATGTCAGCCCATCTCCCCTCTGGTGAGAAGCCTGGTTGTCATATGGAGAGGCTCGCCCCCGCCATAGGCATGTGGAATTTCCATGACTGGCTTAGAACATCCACTTCGGTGGTGAGATGTTAACTACCTCGCCTGGTATATAGGAGGTCGTGGTTTCGGTCCTGACCCTGACGCCTGCTGCTGTATATTTGGCAGAGGTGTGGACTCGAGTCATGTGACTTGGACTCGAGTCAGACTCGAGTCATGAATTTGATGACTTGCGACTCGACTTGGACTTGCATAACAATGACTTTGTCCCACCTCTGATATTTGGAGTGTGCGTGTCTCTCTCCCCGTGGTCGTGTGGATTTTTCTCCGGGTCCTCCGGTTTTTCCCTCCACATTTAGAATCAACATCACGCGTTTAGAGTAGTTGGCTGATATAAGTTTCCCACATGATGATAAGCTACTTCGTTGAGCTATCAACTGTGGCCAGGTCGTTTCTGAAATAAGAAGCTATACAGCTCAGTGGGGCTAAATAAAAAAAAACAGTTTCAGTTTAGTTTGACTTGGATAACAGTTGCATAACAGTTACCCCACTGCTTGTTTGAGAACATTGATAGTTTTGTTTTTGAGTATGGGAGACTATAATAATATTGTGTGTAATGTAATTGTAATGTACGGGCCCTGGTCACTGCACTAACTGGATGAATGTCTTGCTCATGCTGGGTCAGTCGTGGGGGCTATACTTGGACCAAACTTCACAACGTTGGTCCCCCGTGCGGAATGGCGTAAGCGACGTCCAGGGAGCAGTTCAAACATCACTCGCCAATGGTGTTGGGCATGGCCGGAAATCGAACTCAGGTTGGCAGATTTCATCGTGCAGTGCGCTAACCGCTGCGCCACCGCTCCGCCCACGAAGTAATTATTTTATAGCACTCCAAAGCTGCCGTTCCCGCGGCAGGGTTTGTAAACATTAACGTATTAAGGTAATGAGAATTAACGATAGGTTGCGTTATCTCTGATAAATATGGCTTAATGTTGAACAAAGCCGAGCAAGAGTTGTCACCACCGGCGTTGTAATGATCGCAATAATTGCATTAACTAAGAACGCGCTTGTGTGTGTGTGTGCGCGCGCGTTAATGGGGGTGTAAAAGTTAATTTATTGAATAATTCACTCACGGTGCCAGGAATCTGAATTAAGTCTTGAAATACACGGGGGGGTGGAGGTGAAGCGTTTTCATCTTGCAATCAAATGTTTGACCCGCCGTGATATACACACGACGTGAACGCAGTCCCTTAATTGACAATCAATTAGCCGTTAATCAAATGCGCGGGGCTTTTGATTCGAATGCACAACAACGGCGTTGTGTAAGCTAATTACAGAAAATGAGGTCGTTATGTCAGCTGTTATTTAACGCGTCGGGTTGAGTCAACGCGAAACGCGTTTCACAGGCGGCAAGCCGGGACGACGGGCTACTCGTAACCTGATTGTTCTCAGCCCCCCACCCCCACCTCACTCCCCCCCCCACCTCACTCCCCCCTCCACCTCACTCCCCCCTCCACCTCATTCCTCCCCCCCACCTCACTCCCCCCCCACCTCACTCCCCCCCTCACTCCCCCCCTCCACCTCACTCCCCCCCCTCACTCTCCCCCCTCACCCCCCCCCCACTCCCCCCCCCTCACTCCCCCCCCCACTCCCCCCCCCTCACTCCACCCCCCCCCTCACTCCACCCCCCCACTCCCCCCCACCTCACTCCCCCCCCCTCACCCCCCCTCACTCCCCCCCTCACTCCCCCCCCCCCTCACTCCCCCCCCCTCACTCCCCCCCCCTCACTCCCCCCCCCTCACTCCCCCCACCTCACTCCCCCACCTCATTCTCCCCCCCTCACTCCCCCTGTCAAGACCACCGTTCTCCACAGCTCCGGCTCCCGCACTCCCCCAGGCTACTAAGCACCGCACGATACACGGAGTGAGAGAGAGGGAGGGCAAATCTCCACACCTCCAGTCAACGCGGTGTTAGTAAGGCACGCGTTCCATGGTGTGTGTCAGTGTGGTTTGTGTTCGCCACGTGTTCCATGGTGTGTGTCGGTATATTTTGTTTAGTAGGGCATTTGTTTCACGTTGTGAAATATTTAAAATGAAATAAATATTACAAGACCACTTTGGCGATTACACTACTGCAGTTACCTGAGTGTGGTGGTGGTGGTAGTGGGTGTGTGTGCATGGTACCGAGTCTATTTCTGTCACAGCCAATTGATTACGCCTGTAAGTAATTAGAAAGCACTGCTTAATACTTTAAAACGTGCAATGGTGCGGCCCTGAAATTGCCTGCTCACGCAAACCCCTGACGGATCTGGCTTTCACTATTTGTACTTGGCCTAGCCTTCCACGCTGGCCGGACATCATCTAAGTGTTGGGGTACCCGCACTTTACCCCACCACATGCAACTTGGCGATCGATTAAAACAACTTATAAACTGTGTTTTATTTACCAAGTAAGGCCCACTGAGCGATTTAGCTCCTTTTCAGAAGTGACCTGACCACAAATAATATCTCAACGAAGTGGCTTATCACGTGGACATTCATAGCGGCCAAATACTCTAAACGCGTGATGTCGATTCTAAATGTGGAGAAAAACACCGGAGGACCCGGAGAAAAATCCACGCGATTCAAACTCCGAATATTCAGCTACAGCAGGCGTCAGGGTCGGGACCGAACCCACGACCTCCTGTATTCCAGGCGAGGTAGTTAACATCTCACCCACCGCGGCACCATTATACTATGGTGGGTACCCATTTTATACTGTTGCTGAGTGGTAGACAAAGGTGGCAGGGGGGAGTGGTGCATTTAAGAAACTAGCACCGTCGTTACATCTGGCGCAGCGCCCCGTTAGATCGAATCGAACGGGCGACTTCTGGAATGAAAGTCCAGCTTTGCTGCTTATACTCGGGCAGCAGCATCCTTCGTGGTTTAAAGGAAACACAAAGATGCTGTGATGTCGGAAGGCGAGGTGGCTCGGTGATGGTGCACCAGTGCACCGGTCACAGATATTCTAGTGAGCTCACAAATTGTACTGCAAGGCAAGAGTCAAAGCGCGTGGGTCTCCGCTGTGATTTCGGGTCGTGCCGATCTCCGACGTTTCTCTCCACGTGCTGGAGCTTCTTAAGGAACCCGAGTACCGTACGTGTTATTGAGCATGAGAGTGGCACTCATCTCTTGTCGGTGAACTTGAACCAGTAGTTTAAAAAAATCCACATTACTGTGGCAGGGGCCAGGCTAACCATAAGATCCCGATTATGACACCTGTATATGTGGAGTTTGCGTGTCTCCCCGTGGTCGCGTGGAATTTTTCTCCGGGTCCTCCAGTTTTTCCCTCCACATTTAGAAACATGTGTTTAGATTATTTAATTAATTTGGCTGTTATAAATGTCCACGTGGTAAGCCACTTCGTTGAGCTATGAATTGTGGCCAGGTCGCTTCTGAAAAATAAGCTAATAGATCAGTGGGCCTTACCTGGTAAAATAGAAATAGTTTAGGTAAAAAAAAATTGGCTGATTTGCTTACATTTCCTATACTTTGCACTCCTATCGTGTTTTATTTGTATTGTTTGTTGCTGTAACTTTCTGACCTGCCCCAACTGGACATCTGTGGAAAAAAAAAGCTTCATAGCTCATCGGATTCCTCCTCCAATATGAACAAACATCCTGATTCTGAAGTGCACGTTTATTCGTTCAACCATCTCAAGATACAAGGAGAGCCCCGCGTGCACTGTTGGGATTCTCACAAAGCGGTCGTCACTCTTTGGAACCTGAAGAGACGATTGAGCCACATCGACCGCTGATCTGGTCGGCATTTCGAACCGGACACCACTTCGGACTGCTTCCTGACGATGGCCGGAGGGGGGTGATGCGTTGGGAGGCTTCGCTGCAGCAACCACGATGGAAGACGTCCCCCCCCCCAGCTCGCCTCGCATTCACAGCCAGCCGCCTAATGCGTGCGGCTGAGCAGCTGGTGTATTCTCTCTCTCTCTCTCATTGCGTGAGTGCGTGTGTCTGTGTGCGTGTGTCTGTGTGCGTGTGTCTTTGTGCGTGTGTCTGTGTGCGTGTGTCTGTGTGCGTGTGTCTGTGTGCGTGTGTCTGTGTGCGTGTGTCTTTGTGTGTGTGTCTGTGTGCGTGTGTCTTTGTGCGTGTGTCTGTGTGCGTGTGTCTTTGTGCGTGTGTCTGTGTGCGTGTGTCTTTGTGTGGCGCACTGCCCTACGAACCCAGCGACCCGAGTTCGATTCCCGCTCACGGCCAACACCAGTGACGATTATCCATACCGGTCCTGGGCCTCCCCTTTCCCCTTGGTCGACTCAGCCTCAATGGTGTGGTTATGTAAACATTGCCACTGGGGGAGACAAAGGCGGCCGGGTGTGCTGCTGGCCATCCACCGCCTCTTGTGCCGTGCCGGCCTTCATCGGTGCTACTCGCCGACAGCACTTGCCCCAACAATCTGTTAATGCCGTACGGGGGATCTTTGTCTCTGTGTGTGTCTGTGTCTTTTGTCTTTGTGTGTCTGTGTGTGTCTTTGTGTGTCTGTGTGTGTCTTTGTGTGTCTGTGTGTGTCTTTGTGTGTCTGTCTTTGTGTGCAGTTGCCTAATCGGGGGAGGGGGCGGGGGTGGTGAAGCCGCTTGGGATCCTCTCGTAAAAATGAAGAGCTGCGTTTATACAGCGGCGTGAATATTGAGCGCGCTTCACGAGCACTTGGGCAGATCGTGTGGCAGTGTTCGCATAAAGGTCGCTGGGGCTTTTATTCGTCTCGGATTGCGCACTCCCGAGAGGGCTCTTTGTGCTGCAGTTGTCGGTGCGCGGCTGCGGAGTGAGCAGGCGGTGCGACTGCGCTGGGTGACCCCAACCGGCCGGACGCGTCGACTTGTGGACGCTGCGACGGTAAAGCGAGCGGCGCGGCTACAATCGCCGACGTTCGCTCACGTTCGCACGTTGCCAGAACGACGTGTTCCCGATTGAGATCCCTCCTCCGCGCGCCGGCGTCCCGGCTCCTTCAGCCTCCGACCCCCTCCGCGTTGATCCGGCACGCGCCTTCCGCTCTCCCTCGGATTGCCGCCGTTCCGAAGCGGTCCCGTGCGTGCAACGCCACCGCCGCGTTTGTCGTCCTCTGCAGATCCGTGCGAGACATTCAACAATTGAATCTCATGGCGGGACCGCGGGGTCCCATAAGCCCCCGGCTGTCGCATAAACATTATATTATAATGTAAACAAAAACTCTGCTCTTTTTCACCAATGGGTTTGAAGGATGGTGGCAAGTGTCGTCTTGTTAAATTATGCCTTCGTAAGTGCACAGATGTATACGGACAAGAGAAGTATTATCAAACAGGAGGAATTGACGGTGCAACGCATCTCATCTGTTAAATATCTGCAGGTAATAGGATTGTCATCGATTGATCCTGGCTGCAGACATTGGTAGGTCACAAATAATGTAGATAAGAGAGCAGTTTCACCGTATTATGCAAACCGTGATGACAAATAAAGGACTTAAGTCGTGTAGGCAGTTTGAGCAGCTTTGGATAAGACTTGTAGTCCTGCCCATACCCGAGTATGGAGTGCGTTCGCTTGTTCAGCTCTTGTGCGCATTCGTCATCGCTGCGCTTGGACACGACAACAGAATGATCCGCGCCAGGTGGGTCGCGGCGTTTATGTGCGCGGTGGGACGGAGTCGCCAAAAATAAATTAATTACGATTTTGACCCTGGGGTCTCGCCATAAGGTTCAATTTCCAAAAAGTCAGACTCACGTGAGGTCCATTCTGGAGACACGCGTGGGGTTTCCACGCGGTATCTCCAGAGCTCTGGGAACAAGCAAGGATCTGGCTCCTTGAGGCAGAAAACCGAGACCGACTTGACTGACAGTCTCCCCGTGACAAGCTCAGCTGTGTGCCCCCCCCCCCCCCAGGGCGCAGCGTGGAGGGTCTTTGAGCCATCAGAGCCGGTTCCTGCAAAGCTTCCAACTCGTATGACCCACTCTGTCTCTATAGTGGCTGGATATTGTCTTCCTCGCCTGGTATACAGGAGGCCATGTGTTCGATCCCGACTTTAACGATGCCTGTTATAGTATTTGGAGTTTGCATGTCTCTCTCACCCCTTGGTCGTGTCGATTTTTCTCCGGGTCCTCTGTTCATTTTTTTAATTACCATACTTCACCACGCTGGTCAGAGCAGGCTGGTATCCGAACTCACGTCACTGAGTGCAAAGTGTAGCATGCTAACCACTGCACCCCCACTCTCCTGCTGATCAGAGTAGTGAAGCGTGGGTAAAAAAAAAACCCGTTTGCGAACAAATCACGGGGAAGGCCTTCATCCAGCAGTAGATTGACAGAAGGCTGAAAACGATGGGACACGCGTGAAGTTCAGTGCAGTCGCGATGTGAGTCGGTGTGCGAGTGGAGCAAGTTGGTGATGCACGAGTGAGTCCGCGTTCCAGAAGACTGTGTATGGATGGATGTTCGTTGAACTTCTTTCGCACCGTACGTATCCAACTTTTACTTTAAAATACCAGGGTCAAGGGTGCGTATGCTGGTCCGGAGGATACCGTCAATTGAATTAAATGAAGGCTCAGCACCGACGAAGCGTTGATTTGAAGCGAACGAGAAGCGCTTTGACAACGTACGCGATTGTTCAGCGTGCCGTGCGTGGGTTCGGAGAAAGCGACGGTGGGAGCTGAAAATGCCGTCGCGGCTGACGGCGTAAACCAGGGGGAGTTCAACATTGCTCGCGGTAAATCATCGAAACGGCAACGGAGACGAACGGAAAGCCTCCCAATGCCTCAGTGTTATCCAGAAAAAGGAATCCACATTCAATATTCATGGCACAGTAAAACAAAAGCCATGATGATTAAGTTGTCGGGAGTCTCCCGACAACGGAGTAAACGATAAACAAGTGAAGCGGAGATTTTCCTTATTTTTTATTTAAATTCGCCGCTGTCCGTCATGGCGACGCACATGTAACGAACGCGGATCAAAGTCTCCCAACCAAAAGAATATAACCGCCGAAACTGCGCAGGAGCTAAAAGCCACGCGCACAGAGGATCATGGGAAGAGGCCTTGCGGCGGGATATCTCGTTGCGGAGATTCAATCGTTCATCGCGCATAGCCAGCGTGGGAGCCGTAGCGCCAAACGTGCGACCTCTTGCGAGAGTGTTCGCGTGGACCGCTCTTGCTGCTGGCGTCTCGAGCGATTTGTTTCATCCACGTCTCATGGGGGGGGGGGGGGGGCGGCGACCAAGAGGGATTGGGCACCACTCTTTTCGCATTTCGCTTCGAACATCAAATGCCAATGGGAGTGCGCAGATTTGCTAGAGTTTGCGCGTCAAGGCGGTATGGAGAGAGGGGGGGGGGATCGATTGGGTTGGAGCACTCGACCTCCAGTAAGAATGTTCTAATCGCAACTGGGGCAACAACCCATCCATCCACGTTCGATGGGATGATTACCGCTCTGACGAAAAGTCACCCGTGGTCATTGCTCTCTGAGGCGTTTTCGGGCTGTGTAGAGCGTTGTTCGCCACGATGGCCGATCTTTCGCTCCGTGTGCTGGGATCTTCTTCAGGCACTGGATAATGAATGAATCTCCCAGCACGTAGTGCAAAACGTCGGACATCATCGGGAAATTGACGCGGGGATAAAACTCGAAAATACGTCAGGAATCAACGCAGCGCAACCCCCCAAACACCCAGGCAGCAGAATTGCAACCGTGGTGATCTCACGAAAACTAAACTTTTTATTTTACCAGGCAAGGCCCCACTGAGCTTTATAGCTCTTTTTTCAGAAGTGACCTGCTCACAAATGAGGAATCAACAAAGTGGCTTATCATCACGTGGAAATTGATAGCAGCCAAATATTCGAAGCGCACGTTGAATCTAAATGTGGAGGGAAAAACCGGAGGACCCGGAGAAAATTCTACGTGACCACGGAGAGAGACACACAAACTCCAAACACACAACAGGCATCAGGGTTGGGACCAAACCCACGTACTCTTGCATACCAGGCGAGGTAGTTAACATCTTGCCACCACGGCGCCGTGGTGATCTCACGAAAGCTCAAACCCACCACCATAGGAACGTGGAATTATCACCACAGGTCCAGGAGCCCGTGGTGATAATTCACATGGGACGTTCGGCTTGAACTCAAGGCAGGTGGATTGGAGCAGCGGCCACAGCGGCGCCATGACCTTGCGAATACGGAGTGGCACGGCGGTGCTGTCCCCCCCCCCCCTCCTTCCCCCCCCCGGGGGAGACCAGCCGTAATGAGGGCTCTGACCGCCACGACCCCGGGAATCCGGCACACAATCTCGGCCGGCCCCGCCGCGACAAAGCGAGGACGGCGATCGTGTTGACATTTCGTGTGTGGCCTCGTGGTGAATGTTGACCCCGCGCACATTCATGAGGGCCCCCCTCGGCGTCCTGTCAAGGCCGAGGCGCCCTTCGTCGCATCCTCCGCACCACGCCTGCAAAGCGGGCTGTTTCGCACGCGTAAGTATAAATGTGTAATGACAGGGTGACACCTGCTGGCCTGGAAGGGGAATCACGGGTACGGGCACGGTTAAGTAACAACTAATCGGAGAAGGAGGTGTATCTGGGGCAAAGGTATAAGGTGGGGCTAGCCGAGATGCTCCAAGAACCTGCTCGAAGGTTCCATGAGAGGGCGTGGCCGGAGGCGGGGCCTAGCCACGCCTGGGGGGATATAAGGGGGAGCGGACCCGGGGCTCGGGGCTCGTGTGCGGGGTCTTGGGTGCCGGCTGCGTCGCTGCTCGACGACATCTCTCTCCGTCGTCCGGCCACGTGGAAGATCTCCTGCGTGGCTTCCATCTTTGTCATCGTCACGCCGCCAGCCAGCGGCGTGGCCGAGTGAGGGTGGTGGGACCACGCCGAGTGATCGGCTGTGCGTGTAGCCAGTAGAGACGTTAATACCTCGTGTTGTACTCAGCGTGAGGAAGAATAAGTGTTGGCCTGTGTTGTGCCCAGTGTGAGTAATAAAGAAGAAGAAGTACCCTTTACACGACGTGTCGCGGAAGTCGCTCATTACATATGTGTCGTGAAACCCTCCACCACCCGACACAGCCAATAAGGTTTGTCACGTAAACAAGTTACTACTTCAGCCCACCGGTGTGTTGGCGATTTTGCCAGAACTATTTTTGAATATCGCCCGATGATGTTGGCTGTAATTACCGGCGAAACGTCGGACTACTCCAATTGTTAATGTTGTGGATTTACTCTCCAGCACACCGGTGCGCTGAAGTAGTAACTAATCGGCGCGTTGTTTACGTGACAAACAATACTGGCTGTGTCTGGTGGTGGAGGGTTACGACAAATTTTGGGTTAGAACCCAAAAACCTTTATTATGAATAATATTGGTCGCGAAAGCCTACGTGTTAAACTAGGGGAATTACACGTACAATCCACTCCGTAGATCTAATAGCTTGTCAGATGCGGCGGTATGTCATTTCACACCATATAAATGACGCGTCACACCGTTCCTGATGGAATCTATTATTATTATTATTAACATGGCGTACAGCTCTAAAACCATTTATCGCTTTTAAGCGATTGGTGTTGGCATACATTTCCCCCCGAAAAATATCCTCGCCGATTACACGCGTTCGTTTGTAAGGACTCGAGTTACGAGCCGGGCACGTGGGGCTCCGAAACGTTGCGGAGGAAGAGGGGGGAAAGGCTCGACACCGTGATCATGGACGCTCGGCGAATCGCGTACGGCGAGCGAGGTCTTGCGATGATATTAACCGTGAGCTTCTTCAGCTTGTGAGCGAGCACGCGTCAGTTCGTGCGTGCGTCGGTGTTGACGTCTTTTGGGGGGGAGCGGTGGTTGGCGTGCTGGTTGGCGCACTTGCGCTGCGAACTGCCAACAATCGGTGACGATTATCCGAACCGGTCTTTGGCCGCCCTGTAGGTCGACTCGGCCTTAAATGAGTACCCTGTGGGGTGTGTAAACATCGGCACTTGGGAGACAAATATGGTCCGGACGTGGTGATGGCCACCCCCCCCCCCCTCTTATTCCGTTCTGGCCTTAATAGGTGCTCGCTAACAGCACTCATCCCTTAAGTCGTTTAGACACGATATGGGGGATCTTTGTGTTTTTGTCTGAAGTCAAAGTGAACTCGGGGGAGACAATTTGGCAGCCCCCGGGTAGGTTGTGTAAATCGTGTGAATCGTGTAAATCGTGCAAGTTGTGTAAATTGTGTAAGTCGTGTAAATTGTGTAAATTTCACATCCCTACGGTGGGGGACAGTTTCCCCCTTTAGCACAGCCTCTGTCGTCCGAGCAAGAAGGCTGCGAGCCTCACTGCCCCCGAGAGACAGGCGGACCGAGTGTAGTGCAATTGTCCGTCTCGTCCGTTGCGCGTTGCCCGGTTTGCGCTGTCGCAGTTTGTACGTTGCCTGAGCGTGCCCGACGATTCTCGGCGACTTGTCCTCAATATCGTCGTCAGAATCTTATCGGCCGCGTTCCAGGGGGCGGGGGGGGGGTCACAATTTCTTAACGTAATCCATCCAATTGCCGATTGTTGCCGACAGGACGACAGCCACCGTTAGCTTGTTGCTGGCTCGGTACCGGCGATGCGGTCCCCCCACTGGGATGGAACCTGCTGAATACGGCAGTCGTAGACGGGAACACAGTGGTTCTCAACATCATACTTGGTATGCCCCCCCCGCCCCCCAATAAAAAACACTTTCTCCCACCACCCTGCCCCCCACACAGCCCCTGCGCCCCCCCCCCCCCCCTTCAAGGTTACTCAGAGCACAATACAGAAAGATCACATGTCCGTGCTCCAAGCCAATATGGTGTAAGGCCTACGTGTTCCATGTTGTGTATCAGTGTCATCTGTGTCAGTAAGGCCTACGCGTTCCATGTTGTGTATCAGTGTCGTCTGTGTCAGTAAGGCCTACGCGTTCCATGTTGTGTGTCAGTGTCGTCTGTGTCAGTAAGGCCTACGCGTTCCATGTTGTGTGTCAGTGTCGTCTGTGTCTGTAAGACCTACGCGTTCCATGTTGTGTGTCAGTGTCGTCTGTGACAGTAAGGCCTACGTGTTCCATGTTGTGTATCAGTGTTGTCTGTGTCAGTAGGGCCTACGCGTTCCATGTTGTGTGTCAGTGTTGTCTGTGTCAGTAAGGCCTACGTGTTCCACGTTGTGTATCAGTGTTGTCTGTGTCAGTAAGACCTACGTGTTCCACGTTGTGTATCAGTGTTGTCTGTGTCAGTAAGGCCTACGTGTTCCATGTTGTGTGTCAGTGTTGTCTGTGTCAGTAAGACCTACGTGTTCCACGTTGTGTATCAGTGTTGTCTGTGTCAGTAAGACCTACGTGTTCCATGTTGTGTATCAGTGTTGTCTGTGTCAGTAAGGCCTATGCGTTCCACGTTGATTCATTGCCGCAACGTGGCCCTGGCGTTCAGCGCGCACATTCAAACTTCTCCTGCACGGTACCCCGTGCCGCGGACTCTGCTGCCCCATTCCCAAAATCTTTTCAGGGGACCCCCTGTGGGAATGCATCGCTTTATAAGTCGCGGCAACACGATTACGGGTACTTTTAACATCTTATTCTCACTCCTCCCTCCTCCTTCCTTCCTTCTTCCAAAAAATATCCTGTCATCAGTTTGATTTGACCCCAGCAATAGCAGCACAGGACAATTGCTCTTGGCTGTGCCATGGCCTCTAACCAATGTCTGCAGCCCCTGCCTGCATTGACCCCAGCTGCCAAAGCCATCATATCTACATTTTAATTGCTTCTGGAATCATTTAGCTCCCCCCCCCCTGTTTCTGAGACCAAATCATGAAAAGTAATCAGCCAGCACATGCTAAGTAACAGTAATTTGGTTATGCACTGAAAGTGCGGGGTGATAATTTTGGATTGCTGGTGGCTGCTTTGAGTAATGTAATTACAATAATGCGTCACTGCTCCAGCCCTCCGTGCTTGAGGCAGGCCTTTGTTTCATCCAGGTCTCTCCGGGTCAGGGGTCCCAGCACACCGCATCCAGTATACCTCCTGTCGTGGCTGCCGTTACCAGCGGCGGACAATATTCGGTGACAGAAATGAAGCCCCGGTGACGCGCGATCGTTGCCAACGCTCAAATTCGTCGACGTGTTCATTTGGTGCACGTGCCGTCCACGAGCACCTATCGAGGCCGCCACGGGACGCGAGAAGGATGCAGTCGCCTCGCCGGGTAATCATTTAAGGCCGAGTTGGCATAGGGGAGAGACTCAGGGCAGGTTCGGGACCACTGACGTTGTTCGCGACCGGGAATGGAACCCAGGCGGTCGGAATCGTAGCGCCGAGCGGCAGGAGGGCAACCACGACACCGCCGCACGCTCATCTTGTGACGCACGCTCGACAACGTTGAGATTCGTCGTCACTTTAATCGTCTGCAAATTGCTCAGGGCGTGATGATCAGGGGATCTCACTGCCCGGCAGATTGAAGGAAATCGGCTGAAGCTCCGCAGCCACCGCCACCGTCACTGTCACCACCGCCACCCCCACCACCACCACTGTCATCACCGCACCACCACCACCATCATCATCACCGCCACTGTCATCACCGCACCACCGCCACCACCACCACCACCACCCCCACCACCACCACCACCCCCACCACCATCACCCCCACCACCGCCGCCACCACCACCACCACCACCATCACCCCCACCACCGCCGCCACCACCACCACCGCCACTGTCATCACCGCACCACCACCACCGCCCCTGCTTCATGGTGACACGCGCGGCGTCTCCCTCCCGCCCGCTCCCTTAACCAGCGGCATCTGCGGGATGGTGCGAGTGCTGTGGGGGGGGGCTGTGGGGGGGGGGGGCTGTGGGGGGGCTGTGGGGGCGGGGGGGGGGGCTGTGGGGGGGGGCTGTCGTGGTTGGGAAACCCGCGGCGGTGAGGAGCGTGAGCTGCTCCCTCCCTCCATCACCCCCTTGCTATTTATTCCGTTGCCGTGGTCACCTGTGATGTCACCGCTGGTTGCCGCGGCGACGCGGGTGGAGGGGAGTGGGGAGGAGAGACGGCTGTAAGTCGTCCCGAGATGTCTGGGGAATAGAATCTGCGCGTGTGTGTATGTGTGTGTGTATTTGTGTATGTGTGTGTGTATGTGTCAAGGCCTATGATACCATCAGTAGGCCTGGGCTCTGGGTTGTTCTTCGTGCTTTCGGAGTCCCTGACTCTCTGCTCACGATCATTAAGGACCTTCATGATGGTGAGCGGGCTCGGGTAAAACTACGTGGCCGGGAGTCAGAGCCATTCCCTGTTCACCTTGGGGTGCGACAGGTATGTCCTCTGGCTCCCACATTATTTAACATCTATTTTGACCACGTAGTTCGTGAAGCCTTCAATAGTTGTACCGGGGGAATTTCCATTTGGTACAGATATAATGGGAGGCTGATCGATGCCCGGGTGCGGTCAAGGGATGGCTCCCTATTGCTCAACCACGTTATGTATACCGATGATCTGGTAATAGCTGCTCACTCAGAGGAGGAGTTGGAGACGCTGCTGCTGCAACTGGAGTGTGCCACGAAGAGGTGGGGCCTTCCCATCAGGCCACCAAAACTAAGCACCTGCCTGGGTATTTTGTACCATCGGACACTCCACCCCCACAACTCCCAATCGGTGATGGGGCAGTTGTGGAGAGAGTGGAGAGTTTCCCATATCTGGGCATTGTGCTCATGACCGGCTCCGGTTTAACAGCAGAGGTCTTACTCCGAATCAGTCGAGCGGCAATATCTTTTCATCGGTTGCGTAATGCTGTGTGGAAGCGACCTGGTCTGTCGCTCCGCACGAAGCTTCAGGTCTTCTCGGCCACGGTAATTCCCTCTCTTCTCTACGCTTGCGAAACGTGGACACCCCTAATGAAGCATCTTCGCCGGTTAGAAACATTTAGGCTGGCCTGCCTACGATCCACCCTGGGTTTAACCAGGCTGGATTGTGTGAGGAGCTCACAAATTCTTGAAAGATCTGGGCAAAGTCCCATTGGTGAGCTCCTCCGGCAGGCAAGGCTGCGCTGGCTGGGTCATGTAGCCCGCATGCCCAGCCACCGCATGCCGAAACAGCTTTTGTTCGGCCGGATAGAGGGGGCTAAACGGGCGCGGCACGGGCTAGAGAAGAGATGGAGTGATGTGGTACAGAAGGACGTGAAGCTGAGTGGACTTGCTGATAACTGGTGCCAGCGGTGTCAAGATCGAACTCAGTGGAGGAGGCTCGTGAAGGACGCTACTGGGCAGTTGAAGGCAGTCCCTCCAACAACAACGGAGGGAGGAGGAGCGACGCTCACAACAACGATCGGAGCGCCGGGTGGCTAAAGCACAGTAAGTTGGCACAGTAGGGGGCACAGGTGGTGCATCAGCCAGTCGACCTGTGGCACCTGGGTCTGCCCCGTGACCTCCTGCCAGCGGGCGTTCGACACTTCACGTGGCCTCAAGGTGCTCATGGCCTGGCACAAGCGTCGTGGTGACGTCACCGCCACTTAGTGGCGAATGGCGGTTGTTGTTGTGTATGTGTGTGTGTATGTGTTAAATGAGTACCTGGTGCGGTGTGTAAACATCGCCACTGGGGAGACAAAGGCGGTAGGGCGTGGTGCTGGCCACCCAACCCCCTCGTGTACCGTTCCGGCCTTCATAGGTGCTCGCTAACAGCACTTTCCCCAACAATCTGTTAAGGCCACACAAGGGATCTTTGTCTTTGGGAACCCTGGATGGCTGGGGCAGCTGGGGGGCTGGGGAGGCTAGGCATTGGGAGGGCTGGGGGGGCTAGGCGGCTGGGTCCTCTCCTCCACCGATAGGAGTGGCCACATTTGCATAGATACTCAACTCTGCTCGCAGTCGCATGGTCACGGGTATCAAATCCCAGTTGGGGGGTGGGGGGTGGGGGGACAATCGTCGCGGTGATCCCTCCGGGGCCAACACAACCACAGTTCCGCTCCGCGCGGCGACGTCAATCGTGCTCGTGCCGTCGAGAGAGACTCGCCACGGCAACGTGGAATTTCCACCGCTGGCTCGGGGCGAACGAGCATCGCCGTCCCACGCCTCCGTTCGGCAGGACAAACGCTCCGGGCTTTGATCTCTTGCGGGGAGCAGCAGCAGCAGCAGGAGGAGGAGGGGGAGGAGGAGAGAGGCGTGAGGGTGGAGACGTTGGGGACGGGGCCTGGGATGGCTGGATGAGGGGGGGGGGGCTGTGGAGGGGGTCGCGTGTGAGTGGGGGAGGCAGAGGATGGACAAACTGAGAGGGGGAGGGGGGCTGGATGTGTGGGGGGGGGGGTAACCAAGGGCCATCGCCATGGCAACGGGGCTCCGAGCCAGATGGGCATCGCTTATGGGGGAGGTGGAGGACGTGGGGGTGATTGTGGTGGTCGTGGTGGGGGTGGTGGTGGTGGGGGTGGTGATGGTGGTGGTGGGGGTGATGGTGGTGGTGTTGGTGGGGGTGGTGGTAGTGATGGTGGTGGGGGTGGTGGTGGTGGGGATAATGATTGTGGTGGGGGTGGTGGTGGTGGGGGTGGTGATGGTGGGGGTGATGGTGGAGGGGGTAATGATTGTGGGGGTGGTGGTAGTGGTGGTGTTGGTGGTGGGGATGATGGTGGTGGGGGTGTGTCTCCGAACAGCCAACGGACGCGAGGAATCGTGCGTCTACTCGCTGGAGGGACAACCCTTGCGTGTGCCGCCGTTCTGCCTCCCCGTGTATTTCCCCGAGCCGCACTGCGTGGTGGTGATGATGATGATGGGCACCGCGCACGTCAACACGCGCCCGTTATCCACCCGAGCGAGCGAGCGAGCGCGTCCGTAGGGCCCGAGTCTAATATCCATTTTGTTGTCGCGATGGGGGTGGTTTTCTTTTGCCAACAACACGCAAAAATGTGCCGAGAAGATAAAGGAACTTCTACCCTGTCGATACGTGCGGTCTCATTCAACCCGAATGTCCGTCGTCTGCAGGGGAAGCTGTTTCACCTTTTAGTACCGCGCCGTAGATCGACGCCGCTCGCGTAACTGCACTTACACGGCGACTTTCTTTCACCTCTCAGAGACCGGTAGCTTCCACCGGTGATTCAGACCGTGGCCCGGTTCGACGGTGACACCGCGTCTCAGCAGTAGTGACAGCCATTGATAAGACGTGAAGGTCGTTTAAACGATGATGATTTCTTTACGTCTCAATCGTATATATTGTTATACGTTTTTTCAATTGCGCATTCTTAAATATCTGTAATTGTCATTCATGGCGACGAGCCGAGACATTTCTGAGATCCGTCGCGCCGGGCGAGGGATCGGGAGCCGTCGTGACAAACCTCACTAGTTGGCTGTGTCGGGTGGTGGCCTGTTTAACGACACATTCATATTTACGTCATCTAACCTAAAAATAAACTGCCTCCCACCGCGTCGAAGTGGAATATCCACCACCGGTTCGGCGTGGCCGGTAGAGGCAGGCACGACCACTCCGCTTGTTCTAGAGTGGAGACGCGCCTCCGTTTAACTCTTGATATAAATTCAAGGAGGCTGCATGTAGACGAGAAACAAGGATATATATTAAAAATAAATGAAATTGGCAGCGCGGTATTGAAAACGGAGAACGTCAACACGGCACAGTATCCCGTTGCGAATTACGCTCGTAATTTATTTTTGACTGTCGGTTCGTGGCGTCGTCGCTAAATCGCTCCGGCTCGTGGCGTTGCTCGCCCGTGGCTGACGTCGGCCAGAGAATGAATGGCACGGCTTTGATGAGATTGCGTATCCCCCGATTTCCACCATACCGGAAAACGCGGCCGCTGTGGTCGGTTTATTGCAGCGGCATCGCTGAGGTTACCCATCGTGACGCTGATGGGCCACTGACTAATATCCTTCCGATATTAGCAAGCCACTGGGAGCGATGCACTTTTAAATTATCTAGATTGAAAACTCTTTTTTTTAGAACTGCATTTTGCGTTTAGTTTGTTGTGCTTTTTCCGCACCTCCGATTAGCACGGTTGGCTACGTGCGGTGCTAAAGAAGTTTAACGTATATACATACGGCATTTCATCTGTTGGATACAACATACAATACTTACGACATTTCATCCGTTGGATACTGCAATTCGACATGTGCCCTCATATCCTCATTCACGATTATGTCAGAAAGCGACATCTTAAGTTTTAGAAAACCAAATATATATTGACTTCAGTATGAAGTTGTCAACCGGTTGTTACACGATGTCCTGTGTTGGTGTACACGATTGGATATCAAATACGCAAATACACTTTGCGGTGCATCTTTGTGAGCTCTCCGGCGCGTTTTTTAACCGCGTAATGTTCGGCACGACATCCGACGTTTCGCTCCACCTGCGTTTGTTGAGCCGAATAACTGTGAGCACAACTGCGAGAAAAATTTTGAACTCTAAAGCGGCCATCCACATTTTTATTTCCTTCAAATAAATTGCATCGACGCATCTGTGAAGGCACCAGGAGAAGTGGTACGCACACTACAACGCTGGCTCGGGTAGACACTCTTATCTGGTTATGATGCTGCCTGCTGCTGCTGCATAGGCAGTGGTGGCGCATAACACACAAACAACAACAAACTTAACACATTTGTCAATAACAACACTGTGGCCTGAACAAATATATCACAATAATATAGAAGAGGCGACATTTTTGAGCAACGGCCCTTCATTGTGGCTCACAGATAGAGGGGCCAGAGAGACAGAGACTGCATCATGCGGCCTGATGAGAATTTTGTTTTTAATGTTTTCTGATGACCGGTTTTTAAATTGGCATCTGAACAGTTACACTAATATCTATGTTGTATGTATTGTTCGACCTCTTTCGCACCGTACGTAGCCAACCGTGCTAGTCGGGCGTGCGGGGGGGAAGGACAACAACCTAACACATAAAAAGCAACAACACAGAAAACAACAACAACGAGACACGACCAGGGACATTACCAACTACACAACCCGGCGGGGAACACAAACGTGGGCAAATGTTACGACGCGGATGCACACAAACACACAAAGACAAAGATCCCCCTATAGCCTTAACATACTGTTGGGGCAAGTGCTGTTAGCGAGCACCTATGAAGGCCGGCACAACGCTATTGGGCAAAGGACAAACATTTGTTTTCATCGTGAAGTACTGTATTGCTACTCGCTGTTGCAGTTCTGCATATTCTACAGTGAACACGCCTGCCTGTTCTAACGAGCCTGGGTCCAGTCTCACGTCCATTGGTGGCCCTGAGCCGGTGTGGGAAACTCCACATTGCCAGAGTGGGGGCGAGTTTATCCACAACACCTGTTGCCTTCCTAAACAACGGACACCGTTCTATAAATCCCCGAGTAGGATCATTTGCCGAGTCAATCTCCCAACTGGGATTTGAACCCCGCGACCTTCTGGACCGCTGCCGTGGTTGGAGACTTGTGAACCGTGCGAGGCACCCATCTGTGCATCATCGTTGTACGTACATACGCGCTTACGTTGAACTTATTTTGCGCCGTACGTAGCCAAGCGCGCTTATCGGAGGTGTAAGTGATGCGGCTTTGCGAAGCGCCAGCTTGCCCATTCCCCGTCAGTGTGGTGGTGCACGCGCGTATTCCGTTTCTCCTGTTTATTTTCGCAAATTCTCAATGGGTTTCGCGGCAGAAGTAAAGGGCTGTGCAAGAACTCGCACTTGGCCAGCTTCACGTAGCGGTCGGGTTTCGGAAGTGCAGATGGTGTGGGTTGTGAATATCAACCGAACGTGGAACTCCCATCCAATTTCTACTGCGGTGACACATCCGTGCGTACGGTCGTGTTCCCCTACAACGCAGTAGTAGTTGCATTCCTGAACAACACCGCGTTATGGAAAATCGCGTTATGTTTTTTAAGTTCGGGTAAATCACAGTCCGCGATAACTCGTGGGATGCGTAACGCAGGCTGAACAAAGACAGAGGCGCGTGGGTAGCATCTAGAAGCATCCAGCAGCATCCCGCTGCCTCGTGCGACGCTACGCCGAGGCAGCCGCACAACCGCTTATCCCTAATCACGCTGCGACGTCGTTCCGTTCACTCGATCGCGTTATATTCAATTTGCATCCGCGTTATGAAAAAAAAATATTCCCTAATAGATTCATCGCGTTATAGCCAATTCTCGTCCTGAAAACACGTGGCGTTATAGAAGGACAAACTGTGCTGTATGTTGAACTTCTTCGCCAGCCGTGTTAATGGGACAGGTGCGGGGGAAGGACAACAAACTAAACACAAAAAGCAGTTCTCAAGAAATGAGTTTTCGATCTCGATGATTTAAAAGTGCACAGCTCCCAGCGGATTCATAATATCGGAAGGCGATTAGGAAGTGGCCCATCAGCGTCACGTGGAGACATGGACTACCTCCCATTATCCCTCGGCGCTTAGACATCGATGCCCAAACGGACGCAAGCCTCTTATAGCCCATTGCTACCGTGGGTAGACATTGACATCCCCTTGTTTATTTTCTCTGTCG
Source organism: Lampetra fluviatilis (assembly GCF_964198595.1). Lineage (NCBI taxonomy): Eukaryota > Metazoa > Chordata > Hyperoartia > Petromyzontiformes > Petromyzontidae > Lampetra > Lampetra fluviatilis. The sequence goes on from NC_136302.1 coordinate 2,229,002, forward strand.
ATCCACTACGTGCGTCGTTGGGGGGGGGGGGTTACCCGGCCATCCTTCATCACGCCGGTGCAGCCCAGCGCGGGTGGGTGAAGGGGGCCGACAAGGACCGGTTCAGATATCACTCGCCCATTATTATTATTGTTTTATTATTATTCTGTGGCCCGGAATCGAACTCAAGGTTTGCCGATATTCGTAGAGCAGAGCGCCAACCGCTGCGCCCCGCCGTTCGCCACGTCGTCTTGTGTACGGCGGCACGTGCAGTGATGCACATCGGTGGTGGTGCAGTCACTGCGATGTGCACTGCGCTCATGAAGTCGGCGACTCGGGTTCGATTACCCGCTCACTGCTGACACGGTTGGCCAGTACACTGTACGAACTGGCCGTAGGCGGCCCTCACCAAACCGCACCGAGCAGCGCGTGGTTAAGTATGGTCAAACAACCCCCACGGGTCAACAGCACGAGGAGGCCTTCGTCCACGAGTTGGGATGATAGAGTGCTCAAAATGATCATGACCACAATGACGGGCGCGGTAAGGTACGGGTCAGACGACCGCCACGGGCTGGCACGGGCACTGGGGGAGGCTTTCATCCAAAGGGTTGACGAACGGGGCAGCGCGGGATTAGACAACTCGTGTACGTGACCCTTCTCTGACCCCCACCCTAAGCGTTTCGCATTTGGGACCCGGCCGCTGTGACCCGCGGAGGCGTTGATTCCCCGCTGCCTTCTCCGCGTGGTCTCAGGGCTCTCCCCCCCTCCCCCCCGTCATACGCTGCCGATAAGCCTAAGGAAGGCTTTCTATGCCGGTAAATCTCCCACGCGGCGTACGACCCCGCGTGCTCGACCGTGCGTGCCGGCGGAGGAGGTCACACGAATGTCGCCGCCTGGTAATCCCCGTCCGTTGTGATCGCGCTGCAGAGGCAAGAAGCCCTCGCTAATCTCGCCGCCCCCTCCTCGCTCGCCCCCCCCCCCTCCTCGCTCGCCCCCCCCCCCCTCCTCGCTCGCCCCCCCTCCTCGCTCGCCCCCCTCCTCGCTCGCCCAGAACCCCCCGCTCGTCGCCAGGTGCGGCGCACGGCACACGACAAAGATCCCCCTCATAGCCTCAACAGACTGTTGGGGCAAGTGCTGCTAGCGAGCACCTACGAAGGCCGGCACACGAGGGGGTGGACAGGACCACGCCCGGTTGCCTTTGTCTCCCCAGTGGCGATGTTTTTAACACACCGCATCAGGGGCTCATTTGAGGCTGAGTCGACGTAGGGGAGGCCCAGGAACGGTTCAGATAATTGTCACTGATGTTGGCCGTGAGCGGGAATCGAACTCGGGTCGCCAGGTTCGTAGCACAGCGCTAGACTACCCGCACGGCACAAGCGCGTACACGCGCACACAGAGAGGCAGCGTACGTACGGAGACCTCGTGAGAGTACATTTAGTACAAACTATTATTATTTTAGCAGCTCTTTTTCAGAAGCGACCTGGCTATCACAAATAATAGCTCAACGAAGTGACTTATAATGTGGGGAATTTATAGCAACCAAATACTCTAAATGCATGTTGTTAATTCTAAATGTGGAGGGGAAAACCGGAGGACCCGGAGATAAATCCATGCGACCACGGGGAGAGAGACACGCAGACTCCAAATATAGAGCAGGCGTCAGGGTCAGGATCGAACCCACGACCTCTGGTATACCAGGTGAGCTAGTTAACATCTTGACACCGTGGCACCGGCTTAGCTAGCGTCTCTCTTTAGCATTAGATGTGGATTACAGTCACAAGATACAATAACAATACGGTAATGTGAAATGGTACAATGTACTGTACAGCCCTTTTATCAAGCCACTGATTAATGAAGGCATCCCAATGCCTTCCAGGGGTTTGTTTGACCATACTTCACCACCAGTGCCGGTTTGGTCAATGCTGGTTTGTGAATGGAGGAACCAGGACCGGTTTAAATAGCACTCACGACTTGTATTAATATACAGTACGTTGAACTTCTTTGGCACCGTACGTAGCCAACCGTGCTAATGGGAGGTGCGGGGGATGGACAACAAACTAAGCAGAAAATCAGCTCTAAAGAAATGAGTTTTCAATCTAGATGGTTTAAAAGTGCATAGCTCCCAGTGACGTCCTAATATCGGAAGGAAGAGCGTTCCAGACGGCCACAGAAGCGCATCTGAAAGCGCGCGATGCGGTAGCCGTCTGTGTTCGATGGCCGAGACAAAATCCGCTGCTGCGATGATGACCGCAGTTTCCGAGATGGCTTCTGCTCCTTGACTTGGGGTGAGCTGTGGCCGGGAGTTGAACTTGGGTCGCCGGGTTGATGGGTGCAGCGCATTGAGTCTTACGTGTCATCGTGGATGAATGACCGTTGGCGGCTCCAGCCAGCGGTGGAAATTCCACATCCCAAATCCAGCTTTAGGCTTCCGTGACGAGGAAGCCGGGTTCTCAAGCGTGGCGATGTTTACGATCTCAGTCTTCGGCGCAGTATTAAAGTTGGGTTTTCACACAATTTGGCGAGTTTCCATGCAATTTGGCTGATTGCGGCTTTGAGATTTTTGACATTTTGGTTCGATTGACGCGCGACCCGCGCTTGATTTCGGCCAGGCATGTCCCGCTAAATATGTCTGCAGCTGGTAGCTGGTAGCTGGTACAACACCCGCATCCAGTGTCCCTCTCACTGTGGCTTTCACGTTCCTGAAATAGTCGATCAGCGATCCGGAAAAACGCTCCTCTCCTGAGCGTGGCACGGCGGCATGCTGCTCCGTGGATAAAACTACCCTGTGAAGTGGCTTTAGAAGGAGGCGGTGCACGGTGATTCATTGCACGTTGCAGAGCCTCGAATTGAAATGTATTCATCTCATGACTTGATAGTGAACATACAATTAGTAATAAAAACGGTGGATTAAAATTTGTTTTTACTGTGAGAACATTATGTTACAAGACGTTACGGCATACTTCTATGAAAGCGTATTGGTCAGATGTGTACATCTCTCTGCTTAAATGAGCACACGGGCAGTGGCAGTGACGGTGGTGGAAATTCCACGTTCCCATGACGAGGACTAGTCTAGCCACAGAACAACCATTCTCAGTCTTCCACAGAGTAGCACTCATTTGGCAAGTTGAATCGCTGATCGGCAAATTTGCCTGTAAATATCTTAAGACAGCCATCCGCATGGCCAAAGTTACTAAGCCTAAATATCTTTGTGCAAAGTCAAAGGAGGTTTTCTGATGGATAACTTTTGCCCCCTTCCCGTAGCAATGTGGAATTTCCACAGTCTGCTCAGGGTCACCAATGAATACGAGCCCTACCCCTGTGCTTGACTGAGCAGGGTGGGATGCTTTGACCTTTGACTCAGGCTCACGTGGCCGATGGTCAGCGCAGCTCTCAACCAATGCGCTTTCAGGGGGTAGTACCCGCGTGTTGTTCGGCACGACGTCCGACGTTTCGTTGCACGTGCTGGGCACTTCTTTAGGAACCGGCGTGTTTATTTTGAACAGACTCCTTACTCGTGGACCGTTCCGCACAAATTCAACTTGCATTTACCAAAACATCCCAATGTTGAAAAATGCCACTGCAGATCGCTCGATTGGGATCAAACTCAGAGCAGCAGCATCAGCAGCAACATCCTCCCCCCCTATAAATGCTTTGATAGCAGCATCGTCTTCTCTGGCCTGACACTGGAAGTGGGACACTGGTAGTGAGACTAGGCCCGAAAGAAGGCTGTCGCTGGTGTCGGCCAATCAGTTTCAAAGACAATTTGTACATTATCAGACAATGCGCACGCGATGTGAACTACCGCGCGTGTGACACGTTGCAGCAAGGTCATTTATTTTGTTTCAGCAAGCGACGGTTTCGAGACGGCCGTTCCCCGGTGTCGGCTGACATCTGCTGTTCTCGAGTGGTAGCTCACGATGTCCGACAGGATTTGCGATTTTTTTTTTACACCGGCTATGATCCGCTTCATTTCAATTCACCCGTCGTTTGCAAGAGACCTCGGTAGCCCTGTTGATCGAGCAACGCAATTAACGAGTGCACAAAGGACGTCTCCTTCACGCGCCCGTCTCTCTACGAAAGCAGCTCGGAGTATTTGTTTCGCAAGACATCGAGCCGCACGACCTTCTTGTGGGAGTTGTTGCAGCATGTCAGCATGCTGAACGTCAGTTTAACACGGAGGCTTTTCGCGACCAATATCATCCATAATACAGATTTTTTTGGGGTTAGGTAGCGTAAATATATAAATATGTCGTTAAACCCGCCACCACCAGACACAGCCAATTAGTAAGGTTTGTCACGTAAACAGAACGTGCCAATTCGTGACGAGTACAGCACTCCGGTGTGTTGGAGAGCAAATCCACAAAGTATTTATTTCACACGCGCACAGCATCGCACCTTGGGCAGCACGGGCGCGTCACTGCCACTGGACTAAACCTTCCGTCTCCGCTGCGACATCGTAAATTATAAAATCACAAGAATAGGGGCCGTATTCTTAGTCACGGCACTTTCAAAACAATCATTCGCGTTTTTGTGAAAAATGTAAATCATGTAGCTCAGCAATGTCTCTCCCACATACAAAGTAAAGGCATTTATTCTTTACACAAACCATCAGCCGCACGGCACTCTGGGAGTGCGTAATCTCTCCAGCATCGATTCAAGATGAGCAAAACTCTGGACCGGTTTCGATTTGCAGTGTCTCGACAGCAGTCGGGTTTGCTTGAATCAATGCCGTCGAACTGCAGAGCTGTCGACCCACACGACTCACTCAGTATTCTTGTGCAGGGAAATTGAGTTTTCAGGTCCATACGGTAAACATCCGTTTCAATGTGGGCACAGAAAATGTTGATTTCTTTGTGTCTCTCCCTTGTGATGGAACTTTGTCGGATGAAAGTTGTGATTTATAATGGCACGGGGTGACCAATAAGCTCTGAATTGTTCTGTGATAAGGTAGGGCACTCATAATGGTTTGACAGCTATGTAAGTGCCCATCTTATAGGCGAGGTCTTCGTCAGCGATTGTTGTTGTTGTTTAAATGTATTACCAATTCAGACGTGTCACCGATGACCAAATCACTCGGGAGCGCGCCCCCATCGCGTCAGACTTCGCAGGCTCAGCGGGCGTTGAGCCTGGATAGTCTGCGGGCGGGCGACCACCAGAGCGAACGAGAGGGGAGCAGTGGGCGACGTGCACACCAGAGGGCGGTGCAGAATACAAATCCGTTGTCCACCTTCCTCCTGCTCGCCCCGCACCTTCACCACCCACCCCGCGCACTGACCAGCGCGGTGAAGTACGGGGCCGTCCATAAATGACGTCACGCACTTGGGGGGGGGGGGTCAGACATTTGTGACGATGTGTGACGAGGGGGGGTGTTTGAGAAATGTGACGTCACATCAAAATGCGCAACTTTAAATAAATATAGACAACACGTTCTACTTAATTAAATGGACTTTGTAATAAATGTTTTCTCCTACAACATCAGAGTGCAGCGCCACATTAAATACGCACTACAATGACAATAGTTTAAAGCGATTTGAAGCATGTATTTATATTTATTTTGGGGGGGGGGGTGGGGGCAGACCTTTGTGACGTCATATTTGAGGGGGGGTCTGACTTTTTGTGATGTCATGTGACGAAGGGGGGGGGGGGGTCAAAAATCGTCCAAAATCTCGTGACGTCATTTATGGACGGCCCCCTACGGTCGAATGACCTTCGCTGCCAGCACGGCGCGCGACGCCCTTATCCAGCAATGATCCTGCACACGTGCACAATGGACCTGCATACGTGCACAGTAATCCTGCACACGTGCACAGTGGACCTGCACACGTGCACAGTAATCCTGCACACGTGCACAGTGGACCTGCACACGTGCACAGTAATCCTGCACACATGCACAGTAATCTTGCACACGCGCACAGTGGACCTGCACACGTGCACAGTGGACCTGCACACGCGCACAGTGGTCCTGCATACGTGCACAGTGGTCCTGCACACGTGCACAGTGGTCCTGCACACGTGCACAGTAATCCTGCACACGTGCACAGTAATCTTGCACACGCGCACAGTGGACCTGCACACGTGCACAGTGGACCTGCACACGTGCACAGTGGTCCTGCACACGTGCACACGAAACGGCACGCTGTTGGTAACGATTGACGACCAATTGTGTTGCATCTCAATTTCTGGAGGCCTGTGACGAGGCGAGGGATGCTCTGCTGGAGCCCGCCAGGACATCTTAGCAAGTCAGGCAACGACCTCGCCCCTCCATCAGAGTGTCATGATTGTTGTTCGTGAACACTTAACTCCTTCCCATTCCGATGACGCGCGTGTACGCCGTCGGTTCTTCCATTCCCTTCCGATGACGTACGTATACTGCGTGTGTGTATGTACGTGCACGTCATCGGAACGGAATCGGAAGTAAAAGGCCACGCGGGAGGGCGCGTGGCACAGTTTGGCGCCAGCTATCTTAGAGTGCGGTCGTGTCGCTAGAGTTCTCTGCGGCGAGTAGCAATGCCTTTAAAAACAACGGCGCTATGCCTCTCTAAATAAATAGTAATATTTAAAAATATTTTTTTTAAAAACACGCTTTAATGAAATGTACCGTACGAGTAATGGCAGAACTCCACGACTCCAAGAAGTGGCCCTGAGGCTTGCTATAGCGTGATGGGCCGTGGTGATTTCCAGCCAACGTGAGTTGAGCGTGGACAATTTGACCCAAGGCGAAACATAACGTATAAAAAAGATGGTTTAAATTTTTTATTTTTTATTTTTAATGATAGAATATAGTATTATCATCAGTATGACATAAGTATACCAAGTTTGCAGTCGATTCCATATTGAGTTACAATATTTGAGGATACGACAACAGCAACAGCCAGAGTGAGTTAAATAAAAGCGTGTAATAATAAACGCCGAGCCGCTCGCGCGTTCTGAGATTCAGCGGTGAACGGGACCCCCCCCACCCTGCAACTTGCAGGCGTCTCGCAACGGCAAAGGGTTAAGCGGTGTTCCCTCTGCGCTGCTGCTGCGGGTGATCCACTGTGTGCCAAGTTGTCTACCTTGCGGTGGCCGTGATTTTTAGCTCTCAGCGCTGGAAGAGATCCCAATTACCGAAGTGAAAAACAACATTACATGAGAGGGAGCGAGGCTGAAACCGTAAACTCGCCGCGGTGCACTCGAACACCTCTTTCAATCACGGCCGGCTGAAATTGCGAATTCGAGCCCCTCCTTCTCAAATTTGTCGACCCGGCGGCGCTTTGAAGCCACCCGACTCAGAACCGCACGGCCGCCACTGCGCGGCAAAGTCATCGACAATTGGTGAACAACAACAACAGCAGCCGCCGCCATTCACCACCAAGTGGCGGTGACGTCGCCACGGCGCCCGTGCCAGGCCAGGTGCACTTTGAGGCCGCGTGAAGTGTCGAAGGCTCACTGACCAAAGGTCACGGGACAGACCCAAGTGCCACGGGTTGACTGACTGAGATGTCTGGCAGACGCATCAGCTGGTGCCCCCTACGCTGCCAAATTGCTGCATTTTAGCTGCCCGCCGTTCCGCTCGTTGTTGTGAGCGTTGTTGTGAGCATCGCTCCCCTGTCCTCCGTTGTTGCTGGAAAGCGACTGCCTCTTACTGCCAGTAGCAGCGTCCTTCACGAGCCTCCTCCACAGAGGCCGATCTTGACACCGCTGGTACCAGTCAATGCCAATTAGATTCAGTGTACACCCTCTGTAGCACCTGCAGGGTATTGTAGAATGCTGTATACACAATATATAAGTTTCTAATTAATGTGTGCATTCATCCAGGTCCCATCAGATATCAGAAGGTAAGCAGGGTTGGGGCTGGATAGCGCTTGTATGGGAGACCACCGGATGTTGCGACGGTAGAGACGAATGACAGAATGGCAGCCGACGTTCACCGTGGAGATGGAGCGATGGAATCAGCTCGTGCGCAGGAGATAGTTCGATAGATTGTTGCATTGCAGGACAGTGCAGGCGTTAGGTGGATCAGGAGAGATGCTGACGGCTTGTGCAGGCTTTCATCCAGAAGTGGATTGATCGTGGCTGACGATGCTGACGAGTGGATTTGTCTGCCCTGATCAAGTTCAAGTGCGCCCCTCCCCAGTGCAGACAAGCACGGGGGGGGGGGGGGGTGGGCCACTGCGTCTCTGGGTTCAAAGGCAGGACGCAGCCTGGAGGGGCAGGGATTTGGTGGTCTCAGCTCGGACTGCACACAAAAAAGCATCACATTCAATTTGGTTCGTTCACTTAATTTGCCCATCGGTTTGACAGTTACGCGACAGACATTCCTCCCATATGCGAGGCGAGTGGAAAGCGATGCCCTCCGCTGTGTGTGGACCAGAGGGGAGCGGCAGCGTAGCGGTCAGCGCTACGCTGCTCTACGAACCAAGCGACCCAAGTTCGATTCCCGCTCACGGCCAACACCAGTGACAATTACTGGAACCCGTCCTGGGCCTCCCCTCGGTCGACTCAGCCTCAAATGAGTACCTGGTGCGGTGTGTAAACATCGCCATGAGAGAGACAAACGCGGCCGGGCGTGGTGCTGGCCACCCACCCCCTCGTGTACCATTCCGGCCTTCATAGGTGCTCGCTAACAGCACTCGCCCCAACAGTCTGTTGAGGCTATACGGGGGATCTTTGTTTGTTTTTGTGGACCAGACGTGACCTGAAGGGATCTTAGAGGTAGCTCTATGATCTCCACTTCTTCCGTCGAGATCAAAACAGAGGAACAAACAAAACATTTCTGACGGACTATAAACTGTCAACTAGTTTTATTTTTAACAGGTAAGGCCCGCTGAGCTATCGAGCTCTTTTGCAGAAGCTATCACAAATGATAGCTCAACGAAGCGGCTTATCACGTGGAAATTTACTGCAGCCAAATACTCTAAAACGCGCGATGTTGATTCTAAATGTGGAGACAAAACCCGGAGGACCCGGAGAAAAATCCACGCAACCGCGGGGAGAGAGAGACACCGCTAACTCCAAATATACAACATGCGTCAGTGTCTGGATCGAACCCACGACCTCCTGTGTACCAGGCGAGGCAGCTAACATCTCGCCACGGAGAGAGTGAGACACGCAAACTCCAAATATACAGCAGGCTCAGGGTCACACGACCTCCTGTGTACCAGGCGAGGCAGCTAACATCTCGCCACGGAGAGAGTGAGACACGCAAACTCCAAATATACAGCAGGCTCAGGGTCACACGACCTCCTGTGTACCAGGCGAGGCAGCTAACATCTCGCCACGGAGAGAGTGAGACACGCAAACTCCAAATATACAGCAGGCTCAGGGTCACGCGACTTCCTGTGTACCAGGCGAGGCAGCTAACATCTCATAGCCACCGCTGCGTTGTCTCCGCGTCTCAGGGGGAGCTGCACTGCGAGGGTGCTGGCCCCGTGAGGGTCTACGACTTCCTCTCGGAGTCGTCGGCTCACCACCCCGCGGCGAGCGCCGCCGCCTCCACGAGGCTGTGCGGCCACGGCGGCGCCGACTTCTTCCTCGTCGACGCCTTCATCTCCGCCGTGGCCGTGAGCGCCGCACTCCCCCAGGGGCCGTCGCCACGGGGCAGGGCCGCATCAACGCCACGGGCTTCGGGGAACTGCATCCCAGGGGGCTTTGGATTTTTGAGGCGGTCCCCCAATAAGACTAAATATAAATATACGATTTATTTTGTGTATATATATTTGCACGAGGTATGGCCCACTGAGCTGTGTAGTAGTTCTCTTTCAGAAGCGACCTGGTTATCACAATTGATAGTTCCATGAAGTGGCTTATCATGGGGACATTTATAGCAACCACATACTCTAAACACATGTTTCTAAATAGAGGGAGGTTTTATGGGGGGTTAGATTGCATAATATATAAATGTGTCGTTAAAAACCGTGAAAATGTATTTATTATTTATTTTAACAGTTTGGATAGCTACCGACTTAGTGCTGCGTGGAAGCAAATGATCAAATAATACATTGTTTAAATGCATGCCTATACAGGCCACCATACTTCAAGAGGGATTACCGTTGGTACAGCTATTTTAATACACACAGTGGACAGGAAGAACAAGATCAAAGGGCTCGCATAATGCACATGCATAATGTACGTTGACTCAGTAATCAGTAACGTCGTACTCAGATTGTAAATGTTGTGGCTTGGCTCTCCAACACACCGGTGTGCTGTACTAGTGACGAATTGGCATGTTCTGTTTACGTGACAACCCTTACTAGTTGGCTGTGTCGGGTGGTGGCGGGTTTTAGCGACACATTTATATATTTACGCGATCTAACCCAAAAATAGAACCTCTATTATGAATGATATTGGTCGCGACAGCCTACGTGTTAAACGGACAGGTTTCTAAATGTGGAGGGAAAAACCGGAGGACCCACAGAAAGATCCACACGACCATGGGGAGAGAGACACACAAACTCCAAATACACAGGCATTGGGGTCAGGATTGAACCCACGACCTCCTGTATACCAGGCGAGGTAGTTAACATCTCACCATCGTATATAACTCACAATAATAAAATACAATGAGGGGCCCCCAAAAAATATCTACAATGTGGCCCTGAGCATGGGCCCTGGTTTAGGAATGGAAAGGCGCCCTCCCGCCTCCCCACCTCTCGTCGCCCCAGCTCATGGGCCCCAGTGCAGCTGCGATGATGCATTAGCAAGACGGATTTTGACCATGGAGAGTTATAGCAAGGAGAGGCGGCAGGGGGGGAACACGTGGAGCCAAAGTGGGAACACGTCCAAGACTCCCTCCACACAGAGACGACGGGGGCAATGAAATCGGTTAGCGGCGCAGGAGCGAGCCGCATCGGCGACGTCGCGAGACGGCGGGAGATGGCGACGGCTTTCGCGTGGATGAATCACGGCTGACGACAATGACGACGACGCTGACGATTGATGCCGTCTGCTTCACAGAAGAAGGAGCCGTCGCTCATCCTGACGGGGCCCGGGGAGACGCTGAAGAGCCACCTGCTGGTGTTTGCGGCGGAGCGAGCGCGGCGTGAAAACCGCGTCATCACCCTGTGAGGGCTCGCTCGCCCGCTCGACCGCCCGCTCGCCCACGCGCCCGCTCGACCGCCCGCTCCTCCAGTGCCAGCGCCACTGATGGAGCCGTCTCCCTGGCACTCTATAAACTCCAAAAATTTTTTTATTTTACCAGGTAAGGCCCACGAGCTGTTTTTCAGAAGCCACCTGGCCGTCCAAAACGCTAGCTCAACAAAGTGGCTTATCGTCACGTGAACATTTGATCGTAGCCGAATACTCCAAGCGCGTGATTGTCTATTCGTTAATGTCGAGGGAAATAAACCGGAGGACCCGGAGAAAAATCCACGCGACCACGGGGAGAGACAAAGGCATGGAAACTCCAAATATACAACAGGCGTCAGGGTCGTGATCGAACTTACGACATCCTGTACGCCAGGCGAGGTAGTGAGCATCTCGCCGCCGTGATGCCTCCTCACCGCCGGCAGGCTCAACGCGGACACGCAGCGCAATCGCCGCTCCACTTCAGGGAGCTGTGGGGAAGTTTTGATTGCGACGCTCGCAACTCTTCCGAGATCGACCGAGCGCCAGCTACAGGGTACGACCGAGGTGGGGAATCTTGTCCTTACTGAGGACCGAACAGAACGTTTAAACACCGGTGGCTCGGAGATGTTAACTATCTCGCCTGGTCTGCAGCAAGTCCTGGGTTCGATCCCGACCCTAACGCCTGCTGTCGATTTGGAGTTTGCGTGTTTCTCTCCCTGTGGTCTCGTGGATTTATCTTCGCGTCCTCCGGTTTTTCCCTCCACATTTATCAACATGCATTGAGAGTATTTGTGCTGCAATACATTTCCACATGGTAAGCCACTTCATTGGGCTATCATTTGTGAGAGTCACTTCTGAAAAGAGCCGTACAGCTCAGTGGGCCTTACCTTGTAAAATAAGAATAAAGTTTTTTTTACACCAATACACTCACACAGCTCGATCACCGCCGTCCCTGCAAGAGGCGCTTGCAGCGAGAGCAGTGGCTCAGCGCCCTCACCTTACAAGTGCAGCACTGTTGCCAGAATTGGAAATACTCTTCTTCCTTTTCTTCTTCCTTCTGCTTCTTCTCCTCGTGCGGCTACTGATGTAGCTGCGGAGGCAACGTCGACAATTTCACATCCAGGTGCTCAAGCCAGATAACCGCGTCAGGAGCAGCGGCGGGAGTGTCACCGCTGTGACGATGTCTCCTCCTCCTTCGTATTTGTCGATCGGGCAAATTATCCCCTTCCAGTACCCAACTAGTGCAGCTGAGACGCTATCAGCGATGGACTACGTGGTTTGCGGGCCGCGTCGACGCGGTCGGCCTCGTGTGGCCGCGCGCCGCGTGGAGCGAGGTGGTTTGGATCCACTCCCAGCCAGCCCTGTGGCACCAAGTGAGGTCAACATTCTGGGGTGATTCTCTTTTCTCTCGGCAAATCCTCGCAGAGCCAGTGGAGGACGTGGTAAGGACCTGTCTGTTGATGGTGTCGATCACTTTTGACTTTCCAAAGGAGATGTACTCGCTTATGGAAGTGTCTCTTTAAAGAATCTTCACTGCCACTATCTTGCTTCTGAAAGTGCTTTGCTGTGCATAGACAGAGTGGTCCAGATGCCTTGTGACCCCAAATTAATTGAGCCATTTTTTGCCTTCGCATATTAATTTCTATATTTCTGTTTTAAATAAACCTTACTTTAAAAACATTAAGTTTTAGAGAATTGGATTGGGGGGGGGTGTCACAATACATCTGGACCACGCTGTCGATAATCACTTGGCGTTCGACCAGGGAGATGCTTTTGTTGTGGTGTTCAGAGTCGATGGGTTCAGATCAAGTCAAAGTGTCTATGGGGCCGTCCATGAATTACGTCACGCACCTAGGGGGGGGGGGGGGGTCTGACATTTGTGACGCCGTGTGACGACGGGGGGGGGGTTCAAAAATCGTCCAAAATCGCGTGGCGTAATTTATGGACGGCCCCTATCTCCACGCTCAACCTATTACATCTCCATTCGTGGCGAAAATGCCCACGTTCCCCCGGCAGGGGGCGAGTCGTGTCCACTGAAGATCCACCATTCATCCCTCCCAAAAGTGGTGCAGGGTCGACCCGCTTCTGACCTTTGAGTTGATGACCTTCCAGTCGTGGGGCCGGCGGCAACGGTCAATAGCGTGGGAGCGCGCCCCTTGAATGTGCTTCTACTACCAAATGATGTCGATTCTTAAACCAAAAAAAACACCGGGATGCTTTGGGTTCAATCGGAAATAAAAAATTGCAATAAATATGTGGGGTGCCGATTTTCTTGACGGTTCATTTTGATGTCGCCTTGATTCTACTTCGGTTCTAAATGTGGTCGTAAGGAACTTGCAATGCGTTTACTATTTTCGTAGGGTAATCTGGGTGGTGGTGGTGGTGGTAGCGGTGTCATTCACGTTTGTACGGTTTGTCTTGGGGGTGGGATAAAGGTGGTTGTGGAAATTGTGTAGAGTTGGGTCTGTTGTTTTATTTGTAAAAAATAAATTTACGCTCCCCACAATTGCTATTGTTTGCGCTATTTTACCGCGATCACACTTTTTTTCTCACATGTCGTCGAATCCCATTACATTCCTCAAGGAAATGCCGCAGGGAATTGATAACGTATGAGTATTATTATTATTATTTCCACGGTGGTAATTCATTTTCTCCGATTCATCCGCTTCTGGATGATGGCTTCTGGATGATGATGATGACTTCACCACCCCTCACGATCTTGCCATCGCATCTTCCATCTCGCTTTCGCCCGTCAGCTGTGTCCTGGTCGCTCCATCTCCACGGTGGTTAACCTCTTCAGGTGTGTTCCCTCAAAGCAACAAAAATTATTATTACACTGGTCAACAAAAAAAACTTTTTTTTCTGGCCTGGACTTTTGCAGCTGTTTTAGACTAATCTCAGGGTGCTGATTCCAAATCTGATCTCAGATTTGCTCTACCACATCTCATTTTATGCTATCGGCATACCCCATTTTCATTGATTTTACCTGAAATTAACTCTGTCACTTATGATTGCAAGTTGTTGCGAGTCAGTGACTGCTTTAGTGTTAAAATATGGTACTGTATTTTTAGGATAGTGTGTTTATAATATCATTTTATGTAGATATCCACATTTATTTAATTTTTTTCTTCTGCAGTTTTTATTGAAAATGCAATAATTTATATCTCAAAAACCTGATGTGATAGACAAAAACTGATGCCAGATTTAGAATCAGCACCCCAAAATGACCTTATAACCGTTGGAATACTTTATGCCAGAAAAAGTGTGTTGATCAGTGTTATTGAAACTTGGCCGCGAACCTCACCATGACAAGCGGATTGAGCAACGAGCGAACGAACGATTATTTCAAGCTGTAACGCACCGCACAGCATTTGCTCACGTTTGAGAGAGAGAACGACTCGGGAAGAATGAGGAAGCAGGCGGGGAGAGAAGCAGCCACGCGGTCAGCCGATGCCCAAGCTCTGCTGCCCTCGACATATGAAAGTGTTATTCATGAGCGTTTATAACGTGGGAGGAAACTGGAGCACCCACCCGGAGGAAACCCACGCATGCGAGGGGGCAACACAGTATCCCATACAGACGGAGCAGGCCAATACCCCGTTCCATCAGGCTGCTGGCACCTCAGCGCTCACGGGAAGGGTTGCTTCACGGCATCCGTGCGATCTACCAACCCTCGCCCCCCACACAGTGCCAGATTAGAGGCGTGCGCCACCACCGCCACCGTCACCATCGCCGTCACCACCGTCACCACCACCACTGCCACCACCACCGTTGTCACCACCACCACTGTCACCACTGTCACCACCGTCACCACCGCCACCACCACCGTCACCACCGCCACCACCACCACCACCGCCGTCACCACCGCCACCGTCACCATCACCACCGCCGTCACTGCCACCACCACCGGCGTGATGACGGGAGGCAGTGAGACCCGACCGCGGAGGTCGTGTGTCGACTGAGTGTCAGCTGCGAGATCCGGCAGAAGGAAGGAGGCTCCGGCGAGGTGTGGCGAGACCATCGGGGCAGCATCGGTAGATCTTCTTTGCGCTCTCCTCGAGGTGTTCACGGTGGCCGTGGGGTGTTCACGCCGTGGGGGTGTTCGCGGTGGCCGTGGGGTGTTCGCGGTGGCCGTGGGGTGGTCGCGATGGCCGTGGGGTGTTCGCGGTAGCCGTGGGGTGTTCGCGGTGGCCGTGGGGTGTTCACGGTGGCCGTGGGGTGTTCGCGGTGGCCGTGGGGTGTTCGCGGTGGCCGTGGGGTGGTCGCGGTGGCCGTGGGGTGTTCGCGGTAGCCGTGGGGTGTTCGCGGTGGCCGTGGGGTGTTCACGCCGTGGGGGTGTTCACGCCGTGGGGGTGTTCACGCTGCTCGTCTGCAGGGGGCGCCGGTGCAGCGCTACGAGTGCGCCGATCGCAGCTGGGGCTGAACGATTAATCGATTTCAAATCGAAATCGCAATTTGAAACAATGCGATTAGCAAATCGCAAAGGCTGCGATTTTTTGCGATTTGAAAAGTCCTCTTACTTAATGGAATTGTTAATTTTTTATATTATTATAACGGTATTTATTGAACTTAACAATTGTTCTATGTTTGATAGTTTATTTCAATTAATATTTTTAAATACATACATGTTGGAAGCAATTAATAACTTTTTAGTTCTCATCCTTGCATTTGAATATATAGAGAAGTTGATATTTTCATGGTATCACGTGGTAATGTTCCATCACATGTTTTCAATCTATTACACAGTCAATATTGATCTGAAGCTTGACTTTAAACATTTTTATCACAAATCAAATCGCAATATCTGTCTGAAAAATCGCAATTAGATATTTTCCCCAAATCGTTCAGCCCCAATGATTCGCAGCTGCGCTTGGCTTCTCAGCCTGGTTGGGGGCTTCGGCTACAGCGGGTGACGCCAAAATGAGAGAACAAGCCGTGGAAGTACGGCAGGTGGCCCACGCAACTCAAAGTACCGACCACATCGCGAACCACGTTGTGGTCTGCGCTTCCTGCAACGGAAAGACGACAGGAACTCTGCCTCTCTCCTGAAGCCCTCTCGCAGTGCACAGCAAGCAGACCTTGACACTGGCTGGTGGCATCTCGCTGCTAAACGTATTCCTGCTGCTGCTGCCATCATACGCAGGCATAGACTAGAACTACTGTGGTGCAAGCGAATAAATAAGCAACTCTGCACGTAAAGAAAATAAAATGGCATTTCTTGCAGCAGCATTGTCTTGAAACAATGCGGACGAAAGTATGCACTCCCAGTTGTGTGCGGCTTACGGGATGTATAAGGGAAAAATATATAAAAATACTGTTTATTTTGTTTTATGTGGAGAGACGGATACGGGAAGTTAGACGTTGTTTATATTCTCCGCAGCGATACTGATGATTGTTGTGGGTTATGTACGATACGAGTTGGGTGCATGTTGTGTCAATATGTACTTCCGGTAACATATCAAGGCGCTGAACGGAAACAGTGGCCACAAGTCAATGAGTCATTTGTTTTAAATGCCGTATTCTAATTTATTTGCGATGTTGAACTTCTTTTGCACCGTACGTAGCCAGCCTTGCTGATCGGAAGTGCGGGGTAAGGAAAACAAACTAAACACAGACAAAACTGTTCTAAAGAAATTCGTTTTCAATCTAGATGATTTAAAAGTGCATAGCTTCCAGTGGCTTTGTAATATCGGAAGGAAGAGCGTTCCAGACGGCCGCAAAAGCGCATCTGACTTCCACACAAAGGGATGATTAATTGAGTCAACCCTCCGTCAACCAGGATTTGAACTCGCGAACCTCGCTACTGCGAGCCGCTCGCTCTGTGTCGTCGAGCTGCCTGTGGCTGGATGCCAGAACTTCCACGTTGCTATTTGAACAATTTTACTGGTAGAAACCCACTGGTTCCACCAGCCCACAGGGGATTATTGTGTCCGTCCATCCGTCGTGAAGGGAGGGGCTGGATGGGGAGGGAGGGGCTGGGTGGGGAGGGTGGGGAGGGGCTGGGTGGGGAGGAAGGGGCTGGGTGGGGAGGATGGGGAGGGGCTGGGTGGGGAGGGTGGGGCTGGGTGGGGGGTGGGAGGGGAGGGGCTGGTCACCCCGTGGTGCCCTTATAAAACCCAACGTTTAACCTACTCACGCCGGCTTGTGCCCGCCCTCACAGTCGGGCATATTTGCGGAATACACCACGCCGCCGATGACCCTGGCCATTAACCGAGCAACCCAACGTTCCTACCAGCTCCCTCCGCAGGAATGTGTTATGGTAGTGATGGTGATGCTGCTGCTGGGTGGGCAATGATGCACAAGCACAATTCATTAACAAACAAAAACATTCGTCAATAACACACTGTGGCCTTAAATTTAAAAAAAATATCTAACATTCGACGTTTCGGGCAATGACCCTCACTTCATATAACCTAAAAGAAGAGACCAACGGTATACTGCAAAATGAATACGGTTTGGGACCTGATGAGATTTTAAATTCACGTTCCTCTTTGGCCAATTCGATGACGTGAGTTTGCATTTAACAGGCGGACCGCGTGAGGTTTTCTCATCCTCACACCATCAACCGACCCATCAACTTAGACCTCAACAAGGAACCTCGCCACCAAGACAAGGCCCGGATCTCACCCAGATCCGGAAGAACGCCGGCGAACAGTGGAACGACGTCGACCATCCAGAATGATCACCTCACTCGGGACCCAACCATCGCACCTCGTTCACGCACCTAGCCATCCACTCACCACTGGTGTAATCATCAACTCACCCACTCATTCACGCACCCACTCACCCACCAATTCACCCACCCATTCACCCACCAACTCACCTACCCACTCACCCACCCATTCACCCACCGCCCACTCACCTTTCCACCCACTCACCACTGGTGTAACCATAAATTCGCTCACCCACCCACTCATTCACGCACCCACTCACCCACCAATTCACCCACCCATTCACCCACCAACTCACCTACCCACTCACCCACCCATTCACCCACCGCCCACTCACCTTTCCACCCACTCACCACTGGTGTAACCATAAATTCGCTCACCCACCCACTCATTCACGCACCCCCCCATTAATTCGCTCACCCACCCACTCACCTACCCACCCACTCACCACTGGTGCAACCATCAACCCCGTCAGAACATCGACAGGCCGACGCGCACATCTCCGTCACAGCGGCAAATTAAAGACACAAACCACAGTCTTGCGATTGTTGGCCATGCAACTCAAATTATGAACCGTATAATAAACCCAGTGTAGTCTGCGCTCCTTCAACGGAGGAAGGGGAGGAATTGCAAAACCACAGGCACTCTCCATCGAAGCCTTCTCGTGGCTAGCAGCAGACCTCGACAATTTGAATGTAGCTCCTGAACATATTTCCCATCGTACGCAAATCATACAATCGCAGACGCTTTCACAGTACGTAGAAGGGTGCAGCAATGTGTCAATCCACTGCTGGGATGAGAATCCTCTCCGTGACATGGCTTGCCATGGGGGGGGGGGGGCTATGCATTATTGTTGATCCGTGTGTGTGGTGGAGGATGGAGAAGGGCGTTTAGAGAAGGGAGAGTTTCACGAGAACACGATAATGTCAGACAGGTGGGCAAAGCGCTCCTTGGCTCGCAGCGCGCGCGGCGCATTCCACTACGGACGTTGCTATAGAAACGCCACGTTCACGAATGTTTATTAAGAACGTTTAAATGTCAGACGAGTCGCCTTCAGTGGATCTCCAGAGCCTGCGGTCTGTCTCGAGAAGACCAAAAAAAATAACATTTTGCGAGCGAAATTATAAAGAGATCGACATCATTTTATAACGTGGAAAATAAATTGTTGAAATGATATACTCTACGTCAGTGACGTGCGGTGAGGTCAATGGCTGGGGAGGCACTGGCTCGTGTCAGAGCCAGATTCACACACTGAGGGGGCGTGTCCTCACTGCGGGGGGCGTGGCCTCACTGAGGGGGCGTGTCCTCGCTGAGGGGGGCGTGTTAGACACGTCCCCCTCAGTGAGGCAGGTGTGATAGCTGCCTCCCCTGGTGCTTTTTCATTGCAGTTTCATGACGAGACCAGCGAGCATAAATATCTTTATGCACGTACGTGAAATAAGTTACCTGGAGTATGGAAGGCGAGGACGTGGAATGAAGGGGTCTACAAACATAACATTGGTGACATGCTGAGATAGTAACAGGCACGCGCTTATTGCCCGCGCTCCATCCAGTTACTGAGGGGTTGCGCAATCAGAGGGGAGGCTGAGCTCTTCGCTGCCTCTCGTCTCTTCCTGTATTTGCAGCGGAGCTCCGCAAATTTGGCGATTTTGACTATAAAAATTATTGGAATCGTACAGAAATTACATTTGTAACACAGATCAGTGGAAAAATCTTAATATTTATTTTATTTGATGATTCTTTTTTTTTACTTTTCGTAACAGCTATTTTCATTGGAGTATGGCAGGTGAGGCTCTGCCTTAGTCACGACTAGGCTCTGGCGTGCCCTCTAACGCACGAGTGAGCGGCTCAGCTTTGGCTCGGCTCAGGCTCATGGAAATCCTGTACATGGCTGGGACCATGGCTCAGAGCAGCCGGCTCAAGTAAAGCGTGGCCTTGAGCCGGCTCACTCGGGTCAGAGCTGAGCCGAGACTCTGGGATATGAGTGGATGCCAAGAAGAGTCTCATGGATCATGCGTCCTTATCGATGGGTTGGTGCGTTTGGTGCGCTGTTGTGACCTGCAGTGTGGTGGTTGAACAGAGTACGGATGACGACGAAAGTCAGACCGACAGACCGAGTCCTCAACATGGGTATGGACATTACCATGGGTTGAGACATAAACATGGGTAGGGTCATGAACATGGGTAGGGACATTAACATGGGTAGGGTCACTAACATCTTGCACCAGCCTACAGCATTCACATGCTGGACCCACATGTCCCCTCAAGGTCCCTAAGATGTGGGAGATGCACATCCTCTCTGCATTCCCAGGTCTAGGATTGTTTGGGTCTATGGGTGACCGAGATTTTTTACCGTGCAGCTCCCAGACCATGGAACGCTCTTCCACGAGACATCAGTCAGTGGACATTGTTTAAAACATGCAATATTAAAACCTATTTATATACGCTTCCGCTCGTAAAATGTTGAGTTAATTTAGTGAATGGATAATTATTAAAATTAATTTATAATATCATTAGTTTTATGATGAGTGCCTGCTGCTGCTGTGTCCTGTACAGCGCTTTGAGATCCTTGATGAAAATCGCGAATTAAATGGAATGTGGTGTTTTCAAACATCACAGAAAGTTAATTTATTTACAGACAGACGTGGGGGGTTTTCTTATCTTGAGGAAGTCGTAATATTTCTCTCTCTCCACCTGACACGGGCCTGAACCCAGCGGGGCCCAGCATCATCATCACCGCCACATGCCACGGAAACCAGAGAGACCCGTTCAATCCACGCATTCCTCCACCACCTCGCCCGGCACTGCGCGATAGCATCTCCTACCCCTCGGGGTGCACAGCCTGGAACCCGTGCCAGGTATGCGCGTGCGCGTGTGTGCGTGCGCGCGTGCGCGTCTCGCAACACGTGTACATTTGTAAGAGTGCCAATAAAATAACACGGGACCATCCGAAAGTCATTTTTTCACGATTCTTCAACGCACGTTTAAAATAGCACGGCTAGACTCGGCTCCGATAAACGAGCACCTTTCATCCGGTTGCTCGGATGTTTGAGGCGGGCTGGGTGTGGGCCTGGCCCACACACCATCAGTCGTGCCGGCTTTAATAGGTGCTCGCTAACAGCACTTGCTCCTTACCTACACTGCTTTAAAACCAACAAAATGAGTATCATATCCTGGGCCTCTTGAATTCACGCCTCATACCCTTTGGGTCTTTCGGTAAAGTCACGTAGATAGGTTCAAAGAAAATAACAAAAAATTAAAAAAAAACTACGACGTTTAGATCACAACACAAGCGATCGTCATCAGGATTTGTTTTCTACAGTCTGCCCCTACAGGCTGTTCGGTTATACGGGGTGGGGGGGGGTTCTTTGTCAATCGTCTTTGTATCTGTCTGTGTGTGTGTAATATCTGACACGGCCGTGGGACTCCCTTGGGTAGACTCAGCCTTAAACGAGTACCGGGTGCGCTGTGTAAGCATCGGCACTGGTAAAACACTGCCGTCCGCACCACCCCTTCGGATTGCATCGGTGCTCGCGAACGGCACTTGGCCGCTAGCGGCCTCTACGGTTCCCCGTGCCATCTTTGTCTTTGTGGAACTGCGCAGTTGGGAAGTTGAGCCGAGTCAACAACACCTGGTGGCTGTGTGCAATTGCAGGTGCGAGGTTCCAACGTCACATCCTTCCACCACGTGATCTGGATGAGAAGACGCTTCGGAAAGTGAGACACGCCCCAAACTTAAAGCCACGCCTCCATTAACTTATACAGCCAAAGACAAAGATCCCCCATGTAGCTTCAACAGACTGTTGGGGCAAGTGACGTGGGCGAGCACCTACGAAGGTCGGCACGGCGCACGAGGGGGTGGGTGGCCAGCACCACTCCCGGCCCCCTTTGTCTCCCCAGTGGCGTTGTTTGCACACCGCACTGGGTACTCATTTGAGGCTGAGTCGACCTAGGGGAGGCCTACGACCGGATCAGATAATCGTCACCGGTGTTGACCGTGAGCGGGAATCGAACTCGGGTCGCCGGGTTTCGAAGCGGAAGCGCACTAACCGCTCCCCTACCGCTCCCCCACACATTATTGAACTTGAAACAAATCTGGTCAGGCACATACGCACACCTGCCAGATTATAAGTTGCACCCCCCCCCCCCCGACTGTAAATGCAGCGGGACGGTGGTTAGTGCGTCTTATAACCCGGAGAACACGGTAACCGGAGCAATCACAACTTCAACAAAGGAGTCAGCTGTGCTTCTCCCCCCCCCGCCCGGCGCGCTTTCCCCGTAGCGAACAATAAACCCCGTGGCTGTCCCCCCAGACAGACGGTCGTGGCGGGGGTGTGGGGGTGGGTGAGACAATTCACGTCTCGCTCTGCGTGTTTTGGTTGTGACCGAAGGCCAGGTGGCCGGGGGAGTTGGCTCGCGGCCACGCGGCGCGCGGCTCACCGCCGTGCTCACCGCCGTGCTTCGAGCCTTGGCGCAATCGCAGCCGAGCTGCACTCACGTCAACCCATCCAGCACCTGCCCGCGTAATGAGTGCACTAATCGAGTCGTTTAGCCGCGCGTTTGCGCTCCACCTGCCATGAGTCGTGGGAGAGGAACCATCGGCACCGGCGGTGGTGTCACAGCCGTTCATCCGCGTCTCTCCCCCCCCCATTCCTCCAGTAAGCCGAAGCGCTGCAGGGATGATTTGCTGCACGTCGGATTGTTCCATTACGCATGGCGGGATAAAAAACTCAAGTGATCGTGACGTTAGGCGTTAATCCTGCAGTGTAATATAATACATGCAATGCGTTGTTGGTTACGCGTCTTTTTGTTGTTGTTGTTTTCAAAATGCTGAACGAGCAGCTGTGCCACGTGACCGTCCGTCGATGCATCCAGCCAGCAACACTTTTTTTGTCAACGTAATTTTGCGTGCACACGACTTTTATTGAAATAAAACGTGTGTTCTTCATTGTGCTGTTGTGAAATGGTCACACTCATGCAGGACGGCACCTAAATGGGGAACGTGTTTTATGAATGGCTCAGAAGCTGTATTAACGAATCCTTGATTCGTGTCGTCAGATCTCGCTGTCGTCAGGTCTAGGAAGCTAAGCAACACTTGACCCTGGACAGTCCGCGGATGGGTGACCACCACGCACACGGGGCTGTAACACAGGATCATCAGCACGGTGCGCTCCAGCAACATTGGTTGTACTGCACTGCTATGCCTTCGTCCAGCGGCGGAGTGACAAACGGGGCGATCCGGACGAGTCCTCGCACCTCCGCGTGCGTGATAAGCCACGAGGTGACACAAAAATTAGTCGTTCAAAAACTCCCTTGCGATCCGCGGTGAGTTCATAGTTGACGTGGGGCAGGGGGGGGGTCGATTAATAATGATTTTTCATCGTTACTGTGAGAGAATGGTCAGAGGCAATTGTGAATGTGATGCGGTCTCTCTCTCTCTCTCGAGACACAGAAGCCGAATGTTTCCGGTTGGGTCTCTAGGCGAGTTGGTTCTCAACATTTTGTTGGCTCATAATAAAGTGTTTTTTTGTGTGTTAGATCGCGTAAGTAGAAATGCGTCGTAACCCTCCTCCACCATACTCGACACAGCCAATTAGTAAGGGATTTGTCGCATCAACAAAACGCCAATTAGTTACTGCTGCAGTCCACCGTACGACGTTTCGCTGGTAATTACATCCAGCGTCATCGGGCGATTTGCCAGAATAGATCTAACACAAAAACTGTTGTTATGAAAAATATTGGTGGCGAAAGCTTCCTCCGAGTTTTGTTGGCTGCTGTTACCCCCCCCCCCGCCTTGTTGCATTTAGTTTTAACCGAGTACCCCCGTTGCCCTCACCCAACACGGCATTGAGAAATAAATGTATGAAGAATGAACCTCGGATCTTTTCACCGACTGCCCATGTCTGTGAGGTATTCCTCACTGGCGAGGAACTTGCAAGCGAATACAAATACATTCGACGGGCGCCTCTGCAGGCGTGACGTCATTTGGAAGCCACTTTGTTTACCATCAAATGAGTTTAGAAAGTTATTTTATATCGTTCTGGGTCACCATATGGAGTAAAAATGTTATCGTAGTTATTTTATGTTGCCAAATTCAAATGTGATACAGTAAATTTAGCTGTGACGGTCCCACCTGATGACGGAGACTTTTGTTGCCTCCGAAACGTCGTGATTTATTATTTTATTTTTATTATTATTTATATTATTTCTATTTTTACCTACGTGACTTTACCGAAAAAACCTAAGAGTATGAATCCTTGCAGTCACGAAAAAATCTAGAATGTGATTACACTGTCTAACAAATGTATTTATTTTTTGTTCCTGGGTAGTAAGTGTGATTTCCTAATTGCTTATGCCTCAAAAGTACAGAAAATGGCTATTATTCTCCACAAAATTTGCTTTTGTGACCAGGACAGTGATATTTAGAAATGTACCTATTTTCAATGAGAAAACGGGCGAATTTGTTGTCTTGGTCTTGAATCGATGCTGCTGAGATTACGCTCTCCCAGAGTGCTGTGCGGCTCATGGTTTGTGTAAAGAAGAAATGCCTTTACTTTGTATGTGGGAGAGACATTGCTGAGTTACTTGATTTACATTTTCACAAGGACGCGAATGATTATGTTGAAAGTGCCGTGACTAAGAATACGGCCCCTATTCTTGTGTTTTTATCATTTACGATGTCGCAGCGGAGACGGAAGGTTTCGTTCCATGGCAGCGACGCGCCCCTGCTGCCCAGGGTGCGATGCTGCGCGCGCGTGTGGCGGGCAGGTCACGCGCGTCTGAACAGGAGACTGGGGAGAGATTCACCTGTTACCTGCCACTGGTGGTGGGGGTCTCCTTACCTCGCATGCAGCGGATCCAGTGGCGGAGGTATCGAGTGTGCAGGCGGTGCAACTGCGCAGAGGCGCGTGGGTCAGGCTACTAACAGGGTAAGGGGGTGGGGGGAATTTGACAGGGGCACGAGAGTGATTTCCGACCTCCGCGATTAGCACGGTTGGCTAGGTACGGTGCGAAAGAAGTTCGACGTACATACACACGTACAGTGATCCACAGCAGCAGCAGCAGCAGCAGTCGTAGTGAGTCCTTCTGTGGAGGGTGGAATGACGGAGTGGAGCAAGTCACCCGCGCAGATCTGCTGCTCTGTGCAGCACAGCTACAGCTGCACACGCGGGTGGAGTGGTGAGGGCGCGCTGCACTGTGAACCCCGGCCACCTGAGTTCCATTCTCAGCCAAGGTTTAACATCGGTGGCGAGCGTTATCCGAACCGGTGGCGAAGTATGGTCAAACAGATGTATGGTCAAACAGAGGTATGGTCAAACATAAATATGGGGCCGTCCATAAATGACGTCACGCGATTTTGGACGATTTTTGACCCCCCCCCCCCTCGTCGTCACAAAAAGTCAGACTCCCCCTCAAATATGACGTCACAAAGCTCTGCCCCCCCCAAAAAATAAAACATGCTTCAAATCGCTTTAAACTATTGTCATTGTAGTGCATATTTAACGTGGCGCTGCACTCTGATGTTGTAGGAGAAAACATTTATTAAAAAGTCTATTTAATTAAGTAGAACGTGTTGTCTATATTTATTTTAAGTTGCGCATTTTGATGTGACGTCACATTTCTCAAACACCCCCCCCCCTCGTCACACATCGTCACAAATGTCTGACCCCCCCCCCCTAGGTGCGTGACGTCATTTATGGACGGCCCCTAAGGTCAAACAGCACCCATGACCGCCGCACGGCGTGGGCAGGCCGCATTAATCCAGCGGTGGATTGGCACGTGGCTGGAGTTCATTGTTGATGTCCATATATATGTTTTGTGTTCTAAGGGATATTGCCCAATCCTTTTACCCCTCTTGTCTGCGTGTGCAATGCCCTGCGGTGACTCGTGTGCACACGTTGGCCATTTAATGCGAAGGAACCCGCGGTATTGTTATTGCTCAGCTCCTAATCGCCGCAGAAGTAACTCCACACCGCCTCAGGTGTTTCCTGAGCGCCCGGCTGTAGGGGCAGAGGAGACGCATCGCACAACAGCAGCAGCAGCAGAGCCAACACGTGCACAGCCCACAACGCATGGCCTCGTAGGCATGCACTTGCGTGTGTGTGTGTGGGAGGAAGGGGGGAGCGGTGGCGCAGTGGTTAGCGCATGGCCTCGTAGACATGGACTTGTGTGTGTGTGGGAGGAGGGGGGAGCGATGGCGCAGTGGTTAGCGCACTGCGTGTTGTACCCAGCCACCCGAGTTCGATTCACGCTCTTTTTTTACGATCAGTGGAAACAAGAAGATGCTCGGTGTAGTCAGCACTTTGCTTCGTTCATCATTTCGTTTTTTTTTAATACGTCCAACATCGGTGACGAATATCTGGACCCTTGGTCTTGGGATTCCTCTAGGCCGACTCAGCCTTAAATTAGTACCTGCTGCGGTGTGTAAACGTCAGCACTGGGGAGACAAAGGCGGCCGGGCATGGTTCCTATCACACAACTCTCTCGTGTTAGGTTACATAGGGGCTCACTAAACAACACTTGCCCCAACAGTCTGTTAAAAGCTATGCTGGGGATATTTGTCGTTTGCCCACACGTACTGTGTGTGTGTAAGAGATTGTATGGCTCTCCATTTGTAAGAGCGTAGGAGTGTATGCATGTGGGTGTTGTCGGTGAATGACTGTTTGTGTATGCATCGTGTGGGTGAATGCGTGTATATGAATGTGTGGCATGTGTGTAAACATCTCCACCGGGGAGACAAAGGCGGCCGGGCGTGGTGTTGGCCACCAATCCCTCGTGTGCCGTTCCGGTCTTCATAGGTGCTCGCTAACAGCACTTGCCCCTACAGTCTGTTAATGCTCCACGGAGGGTGTTTAGTGTGTCTACGTGTATGTCTGCGTGTGTGTCTGTGTGTCTGCGTGTATGTCTGTGTGTCTACGTGTATGTCTGCGTGTATGTCTGTGTGTCTGCGTGTATGTCTGTGTGTCTGCGTGTATGTCTGTGTGTCTGCGTGTATGTCTGCGTGTCTACGTGTGTGTAGGTGCATGTGCGTCTGGGTGTATGTCCCTGCCCATGCGTGTGTGTGTTGTGTGTGTGTTGTGTGTGTTGTGTGTGTGTTGTGTGTGTGTGGTGTGTGTTGAGTGTGTGTGTTGTGTGTGTTTGTGTTGTGTGTGTTGTGTGTGTGTTGTGTGTGTGTGTTGAGTGTGTGTGTTGTGTGTGTGTGTTGTGTGTGTGTGTTGTGTGTGTGTGTTGTGTGTGTTGAGTGTGTTGTGTGTGTGTTGTGTGTGTTGTGTGTGTGTCGTGTGTGTGTGTTGTGTGTGTGTTGTGTGTGTGTGTTGTGTGTGTGTTGTGTGTGTGTGGTGTGTGTGTTGTGTGTGTGGTGTGTGTGTGGTGTGTGTGGTGTGTGTGTTGTGTGTGTGTTGTGTGTGTGTTGTGTGTGTGTTGTGTGTGTGTGTTGTGTGTGTGTTGTGTGTGTGTGTTGTGTGTGTGTGTGTTGTGTGTGTGCCCGCGCCCTGCGTGCGTGAAGGCTGCATTCTCCTACAGGGAACACAGCTGCGCGTGGTTATGACTTCAGACCCGCAGCGAGCCCACGCAGGCACACACACGCACACACACACACCCGCACACACACCCACACACACACCCACCCACACGCACACACCCGCACACACGCGCGCGCGCACTCACACCTGGCCACGTGCACCCACTGCACGCCGTCGGCTGCCTGCAGGACGTCGTCGTCTTCGTCGTCGTCGTGGTCTCGACTCGGCCGCCAGCCACTGCGCTGTGCGGGCAGGGCTCCGCGCAAGGTGTGCGGCGTGGCGGGCACCGAGGAAGGACGCCCACAGGTAACGACAGATGCACGGCGCGTGCGAGTGTGAGAGAGACAGCGAGGGTGTGTGTGTGTATGTACCTGTGTGTGTACCTGTGTGTGTGTGAGATTCTGTGTATGTACCTGTGTGTGTATGTACCTGTGTGTGTACCTGTGTGTGTGTGTGAGTCTGTGTGCGTACCTGTGTCTGTGAGAGTCTGTGTGCGTGCCTGTGTGTGTGTGAGTCTGTGTATGTACCTGTGTGTGTGAGAGTCTGTGTATGTACCTGTGTGTGTGTGAGTGTGTGTGTCTGTGTGCGTACCTGTGTGTGTATGTACCTGTGTGTGTGAGTCTGTGTATGTACCTGTGTGTGTGTGTGAGAGTCTGTGTATGTACCTGTGTGTGTGTGAGTCTGTGTATGTACCTGTGTGTGTGAGAGAGTCTGTGTATGTACCTGTGTGTGTGTGTGTCTGTGTGCGTACCTGTGTGTGTGAGTCTGTGTACGTACCGGTGTGTGTGTGAGAGAGAGAGTGTAAGAGTGGACAAGTCTGTGAATGTTCCTCAAACGAGTACCTGGTGCGGTGTGTAGTAAACATAGCTACTGGGGGAGACAAAGGCGGCCGGGCGTGGTTGCTGGCCACAACACCCCCTCGTGCGCCGTGCTGACCTTCATAGGTGCTGCTCGCTAACAGCACTTGCCCCAACAGCCTGTTAAAGGCTACACGGGGAGCTTTGTCTTGGTGTGTGAGTTGCGTGGGAGTAAGTGTAAGAGACAGGAGAGTGAGTGTGTTGGTGCTAATGCGCGTGTCGGGCGAGCGAGTCACTGGGGGAGCAGTCACCGCTACGCTGCACTACGAACCCGGCGGCCCGAGTTCAACCGGTCCTGAGCCTCCCCTAGGTCGACTCAGCCTCAAATGAGTACCTGGTGCGGTGTGTAAACATCGCCACTAGGGAGATAAAGGCGGTCGGGCGTGGTGCTGGCCACCCACCCCCTCTTGTACCGTTCTGGCCTTTATAGGTGCTACTCGCTAACAGCACTTGCCCCTACAGTATGTTAAGGCTATACGGGGGATCTTTGTCTTTGTGTTGATGTGTGTGCGTCAGTCTGTGCCGGAATGTGTGTGTAAATGTGTGTGTGTGAGTCCGGCAAAAACAACCCCCTACCTCGTTGGTGCCGGACGGCAACGCTGTGGTGGGCAGTGCCGTGAGGGGAGGGCCAATTTAGATTGGCCATTCCCCTCATGGCATTTGGAACCACCACAGCGGCCAAATGGGGATTCTGGACGGGTGCGAGGGGCTGGTAACCCCTCCACGTTCAATTAATTACCACCAAACCACGATTGAAACATTTAAATAAGCTTGTGCCGGAGGCCCTGGGAGGACAGGCGTCTATGACGTCTCCTGGCCAAACTCCATTTGGCGGAGCCAGGAGATTTAATCTTTACCCTCGGGCTCCTCCAGAAACAACAAAAAACCACTACGGGTGGCCACGTGGAATGTTCGAACGCTCTCTGCGGAGGAGAGGCTCCTACTCCTCTGTCGGGCGCTGGACTGGTACCGCCTGGATCTCTGTGGCATTCAGGAGGTCCGGTGGACCGGCTCTGGCTCCTGCCACCATGAGGGGTGGACAGTTCTCTACTCGGGGCAGGAGACTGCCAAACAACAGGGAGTGGCTCTTCTTCTGAACAAAAGAATGAAGGGGGCGTGGGAGCGTGGCTGTGAGGTGTGGGAAGCTGTAAGCCCCAGGCTACTTTGGGCTCGCCTTCCAATCAACCGGAGGGGAGGAGTGGTGGTCGTGGTTACTTATGCCCCCACCGAAGATGAACATCCGTGGAGGGATGCAGACAAGGCCGATGAGTCAGATGCCTTCTATGACCTCCTGTCACAGGTGCTGGCTAAAGTGGCCCCTCGGGATAGAGTCATCTTGTTGGGTGACTTCAATGCCCGAGTTGGTAATGATGCTGGCACCTGGTCTGGAGTGATTGGAAGGCATGGGCCAGATCAGCTCAATAACAACGGTAGGAGGCTGCTAGGTTTTTGTGCAACCCATGGGCTTGTAATTACCGACACGCTGTTCCGGCATCGGCGTATCCACACAACATCATGGATGCATGCCGGGTCCAAGCAAGAACATCTGCTGGACTACATAGTGACGGACCAGCGGATGCGAGCCCATGTCCTTGACACCAGGACCTACCGTGGAGCTGATCTACCACCCTCTGACCATCGACTAGTCATCTGTAAGATGCTCCTGCCATTCTTCCACTCCGGTGGTGGGTGTACACCCAGGACCCCACTCAAACCTAAGGTGGCTTGGTCTCAGCTAGCTGATGAAAGTTGCAAGCGAGAATTTCATCATCGCTTGCGGCTGGGGTTGGCATCGTCCCCCACTCCTCCAGATGTCGAGGGAAAATGGTGAGGTTTAGGACTGTGACTCAGGCAGCTGCAATGGCTGCTTTGGGTACGTGGTCCAGACCTCCCCAGAGACCCTGGCTGACAGAGGAGGTGTTCAAACTGGCTGAGAAAAAGCGACAGGCTCACTCTCATCGGCTACAGCACCCCACGTCGGAGAATGAGGAGGATTACCGCAGCCTTCGCTTGGAGGTTCTGAGAGCCGTGAGGCACTGCAAGGATGGGTGGTGGTCGCGGGTTGCTGAGGAGATGGAGTTTGCCTCAATGGCCCGCGATCACAAATCCCTATTTTATTCCATCAAAAAAGTAACCTGCAGCACCATACCTATTACCATCATTAGGGGAAAAAACGGTGATCCAATCTTAGACTCCCAGGAACAGGTTTGCAGATTTGCTGAGCATTTCTGTGAAGTGCTGGGGGAGGGGAAATCCCTCCACATGGAAACATCGTGGGACAAAATGGGGATGACCCTGCTGAGGCTACGGTGCCTCAAATATTGGAAGAGGAAGTCACCCCCTGTGAGTGGCTGTCTGAGGTGCCATCTATTTAGGAAGTACTGACGGTGATCTAAAGTCTAAAACCAGGAAAGGAACCTTGCAGAGATGATCTCCCAAGCGAAATGCTGAGGGAGGGTGGCGTTTGTGCACAAACTGCCCTACATGACATCATAACAATAGTCTGGACCACTGGACGGGTTCCGCAGGACTGGAAGGATGCCCTGGTGGTCCCCATCTTTAAGAAGGGAGACCGCACAGACTGTAACAA
The DNA here is from genome assembly GCF_964198595.1 of Lampetra fluviatilis. Lineage (NCBI taxonomy): Eukaryota > Metazoa > Chordata > Hyperoartia > Petromyzontiformes > Petromyzontidae > Lampetra > Lampetra fluviatilis. Next base: position 2,259,666 of record NC_136302.1, read on the forward strand.
CTACAGGGGTATCTCACTCCTCAATGTGCAGAGGTGTAGGGAATTCCAACAAGACCTACATATCAGCTTTATTGACCTGGTCAAGGCCTATGATACCATCAGTAGGCCTGGGCACTGGGTTGTTCTTCGTGCTTTCGGAGTCCCTGACCCGCTGCTCGTGATCATTAAGGACCTTCATGATGGTGAGCGGGTCCGGGTAAAACTACGTGGCCGGGAGTCGGAGCCATTCCCTGTTCACCTTGGGGTGCGACAGGGATGTCCTTTGGCTCCATCATTATTTAACATCTATTTCGACCACATAGTTCGTGAAGCCTTCAGTAACTGTACCGGAGGAATTTCCATCTGGTACAGATACAATGGGAGGCTGATCGATACCCGGTGCGGTCAAGGGATGGCTCCCTATTGGTCAACCACGTTATGTATGCCGATGATCTGGTAATTGCGGCTCACTCAGAGGAGGAGTTGGAAGCGCTGCTGCTGAAACTGGAGTGTGCCACGAAGAGGTGGGGCCTTACTATCAGCCCCACCAAAATGAAGCACCTGCCTGGGTATTTTGTACCATCGGGCACTCCACCTCCACAACTCCCAATCGGTGATGGGGCAGTTGTGGAGAGAGTGGAGAGTTTCCCATACCTGGGCAGTGTGCTCATGACTGGCTCCGGTTTAGCAGTAGAGGTCTCACTCCAAATCAGTCGAGTGGCATTATCTTTTCATCGGTTGCATAACGCTGTATGGAAGCTACCTGGTCTATCAATCAGCACGAAGCTTCAGGTCTTCTCGGCCACGGTCATTCCCTCCCTTCTCTACGCTTGTGAAACGTGGACACCTCTAATGGAAGGTCTTCGCCGATTAGAAACATTTAGGCTGACCTGCCTACGGTCCATCCTGGGTTTAACCAGACTGGGTTGTGTGAGGAGCTCACAAATCCTTGAAAGATGTGGACAAAGTCCCATCGGTGAGCTCCTCCGGCAGGCAAGGCTGCGTTGGCTGGGTCATGTCGCCCGCATGCCCAGCCACCGCATGCCTAAACAGCTTTTGTTCGGCCGGATCGAGGGGGCTAAACGGGCGCGGCACTGACCAGAGAAGAGATGGAGTGATGTGGTACAGGAGGACGTGGACTTGCCGATGACTGGTACCAGCGGTGTCAAGATCGGCCTCTGTGGAGGAGGCTCGTGAAAGACGCTACTGAGTAGTTGGGGGCAGTGGCTCTCCATCAACAACGGAGGGTGGATGAGCGACGCTCACAACAACGAGCGGAGTGCCGGGTGGCTAAAGCACAGCAAGTTGGCACAGTCAGGGGCACAAGTGGTGCATCAGCCAGTCGTCTCAGTCAGTCGACCTCTGGCATCTGGGTCTGCCCTGTGACCTCCTGCCAGCGGGCGTTCGACACTTTACGTGGCCTCAACGTGCACATAGCCTGGCACAATCGATGTGGTGACGTCACCGCCAATTAGTGGTGAATGGCGGTTGTTGTGTGGGGCATCTCACTCCTCAGTGTGCCGGGTAAGGTCCTGGCAAGGATTATTCAACATCGCCTTGCTAGGCACGCTGAGGAGAGGCTTGCGGAGCCCCAATGCGGTTTCAGGAAAGGGCGGTCCTGCACAGATGCCATATTTTCTGTCCGTCTGCTACAGCAGAGGTGTAGGGAATTCCAAAAAGACCTACATCTCTGCTTTATTGACCTGGTCAAGGCCTATGATACCATCAGTAGGACTGGGCTCTGGGTTGTTCTTCGTGCTTTCGGAGTCCCTGACCCTCTGCTCACGATCATTAAGGACCTTCATGATGGTGAGCGGGCCCGGGTAAAACTACGTGGCCGGGAGTCGGAGCCTTTCCCTGTACACCTTGGGGTGCGACAGGGATGTCCTCTGGCTCCCACATTATTTAACATCTATTTCGACTGCGTAGTTCGTGAAGCCTTCAATAGCTGTACCGGGGGAATTACCATTTGGTACAGATATAATGGGAGGTTGATCGACGCCCGGGTGCGATCAAGGGATGGCTCCCTATTGGTCAACCACGTTATGTATGCCGATGATTTGGTAATAGCTGCTCATTCAGAGGAGGAGTTGGAGACGCTGCTGCTGAGACTGGAGCGTGCCACTAAGAGGTGGGGCCTTACCATCAACCCCACCAAAACTAAGCACCTGCCTGGGTATTTTGTACCATCGGGCACTCCACCCCCACAACTCCCAATCGGTGATGGGGTAGTTGTGGAGAGAGTGGAGAGTTTCCCATACCTGGGCAGTGTGCTTATGACCGGCTCTAGTTTATCAGCAGAGGTCTCACTCCGAATCAGTCGAGCGGCAATATCTTTTCATCGGTTGCGTAACGCTGTGTGGAAGCTACCTGGTCTGTCGCTCCGCACGAAGCTTCAGGTCTTCTCGGCCACGGTCATTCCCTCCCTTCTCTACGCTTGCGAAACGTGGACCCCCCTAGTGGAGCATCTTCGCCGGTTGGAAACATTTAGGCTGGCCTGCCTACGATCCATCCTGGGTTTAACCAGGCTGGATTGTGTGAGGAGCTCACAAGTCCTTGAAAGATCTGGGCAAAGTCCCATCAGTGAGTTCCTCCGGCAGGCAAGGCTGCGTTGGCTGGGTCACGTAGCCCGCATGCCCAGCCACCGCATGCCTAAACAGCTTTCGTTTGGCCGGATCGAGGGGGCTAAACGGGCGCGGCACGGGCTAGAGAAGAGATGGAGTGATGTGGTACAGGAGGACGTGGAGCTGAGTGGACTTGCCGATGACTGGTACCAGCGGTGTCAAGATCGGCCTCAGTGGAGGAGGCTCGTGAAGGACGCTACTGGGCAGTTGGAGGCAGTCGCCCTCCAACAACAACGGAGGGCGGAGGAGCGACGCTCACAACAACGAGCGGAGCGCCGGGTGGCTAAAGCACAGCAAGTTGGCACAGTAGGGGGCACAGGTGGTGCATCAGCCAGTCATCTCGGTCATCTCGGTCAGTCGACCCGTGGCACCTGGGTCTGCCCCGTGACCTCCTGCCAGCGGGCGTTCGACACTTCACGTGGCCTCAGGGTGCACATGGCCTGGCACAAGCGTCGTGGTGACGTCACCGCCACTTAGTGGCGAATGGCGGTTGTTGTTGTTGTTGTGTATATGTGTGTAAATGTGAGTGTGTATATGTGGGTGTGTAAATGTGAGTGTGTGTGTAAATGTGAGTGTGTGTAAATGTGAGTGTGTGTATGTGTGTAAATGTGAGTGTGTGTGCATGTGTGTGTGTAAATGTGAGTGTGTGTATGTGTGTAAATGTGAATGTGTGTGTAAATGTGAGTGGGTGTGTAAATGTGAGTGTGTGTATGTGTGTAAATGTGTGTGTGTGTATGTGTGTAAATGTGAGTGTGTGTGTATGTGTGTGTGTAAATGTGAGTGTGTGTGTGTAAATGTGAGTGTGTGTGTAAATGTGAGTGTGTGTATGTGTGTAAATGTGAATGTGTGTGTAAATGTGAGTGGGTGTGTAAATGTGAGTGTGTGTATGTGTGTAAATGTGAGTGTGTGTGTGTATGTGTGTAAATGTGAGTGTGTGTGTATGTGTGTGTGTAAATGTGAGTGTGTGTGTGTAAATGTGAGTGTGTGTGTGTAAATGTGAGTGTGTGTGTGTATGTGTGTAAATGTGAGTGTGTGTGTATGTGTGTGTGTAAATGTGAGTGTGTGTGTGTGTAAATATGAGTGTGTGTGTGTAAATGTGAGTGTGTGTGTATGTGTGTTTGCTTGAGTCAAAGTGGTTAGACGCGTCTGTCTGGTCCCGGGGGAGCTGTGAGTTCACTGGCAAGTGTTCACTCCCCGGCTCCGTGACTTTGCCAGGCACTCTGTTGGGCAGGTAAAGTGGTGTGTCAGTGTGTGTGCTTGTACGTTATCTTATCCCTTTAAGTTTTGTTAAATGTTTCTCAAATGTTCACATAGAGACTATACACTACGGCTCCTATGAGTAATAACGCGGGAATGCACTCTCGTCTTTGCATACACACTGCAGATATTGCCTATGTGCGTGTACTAAGTGTCTGTACTGTGTGTCTCATAAGTGGCACGTATGTGTGTGTCTGTATGTGTGTGTATGTGTGTGTATGTGGGTGTATGTGTGTATGTATATGTGTATGTATTTATGTGTGTATGTGTGTGTGTATGTATTTGTGTATATATGTGTGTGTGTGTGTATGTGTGTGTATGTGTATGTAAGTGGGGAGCGGTAGTGTAGCGGTTTGCGCGCTGCGCTACGAACCCGGCGAACCGGGTTCGAATCCTGCTCACGGCCAACACCAGCGACGATTATCTGAACCGGTCCTGGGCCTCCCCTAGATCGACCCGGCCTCAAATGAGTACCCAGTGCGGTGTGTAAACATCGCCACTGGGGAGACAAAGGCGGCCCGGCGTGGTGCTGGCCACCCACCCCCTCGTGTGCCACAGTGCCAGCCTTAATAGGTGCTACTCGCTAACAGCACTTGCCCCTACAGTCTGTTAAGGCAATACGGGGGATCTTTGTCTTTGTGTATGTATGTTTAATATGTGTGTGTGTATGTTTAGTGTGTGTGTCGTACAAGCGATTTGCATGGTTGGCTACGTACGGTGCGAAAGATGTTCAGCATTCTGTGTGGACTCTGAACACGAAGTTGCGCAGGCTATGTCCTGGCCACTGCTTTGTTACAACATTGCGTAACGACTGGCTAAGTACGGTGCGAAAGAAGTCCAACATGCATGTTCTGCCTACTCTGCAGAATCGGGGCTCCTATTGTGTGCATCTCTGACTCGGTAAGAGGCAAACGGATGTGGCTCCCGTAAACTCCATCACACACCGTACGACTGTGCAATACACACACGCACGTGCTGGGTATGGGGGGGGCAAAAGTAGCTCCGCGCTAAATGCTTTCAAGCTATCAATTCCGATTCAGTGATTCTGCACTTGCTCTATTACTATAGTACTATACTGCCTTCAACTTTTATGAACGACTGGGTGTTTAAGGTGAGCGATTTGTCGTATCATCTGGCTGTATAGTAAATGAAAAAATACAATAACTTTACTGTGCCAGTTAAAAATGTGTTTTAATATATTTTTTATTTAAGGCCCCTTTATAACATCATATGCTACAGGCCCCGCACTAGCTTAGTCCGGCACTGGGGGCCTTGCATGCTTGGTCTTGGCTGTAGTGTCACAACTCCTCTGGGAGGCGAATTACTCGGTCCACTGATCAAGGCGCCCCTATCTTTGTCAGTGTTTTGGGGTGTTCATCGCTGTTGGCGAACTTAAGCCAATGCCGGCAACTCCACATTGCCATGGTGGGGACCAGTTTCCACATTGGGTTGACTTGTGTTAACGTCAAACAAAGTGGTGCTAAATTTTATCCACCGCAGCAGGCATTGTGAGTTGTGCACAAAGTAGTCCTGTATTTATTTTTTCGTCAGGCTGGTGGGGATGGATGATTGGCCGAGTTGTCACCTGCCCAGGACTCGAACTCTCAACCTGAGGATGAGAGGCCGAGTGCGATAACCACAGTGCCACCTACCTGGCCTGACTTCGCAGGCAATTCTGCGCATACCTCCGTGACCAAACCACCTGGAGCCGTAACAATAATAATGGCGCGCCCTGCGGACTCAGAAAGCTAAGCAGGGCTGGAGCCTGGAGAGTGCTTACATGAGGGGCTACACGGGGCAGTGCACCTGTCACCTGAGGACAACGCCGCAAAATCCATTGCACTGTACTATGCTCCCACGTCTATGCTCCCCGCCTGCACGGACCCCAACTGACCAGTCCAGCGCAGTGAAGTACGCTCAGTGGCCCGGCGCAATCCAACTCGGGTACGATGAGCGCCTCGTCCAGCAGCGGACCGACAAGAGGGCTTCTCCGTGCGTGCGTGTGCACGGTGCAACAGAAAGGCACCCGCCAATGTCTTTCCGACCGACGGACTTTACTCGCTGACACTGTCTTGTTCTGTGGGCCCTCTCGTCTCTCTCAGGCTCGCATCGGCCGTGCGCGGACGACACCACCGCGGCGTGTGGAGCACTTCAGTCGGCGTGTACCCACCCACAGCCACCCACCCACACCCACCTACACCCCATCCCACCCACCCCACCCTCTGCCCACGCAGCCGCGGCAGGGGTAAGGGGCGGTGAAGGTCCGGTCGCGGAGAACTTGGCGGCATGAAGTCCCTGGGCCGCCTGCTCTCGCGACGCCTCTCCGCGCGCGACGATGAGGAGGAGCTGTCGGAGCTCACGGTCAACGGCAGGGTAAGTTCTCTCTCCGCCACCTCTTACAAACTACTGCGACTTTCAACTATTTTAATTCGACACCGATAGTATCGAACGTGGCCATCGTAGACTGTTGGGCCAAGTGGCATGTTGGAAAGTGCCCATGAGGCACCTGACGAGGGGGTGGTGTGGACAGCACCACACCCCGTCGTCCAATGTCTCTTCAACGCTCATGTTCACATACCATGATGGATACTCAGTTAAGGCTGAGTGGACCTAGAGGAGGCCCAGGACAGCTGCAGGTTTCCGGTTGTTCCTGGTTATTGAGCAAGGCTGGGAATCTAATGTTAAACTAAACTATTTTTTATTTTACCAGGTAAAGCCCGCTGAGGTATAGAGCTCTTTTTTCAGAAGCGACCTGGCTATCACGAATGATAGCTCCACGAAGCGGCTTATCATTGCGTGGAAATGTATCGCAGCCGAATACTCTAAACGCCTGATGTTGATTCTAAATGCAGAGCGAAAAACTGTAGGAGCCGGAGAAAAATCAAAACGACCACGGGGAGAGAGACACGCAAACTCCAAATAAACAGCAGGCATCATCAGGGTCGGGATTGAACCCACGACCTCCTGTATGCCAGGCGAGGTAGTGAACATCTCCTAGCCAGCGCTCTCCCTCCCCCTGCTCGTCCTCGCTGCTGGGTAGACACAGCCCTCAGCCGCTGTTCTCACTCGCCACGCCAGGTTCCCACGGGAGAGCCAGCTCGCGTCCACTCGACTCGACTCGAGTCCACTTGCTCCTTGAAAACGAGCCGGTGAACACGCCACAACGTTGGGTCAACGTTAGCATGCGGCTGCAACCGTTGGACTAACAACGTGGGCCCAAAAACGTTGACCTCAACGTTCCATTTTTACTGGGTTAGGTATTAATGTCCTCGCCGTGATTCGGGCATTAATTTGTATTCTCTCTTAAGAACGTGTGCGTTTGTTACGAATTGGTTTTTGATTCACATTAATTTCTTATAATAATTCCATAAATGTACAATAATAAGTTTGCAAAGCTGCGCGGCGCTCCGACCTGGTTCTCACGTCGTGCCGCGCGTTGCTCAGATCGATGTCCGACGTTCGGCCCATTCGGGAGCTGAACATTCGTTACGCTCCGTAGCCTTTCACCAAAGACGCCGACGCGACCATTTCGGCTTCGTGATAATCGTAACGCTTCAAACGCGACCGTGATTTCTAACAAAACCCCACGCGTGGTCGTCGGCAAGGGTGATCACATTCGTTGCCGTTGGTGTCGTCGTCGGCGTTATCATTGTCATCGTTGTCGGCCATGATCTACCCACTGCTGGATGAGGCCTCCCCAAGCCGTCGGCATCTCTCACGATCCACCTTGAGCCGATCTCGTCACTCCATCTGCTGGGTGCAGATCCCGTCCCTAGGGCCCGCCCTTGGACCTCACGGCGTCCACGTCAGATGTGATACTTCCCGTTGAGTTTGAAGGCGTCGAGGGTGCACACACGGCGGGGTTTGCCCCTGGCCGTTCTGAAGAGATGAGTTTTTAAAGTGCCTAGCTCCAGTGGCTTCCTAATTGGAGCTGGATTGAAAACTCATTTCTTTCGAACTGATTTTTTGTATGCAGTGCTGGAAACGTGAATTCAGTGGGGGGGAGGCTTAAGCGAACAATTGTTAACGTGTTTGATTTAATGAATCATGGATCTGGCATTCAGTGACGTGTCCGTAAAACTTTGTTTAACGTATTCAACTGAAAATGAGGCCGCTTAATGAGCAAGACTCCATCACCGCGCTCTGGAATGTTTACTCACTCGCCGGGCCGCTCATGGCTCGAGTCACACACAGCACGCCTCGTTCCCTTTTCAACCTCGTCACAGCATCTCACCCCGTGACCTTCGGGGGAAGCAAAGACAAACAAAAAACCTGGCACCCTCCAAAAAAAAACAATTCCCTGAAATGTGCGTTTTCAGCACGCGGTGTCTTTTTTGCACAACGGCGAGCGGCAGTTCAAATGGCAAGAAGACGCAAAGCGCTCGGGAGAGTCTCTGTGACCCACGCTTGCGGCGTTCGCTCATCTGCGGGGCGTCTCGAGTCTCAAGCGCTGCCTCGGTTGAGGAGCGCAGGAGTTAGCCACGTTTAGCCATCGGTGCAGTCAACCGATTTTAAAGTGCGTAATGTTACGGGTTTATTTTCTTCTCCCCGCCATTGTGCTCGCGGCTGTGTTATACGAAGACTCCTCGCATCGCTCTCGTGCGACCTGTGCGGAGGGATTCTGACGTCGTGTTCTCGCAGCGGCTCACGTGTTTGTTAGTCCCCAGCAGACGTGGCCTTGTAAGCAGGTCACCGCCACCTACTCGGGACAGTCGGGACATGTCCCGACACGGTTTGTGCGACGCCTACGCTCAGAGAGCTTGACCAACGTGGATATCTTTTGCTTTGTGGGAGGACACTGGAGTGCCCGGAGAATACACGCGCTTGCGAAGAGAAAACTCCCAAACCCGGCACAGAAAGGTTTGAAACCTGCCCGCTGTACCGCATGCCACCGTCACTTCGTAGTCGTCCAGTCGGGGGTCCGCACGTGCACCTGGCTCCACCTGCGTGCGATCCACCAACCCGTGCCTGCGAGTCGCTGGAGTAGCGGGCATGCGCAACGCACTGGCATGCCCACGCCATCCGGCCTGCACGTTCGCACGCACGATCGTGCCCTGCTCTCCCTCCCTCCCCCCACCCCACCTCTTTCTCTCTCGCGGTGTTCCGCGTTTTCGTTTGCTGCACTTTTCACGTCTCCCAGCTAAGCGTGCGCGTCGCGTGGCTGTTGTTGATGCCACGCTCACTCCGCCGTTGCCGTGCTGTGTGGTGCGGTGCGAGAGGCCCGCCTGGTGAGAAGTCCTGTGGACGCAGCCGTGAGTGTCCGGACTTCCCAGACATTTTTTTAATGTGACTTTGATGCGACTAAACCGGTACGTCGATTCTAAATGTGGACGGAAAAACTGGAGGACCTGGAGAACAATCCACGCGACCACGGGGAGAACATGCAAACTCCAAAAACACAGGTCTCAGGGTTGGGATTGAACCCACGACCTCTTGTAAACCAGGCGAGGTAGTTAATGTTTCACCACTGCTCTTCCTTCCCCTGCTTCTGCTGATGTAGATGCAGAGCAGCAACTACAATTTCACATCCAGGTGGTCAAGCCGGCAGACAACCGCGTCAGGAGTAGCGCGGAATGCACCGCTGTGGTGATGTCTCCTTCAGTGTTTGTGAATCGGGGCATTGCGTCGTTATACGTTGTGTTCGTGGTCTGCTCTGGATGACCACAGTGGCACCACTGCTGCCGGAGAGTTTTTAAACTTTCCATTTAGTACATCAGGTGTCCGCATCTGTCATGGTTTATGGAGTGGTTGCGATTTAGGGTGGACCGTGAGCAGCTTAATGGAAGATCAAACCCCAGGAATCTTCTGCGTTGGCTCTTGTGACTGAGAGACTCGCTCTCACCACCACCACCACCACATTTTGGCAACAAAAACATCGTGGCACTTTTTTGAGGTTCGCGTTTTTTTCAATCGTCATCAAGGTCGACGTAAACGCTGATGAAGCCGATGACGCAACCTTCAAGTGTCCAGCTCGCTCGAGCGGGGTTGACACTCTTGACACCTTGAATGCCTGTTGCGTGAGCGACTGTGTTTTGTTATGGTCCGTGGGATGCCATGGTGCCCCACGGACTCTCAAAACGTCAATTCCTTACAGGTGCCTTCACAGGTGCCTTCTTTACGTAAGTTATCATAAAACTTTCAGCTACAAAAAAAATACGACTTTTACTTTCACCAGGTCAGGCCCAACTGAGCTATGCAGCTCTTTTTCAGAAGCGACCTGGCCACAAAGGAAAGCTCAACAAAGTGGCTCATCGCGTGGACATTTATAGCAGCAGCAGCCAAATACTCTAAACGCATATTTCTAAATGTGGAGGGAAAAACCAGAGGGCCCGGAGAAAAATCCACGCGACCACGGGGAGAGAGACACCGCAAACTCCAAATATACAGCAGCAGGCGTCGGGGTCGGGATGGAACCCATGACCTCCTGCATACCAGGCGAGGTAGTTAACATCTCGCCACCGTGGCAATTATAATAATTAGATTAGCCTAAAACTATATATTTGGTGACGCTATGTAAATGCCAGGCTGCATGGGTACGTTTCAAGTTCTCGTTTGAACTTTAGTTAGCAGCTTAAGGGAAAATTTGGGGTTTTGTTTTCCATTCTTCACCGAGTAAGCCATGACCTATGACCCAGGCTTGGGAGTGGCCTCTCACAAGCGCCGTGCCAGAGTAAAGATTCGAGCCACCAGGGGCCAATCACAGACGTATCAGGGTTTCGACTTGGAGAGAACGATTTTCAGATATAAGGTGATGATGATGATGATCACAATGAGCACTGCGAGTTGGGGGACTCAATATACGGCATTGGTAAATAAACCAGTGACAGGTTTATGTATTAAGGGGCCTGTATCAGTTCTGTAGCGTGGGGAGCGGTAGTGTAGCAGTTCGCGATCTGTGCTACGAAACCAGCGACCCACGATCAACGCCAGTGACAGTTATCTGAACCAATCCTGGGCCTCCCTTAGGTCGACTCGGCCTCACGAGTACCTGGCGTGATGTGTAAACATCGCTTCGAGGGAGACAAAGGCGACCAGGCGTGGTGCTGGCCACCCACACCGTGGTGTACTGTGCCCGCCTTCATAAATGCTCGCTAGCAGCAGTTACGCAACAGTCTGCCGAGGCAATACAGGGGCTGCTGCTTCAGTAGATTGTCTCACGACACTGTCGACGACTTCAGAAGGCCCGCCGATCAACATCTCGGGATCCCGTGAGGCTCGTTTGGTGACTCTCTACATTGAGGGGCACAGCGGTGGCTAGGAGGTGTTAATTACCTCGCCTGGTATACAGGAGGTCGTGGGTTTGATCCCGACCCCGACGCCTGCTGCTGTATATTTGGAGTTTGCGGTGTCTCTTTCCCCGTGGTCGCGTGGATTTTTCTCCAGATCCTCCCGTTATTTCCTCCACCACATTTAGAATCGCGCGTTTAGATTATTTGGCTGCTGCTATAAATTTCCACGTGATAAGCCACTTCGTCGAGCTATCAATTGTGGCCGGGTCGCTTCTTAAAAAACACAGCTCAGTGGGGCCTTATCTGGTAAAACAAAACAAATAGTAGAAGAGATTTTGTTCAGAGCGCCCACCCGTTTACAATCGGGCCGCCTCCCAGCTGGCGGACAGGGACGTGTTTGCGCCCTCGGTGACGGCTCGCACGGCTGGACGTGCCAAGGCCGTGTGGTGCATTCCTCGCGACGTCGACTGGCAGCGTAATAAGTCACACGTGCAGTTGTAAGCGGCCCTGAGAATCGTTAATTCGGTCAAATTTACGTGGCTTGCCGTCCCGGGTGTAGGGTAGGCGGGCGCGTGAGGGGGGGTCCAGCCTCCAAAGATGCCGTGCGGTGGTGGCTCCGCTGCACGTGGCTGCCTGCAACGCGGCGCTGTGGAGGCAGCAGCGAGGGTTGGTGGATCACCGCACACACCGATGTTGCTCAGCTACCTTCCTGGGGGTGTCGCTGAGGTGCTGTGGCCTGGTTCGCAAGAAGGCCCTACGACAAATGTTGACTCCGCCTGTTCCACCTGTATGGGATAGCGTGTTGCTCCCCCCCCCTCGCATGCGTTTTCTCCGGGCGGTTTCCTCCCACACGTAAACAGTCATCAACTGAATTTCGATTTAAAGCTTTCATGACTGCAGGGATTCATCTTCTTGGTTCTTTCGGTAAAGTCACGTAAAAGGGAAATAATAAAATAATAAAAATAAAACATAAAATAATTCTCACGACGTTTCGGCCACAATGCAAGCATTTCAGACGCTGTCTCTCCGACAGACATAGTCTTCACCTGAGGACGGCTGCTTGCGTTGTGGCCGAAACGTCGTGAGAATTATTTTATTATGTTTTATTTTTATTATTTTAACAGGACCCTGCGGGGTGGGCTGGTAGGAATAATACTAATACCGGTACAGGGATATCGACCGCACACACACGCGCACACACACACGCACATACACGTACACACGCACACACACACACGCACACACACCGCACGCACACACACACACGTACACACACATGCACGCACGCACACGTAATGAAGTTGTGTTGCTACGCTTCCAGTTCGCCGTGAATAACGATCCGAAGCCCAATAGCGCCCATTCATCACGCCGCTCGAGTGGGCCGGACACGCACACACTCACGCACACACACGCACACAGTCACACATATACACACACGCACACACACACGCGCACACACACGCGCATACACACGCACACACACGCACGCACGCAAACACACGCGCACACACACGCGCATACACACACACACACACACGCACACACATACACACACGCACGCACGCGCACACACGCGCACACACACACACGCACCTCTCACCTGCAAGGCAGCGGTCGCCGCTTCTCCTCCCACATCTCTCGTCGCGGCAGCTGTAACGATGGTGCAAGTTTGTTTTTATCATCAATTCCTCCTCCACCCCTCCCCGCCACTGTTCACCCACCAGAATAAATGAGTTCGCCCATAGTCAGTCGATCAAAAAGTTTCGCCGTGAGGCGCCGGAAGCGACGGCCATCTTGTTTAATTCACAGATCGCAGGGGGAGCGGGCGGCCATCTTGTCGGACAGGGTCATGCCAAGTGTTTGCAGTAGGGGGCGATGTTGATACACGGACGGACGGACGGACGATATATATAATCTATTGGTGGTCTGGTCCACTTCGTTCCTACCAGTATTATTTCCCTTCTACGTGACTTTACCGAAAGAACCAAGAAGAGTCATCAACTGGCTGGTAACAACCTTCATATGCAGAGGACTGCAGAGCTTGGGGGAAATGAGACGCCGGCTCACCGCGTGGCTGCTGCCTTCCGGCTCGTCTGTGGTTCTTCGTCACGCCTCCGAGTCTCTCTGTTCGAGGGCGGGGTGCGAATTCCACGCGGCGCGTTCCAAGCCGACGTCGTCGTCGTTATCTTTCGTTGGGCTTCAACGTTCATGCACCGGTCACGTTGTCGTTTGATGCGTCACGACGGGAGACCGGCCCGCAGGGCTCCAAGAGACGCCACCGACCGTGGCTTTAAAGAGCGGAATGTGGACACCACGTGGGTTGTTCGGGCCGGTGACCCCACGCGCGCGTGGCAGTAAAACGCGTAGCGGCGCCTTAGGGCCGCGTTACCCCCCCCCCCCACAGCACGTTTGCACAGGCAAGCGACGGTAACCAATGGGCAGGGGTGTGAAGGCCACGCGCGTGCACTTTTGTAAAAAAAAAAGCACGTGCAGGGCGAATTGGTGATCGTGACTCTACTGTACGGGCTGCAGATCTCGCGCGCGGGTCGGCGCGGAGTGTCTAATGAATGCAATACCCCCGGTGCGCAGGGGAAGCAAGAGTGTTTTTATTTCTCTGGAAATGTGTTGTTACTTTGGATCCATCGAACACTGCGAACGCGAACGACGGATTCGATCGGCGTTGTTTGCACGGCGACCGATCTGGTCGGGTTTCGCGCTCTTAGCACTCGCCCAGCGAGCCAGCGGCTGGCAGAGTGTGCACGCGCGATTGCGTAACCGTGATCGGGCCGGTTGAGGCGCCGGAGTCGAAACTGTGGCATTATTGGAACTTGGGGACTAACCACTAAACTAAGGGGCCGTCCATAAATAATGTCACGCACCTAGCGGGGGGTGGGGGGGGGGGTCAGACATGTGTGACGAGGGGGGGGGGGTTGAGAAATGTGACGTCACATCAAAATGCGCAACTTTAAATAAATATAGACAACGCGTTCTACATATGATAATTGTTTTTTTACCCTTTTATCTGGCAACAAAACAGACACCTGTTTTACAAGGAGTCATGTTTGCATTGACCACAATACCTGCAGTCGGAATGCAAACAAAAAACACAACTCTGATAATGTATGCACTGTCCTTGAAGTTGATTGGTCCACACCCGAGACAGCTTTCTTTAGAGCCTAGTCTCGCATGGTGTTGGACCAGATGACGCCAAAAGGCGCACAACTCAAAGACAATGCACCATCAGAGTATGAGAGCTCGGGGTAAGCATTACACCATTGGTACCTCATTTGCCAGTAAAAAATATGATCTCTCATACTCTGATGGGGCTGGCAGAGAGGGGGGGGTGGCAGAGAGGGGGGGGAGGGTGGCAGAGAGGGGGGGTGGCAGAGAGGGGGGGGGGGCTGGTTCGAAGTGGGAGTTGGGGGGAGCCTGGCACACTTGATAGGGCAGTGCAGCGGTGCTCAACCCGTGGGGGTAGAAGGGACGGCCGGTCGAACCTTTCAGGGAGACGCGGCTATGACATGGTGGGTACCGTGCAGGAGGAGAGCGTGCGCGCGAGGGAGCGTCAGCGCCACCTCGCGGCGACAAGCGACACGAGGACGCAGCGTGGAACGCGCCTCCCCAGCGCCGCGCCGACACGAAAGGCGTCGACGCACGTGATCGCGCACTCTGTGTTGGGGCCCCAGTGTTCTTAGCTGTGCAGTGTGGGCGACCACTCGTCTTGATTTGGGGTTGGAGGGTTGGGTGGCACAAAACCAGAATGGTTGAGCCAGAGGCGTAGCTAGGATATTTTGCGCCCGGGGACGAACTATAAAATTGGCGCCCCCCCCCCCCCCCCCGTTTAATCACATTTTCCTATTACATCGAATAAGGAATAACAATTTAAATTTTAATGAAACATTGTATTTAAAGAAGCAAATTTATAGAAATTATATTACATGGCTCACTCAGTCACTGTCGTAGACTGGTTGACATAGTCTACAAAAGATTAATTTTTCTTGATTTCACTGTCGCAAACTGGTCAATCATGTAATCAAAATCTGTTTTTGCAATGTTTCTCTTTCAACGCTAAGAAGAGCAAGATCGCTGAGACGATCTTGTCCCATTGAAGCACGCAAATACGACAAAATAAGTTTCAATTTGCTGAATGACCGCTCACAGCTTGCAATTGAAACTGCTATTGTTAATAAAATTCGCAAATTCGGAAATATGTCGTCTCCATAAAACACAATAAAACTAAGAAGATCCAAAGGAGTTTCTGGTAGAACTTCATTCCGGTTACTGAGCAGCATTTTGCAATCTCCAATTTCTGTGAAAAGTTCGTGGCCATTGATGTCGGTGTCATAGAAATTTCCAAAATATGTGCAATTTAGACGAATTGGATCGACATCTATGTCGGTTAGAAGAGTTTTGACGTCCAGCAGAAATCCATATTTTGTCTTCAGGTCTTTTAGTCGTAAAAACCGTGTTGACATCTCCTGTTGAAGTCGATAAAGTACGCTCTTCATAACGCGCACAATTTCTTCTTCTGCTGAAAGTCCTGCATCTCTTGCCAGTTCTCCTGGCATCTTCTTCTGTCCACATCTATCCCCCAGGCTGTGCATCTTGTTTTGGCGTTTTCTACAGCAACTTGGCTCAAATCATCACGAAGCTTGACAAATTCATGCTCCAAAGATTCAAGATCAGTTGCTGCTTCCTTGAAGTTCATAGTAGGATCCTGTTGTATCTATGCCCCGTTTTCCAAAAATTCCTGTAAGCGCTTCTGAACACGATACATTTTTCCAAGAATGACATTCTAGAAATGTAATAAAACTATGAAGTTAAAATTGAATACGCATGCCTGTAACTGTTCTGCATCGCGTCTGGCTTCAGGCGTTATAGTTACGTCCTCCGATAATTTGTCTAGCAGCCCTACTAGTTCATCCAGTCCTTCATAGATAGCTTTAACAGCTTCTGATCGTGCACTCCAGCATGTTTCAGACTCCCACTTTACTGTGATGGGCACATCTTTTTTAACTCTTCCCAACGAATTGTTGAACGAGAGAAAAACAAATATATACTTTCAACTGTTCCAAAAAATGTGACGAAATGTGGATCCTGTTTAGCTGAGTGTACTCCTGCTAAGTTTAAGCTGTGCTTGTCACAGTTGACAATGCTCTGTGATTTTGTCACATATTCGTTGTTGAAGGCCGGATATATACCCAGTCATCACAGCAGCATTGTCATAACATTGTGCCCGACAGTCGGCTTGAGGTATGTTGTCAGATTTAAGTCTTTCGACGATGACTCTTTCTAGGCTTGCTGCATCTTTTGCATGTATATCAATATAACCTAAAAAAAAATATTTGATAGTTACTTTTTTAGTTTCAAAATCCACATCCACAAATCTTATGACCTGAGAAAGCTGTTCCCAATGTCTTAGATCAGGAGTTGAGTCAAGTAAGATACCGTAGTACTTGTTTTTCCTGATATCACTCAACAATTGGTTCTTTACAGTCGACGCAAGTATGTGGATGAATTCATTCTGGATTTCCGGTGACAAATAAGAAACTGATCCCGGATTTTCTCCTGCGTGCTGTACGTGTTTTGCTAACAATGGGTCATACTGCGCAACGAGTTTTATCAGCGCGATAATTTTTCCAACATTTTAATCCTCATCCGCATTCAAATTTTCTTCATGGCCACGTAGTGCCAAATTTTGTGAAACCAGAAACTTAATACAGGTGAGTATTCTTTGCAATATATCTCGCCAACGTTGTTTTTCCAAATGAATCTGAGCTTGAACCACTGCGTCAATTCCAGTACCATCAATTATCCTTCGTTCGGCTTCCTTCCATGCAGTAAAAGCTGTGCGGTGGCTAGAATTGTTTTCATGAGAATTTCGTTTTTCTGGCTTTCTCCACTTGTTGAAACCGTTTGTTAACTCAAACGAAGCTCGTGAGTGTGAACTCGATGATGTAAATAATAGACAACAGAAACAGTAAGCCGCTTTATTGATTGGTGAATATAATAGCCACGAACGATTCACTTCCTCTTCATTCGCTAGTCGGCGTTTAAACCATGCTGATGTAATTGAACGTGCGTGGGCTGCTCTGGCTGCTGCAGCCGCCTGGAGCGTGGTGTCACTAATAAGAACTAAAAATAGGCCGTCGTAGTTACTGCCACCAAAAAACAGACCAGTGACTAAGGCTGAAAGACTGCGCCTGTCTGTTGTTTGGGACGTTCTTCCATGTAAGTTCTTAATAGGCACGCGTACCAAAATGTAATTACATGACATGTAGGCTGTGTGTGCGGGATATATAAACTTTTAGGTTGAGGTGTAGATTTGTGCAGCAGTTTCAGGCTGCCGCGCCCGCCGCAATAAGTTATGTAACGTTGTAAGCCTCATTTTGGCGCCCCTTTACCTTGGCGCCCGGGGACATATGTACCCCCCTGCCCCCCCCTCGCTACGCCTCTGGGTTGAGCACAGCTGCGGCTGTGGGTGGAGAGGGCGCTGCTACTGCCGGGGAGGCTGCTGGCGCCGCGTTCGCGTTGAGCGCCGCTTGAGAGCGGAGAGGCCACGCGCTCCGCCGCCGTCAGCTTGGCGAGCCCAGGGGCGCGACTGCAAGGTCGTCTCCACCATCTCCCTTGGGCTTGTTCTCTCGGCCGCCCCCCACCCCCGGGTCGCGCTGATGGCATTGGCCGTGGACCGGAGCGGCCGCTTGGCCACCGCTCCGCCGACGTCGGTCCGCTCGTCCGCAACGTCCCTGCGCTTGGACGCCTTCCCGGGAAACGTGCAGCGTTGGCCCAAAATTGGCACCACGTTCACTGGGTTGGTGTCGCATTGTGTTTTGTATTTACTTAAGCCCACATGCCTATTTAGTTAAATGTACATTTATATCTTTATTTGTAAACAAAATACTTGTGAAATCTTAATTTTTGGAGCTTTCGTGACTGCAGCAATTATTATGCAGTCACGAAAGCTCCAAAAATTAAGATTGAACCACTTCTACGGGGAAGTTTTAAGCTTATCTTTTTTCTCTCTCTGGCTATTTGTTCTCTCTGCCTGTGTCCTCTCTTTGGAATTTTCACACTTAAATTCTAACTTAGCAATCTTTGAAATACGTAATCAACCAGGCTATGCGTTAATTGTGTGTTGACCGACTCTCTGTGTTGCATTACATCACATTTCGATATTTTGCGAGGTTATTTAATTTTAGTGTGTCTTTCTCCTAATTTTCAAGCTTGCGTGCCGTGCCACGTCGTCATCTTACTTGCGCAGCAGCAACACGTTGCCGTCCACTCATTGATATGCTAATTTTCTCTGCCCCCTCCCTCTCTCCGTCCCCGCCCCCCTCCCTATATTTAAGGGACCGTCACAGAAACGACCCCTCTCTCTGTGCCGATATGTGTCCTCTCTCTGTGTGTCCTTGTGATGTCTGTCTGCTTGTATGTCTGTATATAGTTTTCTAGTTAGATTTTTGTTGCTATTTCTCTTATGCCTGATGATGATTGCTTGTGTTGCAATCGAAACGTCGCTATTACTTTAATTCATTATTTTATCTTTAGACGTGACTTAACCGAAAGAACCAAAGAATAAAATACTTGTGGCCCCCCTATCCATATTTCTTCTTTGTAATGACTTTATTTTGACTGGCCCCTTTATTTTTTAAGAGGCCACTTTTTTTTCACTGGCCACTTTATTATGACTGGCCACTTTATTTATTCTATATTTTTATTAGTTTATTCCAATTTCACAGATTTATAGGGGCAAGTGGACAGGCACTAAAACCATTTTAATGTCCACGGCGTCAGCAAGTAACGTTCCCCAGAACAAGTTTCTTTGTTTTCTAGATTCCCTAAGAAGCTGTCCGTGTAAGCCCCCCAGCACCGGCTTCGCTATCCGTGGGGCACCTTGGCCCTTCCTAATAGCACGGGATATCCATGGTAAAGTCGCCTGCAGATGACACGGATAGCAGAGGGAGGACCGCCCGTTTGTCCGTTTGGCTCAGACGCGAGGAGTTGCGCGACGCCTCGTGATGCCCCGAGAATCCGTGGAAGTCCCCGCAGCAGCTGCTTCGCTATCCACGGGATACCTGGCACAGCGATGCTCGGCGATGCTGGCGATGGTGCACAAGCACCAATAACAAGCGCAGTCAACGAAAACAAACTCAACAACATTCGTCATCAGACACGCTGTCTGGTCCTAAAATAAAAGCCGTATTTATAATGGGCAACGTCTTTAACAATGGCCCTTCATTGCACGGAATATCCACGGGAAAGTCGCGTGGAGGTGACACGGATAGCACAGAGGGCCCTCCCTTAGTCTGTTTTGCATGCGGCAATTGCGTGGTGCGTAATGGAATAAATTGCAGCAGGATATATATTTTTGTTGCATTTATAGAGCGCCTTCGCTCAAGACACTAAGCAAAATGCTTCGTTATCCACCGCGGCGGAGCAAAAAAAATCTGCAAAATGTCAGAGGCGGACAACACGAAGGGAAATATACAAAGGAGACACTGTTTATTCCCACGTGCTGGAAACTAGACGTCGTCCACCCCTCCCACGGAGTCCGTGCTCCCCGCTATGCTCCTCGCGGGATAGTTTCCTCACGGTTACCGATCGCGGGGCCCAAACACCCACAACGCCAAGACAATTAACGGCAGGATGAAAGTTGTAATCGACAAGAGTCAATGCGTGTTTTTATAGTTGAACAAAGGTTATTCTTGTTATCCTTATTCTTGTCATACGAAATGGGAAAAGAGGCGATGGGAGGGAATTCCAAAGTGGAGCCGTGCTGGGGGAATCGGCCGGAGCGAGAAGCGGGGTGACCGGCGGTGGTGGCGGTGGCAGTGGTGGTGGTAGCGGTGGTGGTGGTAGCGGTGGTGGCAGTGGTGGTGGTTGAGGTGGTGGTGGTGGCGGCGGTGGTGGTAGAGCGGCGGCGGTGGCGGAGGTGGAGGCGGTGGTGGCGGTGGTAGTGGCGGCAGTGGTGGTGGGAGCGGTGGCGACGGTGGCGGTGGTGGTGGTTGAGGTGGTGGTTGCGGCAGTGGTGGTAGCGGTGGTGGTAGCGGTGGTGGTGGCGGTGGTGGTAGCGGCGGTGGTTGAGGTGATGGTGGGAGCGGTGGCGACGATGGTGGTTGTGGTGCCGGTAGTTGCTGGGCAGTGCGAGCTGGGGGACCTGCATGGCAGTGACGCACATCGGGAAGCCTTCGCACCCTCATCGCGTGACTGCGGTCAGGCCGTACGAGCCCCGATAGGGGCGGCCTGATGAGGGGAGAGCCAGCCATGCTGGGAGAGCCTCATTACTCCGCGGCTTCTTCTCATCTCGCCCGCTTATTTGTAGCCGGGCGGTGGTGGCTGTGCACGGGCTGTAATCCAGCACTGCGGAGGCGAGGGTTGGTGGATCGCACAAATGTTGCGAAACTTCCCGCGGGTGCTGAGGAGGAGGGTGCCGTACCCTGGCTCGCAGCTTGCGGCAGAAACGCGTTTGTTTGCATGTTCACCACGAGTACGTGCGGTTAACGCAGACATGATTCATTTGATGTTTGAACATCTTAACACCTGTTTTATTGCCAGAAATGGTAAACCCTATTCTTATTTTTTCATTCCAAATGTTCTGTCTGGATGGGAATCGCGTGTTTCCCCCTCGCTCGCGTGGGTTTTCTCCGCGTGCTCCGAGAGTGTGAAACTCTCCCAAATTAATCACTGACATAAAAGGACGGCAGAGCTTGGGCAATTGTTGGCATCAGCTCACCACGTGGCCGCCTTCCTGCTTATCTGTGCTTCCGTGCCCCTCCGAGCCGCACCTCCGTCTGCGAGAGCCACGAGCGAAAAGCTGCGAGGCTGCACGGCGTTACAATTTGCGAAGGGTCAAATCGTTTATTATATTCGTTAGCTTTAAAAAAAAAATGGCACTTTATTTATTTACTTTACAAACGTTACTTTCATCTGCGCACGACGCCAACGTGACTCTGCCGGGAGCGCGTTCCGCGAGGTGTGGCGGCCGTGAGCGGCCACGCCGCCGTCTTGTCGCTGCGCCGTGGGAGCGACGTCTTCCCCGCGTGGTGAACGTGCTCAGATGTGCCGCGGCGAGTCGCGCACAAACGCGCCGGAACCGGCGCTCCGAGCGCTTTGTGCCTTTTGCTTCTTTGCAGAGCAGCACAAAGAACCCGTTGTTGCGTGGAGTATTCCGCGCGGCTTTGATCTCCGTTCATCCGCTCGGCGAGGGCACTCGTTGCCGAATGAAGCCGGCAACGCCCCGTGTCGTCGGCGCACCGGCAAGATTCGTCGCCACCCGACCTCCCGAGCAGTGTGAAAGCGCTCTGAACACTCGCACTCATGTTCCATGATGGATACTCAATTAAGGTTGAGTGGACCTAGAGGAGGCCCAGGACAGGTGCAGGTTTCCGCTTGTTTCCCGGTTATTGAGCAAGGCTGGGAGTCTAAACTTAAACTAAACTAGTTTTTTTATTTTACCAGGTAAGGCCCCGCTGAGCTGTGTGGATCTGTTTCGCAAGCGACCTGGACATCACAAATGAGACCCCGACGAAGTGGCTCATCATTATCACGTGGAAATGTATCGCAGCACAAATCCTCTCGACGCGTGGTGATGTTCATTCCAAATGTGGAGGGGAAAACCGGAGGACCCGGAGAAAAATCCACGCGACCACAGGCAGAGAGAGAAAGAGCGAGTGAGAGGGACATGTCAGCTCCAAATACACACACTCATCTCCAAATACACACACTCATCTCCAAATACACACACTCATCTCCAAATACACACACTCATCTCCAAATACACACACTCATCTCCAAATACACACACTAATCTCCAAATACACACACTCATCTCCTAATACACACACTCATCTCCAAATACACACACCCATCTCCAAATACACACACGCATCTCCAAATACACACACGCATCTCCAAATACACACACTCATCTCCAAATACACACACTCATCTCCAAATACACACACGCATCTCCAAATACACACACGCATCTCCAAATACACACACTCATCTCCAAATACACACACTCATCTCCAAATACACACACTCATCTCCAAATACACACACTCATCTCCAAATACACACACTCATCTCCAAATACACACGCTCATCTCCAAATACACACGCTCATCTCCAAATACACACGCTCATCTCCAAATACACACGCTCATCTCCAAATACACACACTCATCTCCAAATACACACGCTCATCTCCAAATACACACGCTCATCTCCAAATACACACGCTCATCTCCAAATACACACACTCATCTCCATTGGCAGCCACGAACCAGTGTGACATTTCCACAGTGCCATGGCTGGGCCCAGTCTACCTCGCAGTGTTACTCGTTTTATTGATACCCCCCCCACCCCCAACAGGGCAGTCAACCAATGGGAGCCCGACCTGAGATCTGAGCTCACAGTCTTCTCATTGCGAGCCACGAGCCACCGCGTGGCCATGCAGGGCCACCCGTTTCCGTCTAGAATTGTGGATAGGAAGGGGGGGGGGGCTCGCTTGGGGGCTTTTGCTAGGAGGGACCACGAGGAAGGGGGCTCGTTTGGGGGACTTGGCTAATGGAGACCCTTGGCAGGGGGATGGTTTGGGGGGGGGGGCTTTGCTCGGGTCTGGTGGTACATGTTGTTTATGTCGTTTATTGTGAAAATTCAGTCACGGTTCCGATGATCACTGTTTCATTGCTTTTATGGCTTTATTTTGGTGATTTCGAAAAATGTTTTGGTTTAGCCATGTTTTTTTGTTGTAGTACGGAGTTAGACTGATGGCCTTAATCTAAGTTGTCTTGTGGTTGTTGTTGTTGTTTGACTTGCATCCCACTGGGATTTTTGCACACAGCGTTGGTGTACGGTGCTTTTTCTGCAATATTTAGCTGTCTTTTCTTGGATTTTCTGTTTTCACGCAGTCACTTTAAGATGTTTTCTTGTTCATGTTTTTGTTTTTTGTTTGTTGCGGTTGCACCCTATTCAAGAGCCGAATGGCTCACAGGGCTATACCTAATACATGAAACTGAAAGGAGATATCCCTGGGCAGGAGGATGGTCTGGGAGTCTTGGCTAGGAGGGCTCACTTTTGTTGGATGTTCTCCTGGTCGCCACCGGTGGGTGGATGCTGCTACGCGCTGTCTCGACGTGCCCTCCCACGCGGCACGACACCTGGGCTCTGTGACATTGGCATCACATTTGCATGCCACCTGCATTCCCATTTGCATGCAATTAAAACACATGAATTGTCACACACGTGGCTAGATGCATGCATCGTGAGCTTTTGGGATTCGATGTTGACTCACGGACGGATGCGTCGTCACACCCCTGCAATGCGCCGCACCCTATCTCGGCTGTCGACTGTCTTTCTTTTAAACGAACTTCGTACTTCGCGTGTGTTGAACTTCTTTCGCACCGTACGGAGCCAACCGTGCTAATCGGAGGTGCTGGGGAAGGACAACAAACTAAACACACACAAAAGCAGTTCTAAAGAAATTAATGAATTACAGAGCGAACACAAGTTGGAGACGTATCACATTGACATCAGCATTATATATGCGTGTGCGCTGAACTTCTCTCGCACCGTACGTAGCCAACTGCGCTCAGCGGAGGTGCGGGGGAAGGACATCAAACCCAAACACAGCCCCTTGAGCCAGTGGTGGAAATTCCACATTTCTGTGACAAGTGCCAGTACGCCCTATGTATTAAATTATGTGTACCCATTCCCTTCTAGATCGGATCCAGTACAGTGCTTGAGTGGGGCTCTCTGGCACAGAGCTCATTGTCCGGGGTCGCTTCAATAGGCCCCGTTTAGATGAAC
Organism: Lampetra fluviatilis; assembly: GCF_964198595.1. Classification (NCBI taxonomy): domain Eukaryota; kingdom Metazoa; phylum Chordata; class Hyperoartia; order Petromyzontiformes; family Petromyzontidae; genus Lampetra; species Lampetra fluviatilis. Next base: position 2,283,568 of record NC_136302.1, read on the forward strand.
GCTGCTTTTGTCTCCGGCGGAAGCAGCGTGCTGCGTGAAAATCCGTCCAAGACGTTTATCCCCTCCGGCGCCAGACTGGGCCAAGTGAAATGAAAGAACGGATCACCGAGTAGCACCAGCAGCCCGTCCACTGGCTCGCTCGCCCGCCAGCCTCCACGCCAAAGCCTAGACGACGCCGATCGACCCACCACCGAACGAGAGAAGAAGGACGAATGAATGAGAGAATGAATGAATGCAAAGGCGGACTAAATTGTGTACCTGGCTGGGTTGGCACCGCTCAAAGCTGGAATAATCCAAAATGATTGACTGGTCGGAGACCGTCAACTCACAACACCCAGGAGCCCAAATGAATCTCTCGACAGTTCAGCCCAGCTTTGATTCCAGGATCTTGACGTTGTCACTCCCAGTGTATTGACGCAGACTTGAGGAATCTCTCCACGATGACCCACCGAGCCACTTCCGCCAACGCATCTCCGCATGTTTCACGTCCAAGCGGCAGCGTCTGTTGTGGAGTTTTGGGTCTTTCCTCGTAACTCAATTTCCGATGGCAGATTGCCATTTACAAAGTGAGCTAGGCAGGACATCTAGGAAGGAAGTCAGGTGGCAGCCGGCTGTGAGATTGGCAACAGATCGGCAGCCGATGAAGCAGAGGAGGAGGGAGGTCGAGGGAAAATGAGAATGTAGGACGAGAGGGGTTGGAGCAGCAAGCCGGGTGGCAGTGGCGAGAGATGATGATGGCTCGTGGAGAGGGAGTGACGGAGAACTGTATCTTGTCTTAACTTATTTTTTATTGCGACCAGGTAAGGCTCACTGAGCTGTATGTGTCAGAAGCGACCTGGCGATCACAAATGATGGCTCGGCTAAGTGGCTTATCACGTGGACATTTATAGCAGCCAAAGACTCTAAACGCGCGTTGATTCTAAATGTGGAGGGGAAAACGGGAGGTCACCGGGTTCGTAGTTCGTGGCGACTCCGTGCAAAGACAAATATTCCCCGTGTACCCATAGAGACCGCAGGGCCAGGTGCTGTGAGCAAGTGCCAATTTACACCCCACAGGTAAACACTCATCCACGTACCCACGTACCCACACACAAAAGGCACCGCAGATTCCCACGTTCATAAACTCACGCAAAGACAAAGACAAAGCTTCCCCAACCCCCAATAGACTCCAACAGGCTGTCGGGCTTCTGGTCGCGTGGACATTTATAGCGGCGGCCAAATGCTCCAAACGCACCTCGAGTGTGAACGCTGGAGACGGAGGGGGCCACGGCCGTCCGTGCCAACGCTGATCGTCGCTTTGTCTCGTGCCGCCCTCAGCTGGGAGCCGTCTCGAGCCTCGTGGACGACGGCGCCTTCAGAGGCGATCCCTTCAAGGGGGGCCCCATCGATGTACAGGTACCACCCCCACCCACCCACATGCCCCCCACCCACCCGCTCCCCACCCCCCCCCATGTGTCACCCTCATTGCGTCACCGTGTCGGCTGTGCGCACTCTGTTTCCCCTACCCTTGTGTCGCCTGTACGTCGGCGTGTTATTCACTTCACTGTGTCTGTGTATATATGGTTACGTGTGTGTATCGGGTTACGTGTGTGTGTGTATAGGGTTATGTGTGTGTATAGGGTTATGTGTGTATAGGGTTGTGTGTGTGTGTGTATAGGGTTGTGTGTGTGTGTGTATAGGGTTGTGTGTGTGTGTGTATAGGGTTGTGTGTGTATATCGAGTTATGTGTGTGTGTGTATAGGGTTGTGTGTGTATAGGGTTGTGTGTGTATAGGGTTGTGTGTGTATAGGGTTGTGTGTGTGTGTGTATAGGGTTGTGTGTGTGTGTGTATAGGGTTGTGTGTGTGTGTGTATAGGGTTGTGTGTGTGTGTATAGGGTTGTGTGTGTGTGTGTATAGGGTCATGTGTGTGTGTATAGGGTCATGTGTGTGTGTATAGGGTTGTGTGTGTGTGTGTATAGGGTTACGTGTGCAAGTGGGCAGCGGTAGTGTTAGTGGTCACCGCGCTGCGCTACGAACCCGGCGACCCGGGTTCGATTCCTGCTCATGGGCAAAACCAGCGACGATTACCTGAACCGGTCCTGGGCCTCCTCTAGGTCGACTCAGCTTCACATGAGTACCTGGTGCGCCGTGTAAACATCGCCACTTGGGAAGACAAAAGTGGTCGGGCGTGGTGCTGGTCACACAAACCCCTCGTGCGCAGTGCCTGGATTATCCTCGTAGCACAAGTAGCTACATATATAGTAGTAGCTACACATGTAGTAGTAGCTACACGTGTAGTAGTAGCTACACATGTAGTAGTAGCTACACATGTAGTAGTAGCTACACGTGTAGTAGTAGCTACACGTGTAGTAGTAGCTACACGTGTAGTAGTAGCTACACGTGTAGTAGTAGCTACACATGTAGTAGTAGCTACACATGTAGTAGTAGCTACACATGTAGTAGTAGCTACGGGCCCTGCACTTTCAAGCTATCAATTCCGGTTCAGTGATTCTGCACTTGCTCTATTACTGTAGTACAATACCGCCTTCAACTTTTATGAACGACTGGGTGTTTAAGGTTAGCGATTTGTCGTATTATCTCGTTGTAAAGCAAATGAAAAAAATACAATTACTTTACTATGCAAGTAAAACATTTGTGTTTGAATAATTACGTGTGTTTTTTTATTATTTAAGGCCCCTTTATAACGTAAGCTACAGGCCCCGCACTAGCTTCATCCGGCACTGCTCGTGCGGCGTTCTGGCATCCACAGGTGCTACTCGCTAACAGCACTTGGCCCAACAGCCTGTTAAAGTCTATTGGAGGTTGGGGAACCTTTATCTTTGTTTATGTGTGAGTTTATGAACGTGATAATCTGCGGTGCCTTTCGTGCGTGGGTACGTGGATGACGAGGGTGAGTGTTTACCTGTGGGGTGTAAATTGGCACTTGCTCACAGCACCTGGCCTGTGGGTACACGGGGAATATTTGTCTGTGCACGGAGCAGAGTTGTATAGCTTGGTACGCTGCCGCAAACTACGAACCCGGTGACCTCCGGTTTTTCCCTCCACATTTAGAATCAACATCACGCGTTTAGAGTCTTTGGCTGCTATATATTTCCACGTGATAACCCACTTGGTTGAGCGATCACTTGTGGCCAGGTGGCTTCTGACAAAGAGCTACGCAGCTCAGTGGAGCCTTACCTGGTAAAATAAACTAGTTTAGTTTAAGATTAGACTCCCAGCCTTGCTCAATAACCGGCAGCAAGCGGAAACGTGGACCTGTCCTGGGCCTCCTCTAGGTCCACTCAGCCTTAATTGAGTATCCATCATGGTATGTGAACATGAGCGTTGAAGAGACATTGGTGGTGCTGTCCACACCACCCCCTCGTCAGGTGCTGTGCCGGCCAACAGTCTACGATCGCCACGTTCGATACTTTGTGCGAGTGTGTTCGTGCGTACGCGCGTGTGACTGAGGGGCAGTAACGCAGTGCCGAGCACACTGCTCCTGAGTTGGGTTCTCGCTCATGGCCAACTATGGTGACGAATATCTGAACCGTTCGACTTTGCCTTCAATGAGTACCTCGAGCGGTTTGTAAAACAGTAGCTCAGGGGAGACAAAGGTGGCTGGGTGTGGTGTTGGCCATCCACCTCCCCATATGTCGTGCCCGCCTTAATAGGTGCTCGCTTACAGCACTTGCCCCAACGGTCTGTTAAGACTATGTGGGGGGGGATCTTTGTCTTTGTGTTATGACCAATATAAAATGTACAGGGGTGAGTTTGTGCTGCCCAATCTGGTGGCCATAGACTCACGATGTTGCAGTACAAGGCGAAGCGTTAAACGAACACTCCGGACAGCTGAGTGCAAGGCAGAGTCCACATTGCCGAGTATAGTGATTGCTATTGAACGGTGTCTTGACACTTTTGAAGAAATTTCCCACACCGAGCTTCGAAGGGAGGGAAGTGGATACGTCACGTGCCGCTGGTTTTGATGTTGCTTTGTTGATTGGTGTGGCGAGGTTGGTGGTCGCGGTGGTGATGGTAGGGGAGATGACTTCTGTTGAACTTCTTTTGCACCGTACGTAGCCAACCGTGCTAATCGGAGCCGCCGTGCCTTCACACCCCCCCCACCCCCGAGCGAGCGTGTTCCCCAACGGCGCACGGAAAAGAACCACGCACAATGTCTCATTCTTTGCACGGATCCAGCGTGTTCAATGGCAGGAAGAGGGGAGAGTCAATTGAGGGTGGAGGGAGAGACGGCGGCTGGGTCGGGATAGGGAGTTGTGGATGTTGCGTGCGCGTGTGCGGGGAGCGGTGGTCCAGCGGTTAGCGCTGCGCTGCGCTGACGACCCAGCGACGACCCAAGTTCGACTCCGGCTCACGGCAAACAACTCCAGTCACGATATGAACCGGTTCTGGGCCTCCTCTAGGTCGACTCGACCTTAAATAAATACCTGCTGTGTTGTGTAAACATCGCCACTGGGGAGACAAAGGCGGTGGGGCGTGTTGTCGGCCACCCACCCCCTCGTGTGCAGTGCCGGCCTTCATAGGCGCTCGCTAACAGCACTTGCCACAGAAGTATGTTAAGGCTACACGGGGGATCTTGATCATTGTTAGTGCGTGTGAAAGTAAGGGGTTTTGCACACTGCACTTTGACCCTGGCAACCTAGATTACATTCCCAGCCATGAACAACATCAGTGGGCAGTAAACCGCAGTCGACCGCTGTGGTCTGCGCTCCTCCAGTGGAGGAGAAATACCCCAAAACAGTCCACGAACTCTCTGCAGCAGAACCCCTCTCGCCGTGGCCACCACACCCCGGACACTGCCGCCACCGAGATCCTGGACGTCACCGCTGCCACGCGCACGGGCAGAAACATCGCTGCCAAAGTGCTGCTAGGGGCCGCACATAAATGACGTCACGCACCTGGGGGTGGGGGGGGGGTCAGATATTTGTGCCGATGTGTGACGAGGGGGGGGGGGAGAAATGTGACGTCACATCAAAATGCGCAACTTTAAATAAATATAGACAACACGTTCTACTTAATTAAATAGACGTTTTGATAAATGTTTTCTTCTACAACATCAGAGTGCAGCGCCACATTAAATACGCACTACAATGACAATAGTTTAAAGCGATTTATTTTTTTTGGGGGGGGGCCAGAGCTTTGTGATGTCATATTTGAGGGGGGGGTCTGACTTTTTGTGACGCCGTGTGACGATGGGGGGGGGGTCAAAACTCGTCTAAAATCGCGTGACGTCATTTATGGACGGCCCCCTACACATTTTTTGGCACCTCTCCATAGACAATTGATTCCCGTTTCTGCTCGGCACGTCATTTGTTTTGTGGCCCAATGAATGACGGCAGACAATGGTGGTGTCGGCGGCACGGCTCGCCCGCAGCCTGTTGAAGGCTACACGAGCAGCATCTTCTTCTTTATTCTGCACGTGCTTGTCGAGCAGTTGAGATGACTGCATCCGCCAGTCAGCTCAGTCCGTCAAAACCCACGGCACGACCTGGGTCTGTTCCATGACCTCCTTCCTGCCAACCGGTGCTGTGCACTGCGCTACGAACCCGGCGACCCGAGTTCGATTCCCGTCTCCCGATTTAACCTCGTTTGGCAAGCGCGTCGCCACTTTATTATTGACACCGCTCGCGACCTAGCGCTAGGTAGCTAGCGGTGTCAATAATCAACTCAACGTCGCTGACAGCGTCGTCCGTCTGCTCTCGTTATCCGTCGCCTCTCAGCCTCCACCACCTCCACCACCACCACCTCCACCACCACCGCCGCCACCACCTCCACCACCACCGCCACCACCTCCACCACCGCCGCCACCACCTCCACCACCACCGCCATCACCGCCACCACTGCCACCACCACCTCCACTACCACCGCCACCACCGCCACCACCTCCGCCACCGCCGCCACCACCACCACCACCTTCACCACCGCCGCCACCACCACCACCTCCGCCACCACCGCCACCACCACCACCTCCACCACAGCCACCACCACCACAGCCACCACCACCACCCACCACCACCACCCACCACCACCACCCACCACCACCCACCACCACCACCTCCACCACCTCCAACCACCACCTTCACCACCGCCCTGGACGTCGCTCCGATTGACGCCGTTTCGATATTCGTCGTCGCCGTCGCATCTTTCAGGAACGCATCCCCGACGTGAACCGGGGTATTTGCTGCATTTGAATCGGTACAGGGCCTCCCCTAGGTAGACTTCAGCCTTGAACGAATACTGTGTACCTGGTGAGGTGTCAAACAAAACCATCGGCACTGGGGAGACAAAGGCGGCCGGGCGTGTGCCGTTCCAACCTTCAGCTAAACATAATTTCATAATGTTTTTGGTTTCAGTCAATACCAGGGATCTCTATCTGTGTGTGTGTGTCTGCCTGTGTGTGTGTAGCTGTGTGTCTGCCTGTGTGTCTGTAGCTGTGTGTCTGCCTGTGTGTGTGTAGCTGTGTGTCTGCCTGTGTGTGTGTAGCTGCCTGGGTGTGTCGCTGTGTGTGTGTGTAGCTGTTTGTGTGCCGGTTGGAAACATTTAGGCTGGCCTGCCTACGATCCATCCTGGGTTTAACCAGGCTGGATTGTGTGAGGAGCTCACAAATCCTTGAAAGATCTGGGCAAAGTCCCATCGGTGAGCTCCTCCGACAGGCAAGGCTGCGTTGGCTGGGTCATGTAGCCCGCATGCCCAGCCACCGCATGCCTAAACAGCTTTTGTTTGGCCGGATCGAGGGGGCTAAACGGGCGCGGCACGGGCTACAGAAGAGATGGAGTGATGTGGTACAAGAGGACGTGGAGCTGAGTGGACTTCCGATTACTGGTACCAGCAGTGTCAAGATCGGCCTCAGTGGAGGAGGCTCGTGAAGGACGCTACTGAGCAGTTGGAGGCAGTCGCCCTCCAACAACAACGGAGGGTGGAGGAGCGACGCTCACAACAACGAGCGGAGCGCCGGGTGGCTAAAGCACATCAAGTTGGTACAGTAGGGGGCACAGGTGGTGCATCAGCCAGTCATCTCGGTCATCTCGGTCAGTCGACCCGTGGCACCTGCTGGGTCTGCCCTGTGACCTCCTGCAAGCGGGCGTTCGACACTTCACGTGGCCTCAAGGTGCACTTGGCCTGGCATAAGCGTCGTGGTGACGTCACCGCCACTTAGTGGCGAATGGCGGTTGTTGTGTGTAGCTGTGTGGTGTAGCTGCCTATGTGTGTAGCTGCCTGTGTGTGTGTGTAGCTGTGTGTGTGTAGCTGTGTGTGTGTAGCTGCCTGTGTGTGTCGCTGTGTGTGTGTGTAGCTGTGTGTGTAGCTCACTGCGGAGGAGAGGCTGCCACTCCTCTGTCGGGAGCTGGACCGGTACCGCCTGGATCTCTGTGGCATTCAGGAGGTCCGGTGGACCGGTTCTGGCTCCTGCCACCATGAGGGGTGGACAGTCCTCTACTCGGGGCAGGAGACTGCCAAACAACAGGGTGTGGCTCTTCTTCTGAACAAAAGAATGAAGGGGGCGTGGGAGCGTGGCGGTGAGGTGTGGGAAGCTGTAAGCCCCAGGATACTTTGGGCTCGCCTTCCCATCAACCAGAGGCGAGGAGTGGTGGTCGTGGTTACTTACGCCCCCACCGAAGACGAACATCCGTGGAGGGATGCAGGCAAAGCCGATGAGTCAGACGCTTTCTATGACCTACTGTCACAGGTGCTGGCTAAAGTGGCCACTCGGGACAGAGTCATCTTGTTGGGTGACTTCAATGCCCGAGTTGGTCATGATGCTGGCACCTGGTCTGGAGTGATTGGAAGGCATGGGCCAGATCAGCTCAATAACAACGGTAGGAGGCTGCTAGATTTCTGTGCAGCCCATGGGCTTGTAATTACCAACACGCTCTTCCGGCATCGGCACATCCACACAACATCATGGATGCATGCCGGGTCCAAGCAAGAACATCTGCTGGACTACGTAGTGACGGACCAGCGGATGCGAGCCCATGTCCTTGACACCAGGACCTACCGTGGAGCTGATCTGCCCTCTGACCATCGACTAGTCATCTGTAAGATGCGCCTGCCATTCTTCCACTCCGGTGGTGGGTGTACACCCAGGATCCCATTCCAACCAAAAGTGGCCTGGTCTAAGTTAGCTGATGAAAGTTGCAAGCGAGAATTTCATCATCGCTTGCAGCTGGGGTTGGCATCGTCCCCCACTCCACCTGATGTCGAGGGTAAATGGGCGAGGTTTAAGACTGTGACTCATGCAGCTGCAATGGCTGCTTTGGGTACGCGGTCCAGACCTCCCCGGGAACCCTGGCTGACGGAGGAGGTGTTCAGGTTAATTGAGAAAAATCGACAGGCCCACTCTCATCGCCTACAGCATCCCACGTCAGAGAATGAGGAGGTTTACCGCAGCCTTCGCTCGGAGGTTCGGAGAGCCGTAAGGCGCTGTAAGGATGGGTGGTGGTCGCGGGTTGCTGAGGAGATGGAGTCTGCCTCAGTGGCCCGCGATCACAAATCACTATTTAACTCCATCAAAAAAGTAACCTGCAGCGCCACACCTATTACCATCATTAGAGGAAAAAACGGTGATCCAATCTCCGACCCCCAGGAACAGGTTTGCAGATTTGCTGAGCATTTCTGTGAGGTCCTGGGGGAGGGAAAATCTCTCAGCCAGGAAAACATCATGGCACAAAGTGGGGATAACCCTGCTGAGGCTGCGGTGCCTCAAATATTGGAAGAGGTCACCCCCTGTGAGTGGCTGGCTGAGGTACCGGCTGTTGAGGAAGTACTGAGGGCGATCCGGAGTCTGAGACCAGGGAAGGCACCGGGCAGAGATGATCTCCCAGGCGAAATGCTGAGGGAGGGTGGCGTTTGTGCACAGACTGCCCTATATGACATCATAACAACAGTCTGGACCACTGGACGGGTTCCGCAGGACTGGAAGGATGCCCTGGTGGTCCCCCTCTTTAAGAAGGGGGACCGCACAGACTGTAACAACTACAGGGGCATCTCACTCCTCAGTGTGCCGGGTAAGGTCCTGGCAAGGATTATTCAACATCGCCTTGCTAGGCATGCTGAGGAGAGGCTTGCGGAGCCCCAATGTGGTTTCAGGAAAGGGCGGTCCTGCACAGATGCCATATTTTCTGTCCGTCTGCTACAGCAGAGGTGTAGGGAATTCCAAAAAGACCTACATCTCTGCTTTATTGACCTGGTCAAGGCCTATGATACCATCAGTAGGACTGGGCTCTGGGTTGTTCTTCGTGCTTTCGGAGTCCCTGACCCTCTGCTCACGATCATTAAGGACCTTCATGATGGTGAGCGGGCCCGGGTAAAACTACGTGGCCGGGAGTCGGAGCCTTTCCCTGTACACCTTGGGGTGCGACAGGGATGTCCTCTGGCTCCCACATTATTTAACATCTATTTCGACTGCGTAGTTCGTGAAGCCTTCAATAGCTGTACCGGGGGAATTACCATTTGGTACAGATATAATGGGAGGCTGATCGACGCCCGGGTGCGATCAAGGGATGGCTCCCTATTGGTCAACCACGTTATGTATGCCGATGATTTGGTAATAGCTGCTCATTCAGAAGAGGAGTTGGAGACGCTGCTGCTGAGGCTGGAGTGTGCCACTAAGAGGTGGGGCCTTACCATCAGCCCCACCAAAACTAAGCACCTGCCTGGGTATTTTGTACCATCGGGCACTCCGCCCCCACAACTCCCAATCGGTGATGGGGCAGTTGTGGAGAGAGTAGAGAGTTTCCCATACCTGGGCAGTGTGCTCATGACCAGCTCCAGTTTATCAGCAGAGGTCTCACTCCGAATCAGTCGAGCGGCAATATCTTTTCATCGGTTGCGTAACGCTGTGTGGAAGCTACCTGGTCTGTCGCTCCGCACGAAGCTTCAGGTCTTCTCGGCCACGGTCATTCCCTCCCTTCTCTACGCTTGCGAAACGTGGACCCCCCTAGTGGAGCATCTTCGCCGGTTGGAAACATTTAGGCTGGCCTGCCTACGATCCATCCTGGGTTTGACCAGGCTGGATTGTGTGAGGAGCTCACAAGTCCTTGAAAGATCTGGGCAAAGTCCCATCAGTGAGCTCCTCCGGCAGGCAAGGCTGCGTTGGCTGGGTCATGTAGCCCGCATGCCCAGCCACCGCATGCCTAAACAGCTTTTGTTCGGCCGGATCGAGGGGGCTAAACGGGCGCGGCACGGGCTAGAGAAGAGATGGAGTGATGTGGTACAGGAGGACGTGGAGCTGAGTGGACTTGCCGATGACTGGTACCAGCGGTGTCAAGATCGGCCTCAGTGGAGGAGGCTCGTGAAGGACGCTACTGGGCAGTTGGAGGCAGTCGCCCTCCAACAACAACGGAGGGCGGAGGAGCGACGCTCACAACAACGAGCGGAGCGCCGGGTGGCTAAAGCACAGCAAGTTGGCACAGTAGGGGGCACAGGTGGTGCATCAGCCAGTCATCTCGGTCATCTCGGTCAGTCGACCCGTGGCACCTGGGTCTGCCCCGTGACCTCCTGCCAGCGGGCGTTCGACACTTCACGTGGCCTCAAGGTGCACATGGCCTGGCACAAGCGTCGTGGTGACGTCACCGCCACTTAGTGGCGAATGGCGGTTGTTGTTGTGTAGCTGCCTGTGTGTGTAGCTGTGTGTGTGTAGCTGCCTGTGTGTGTGTAGCTGCCTGTGTGTGTAGCTGCCTGTGTGTGTTGCTGCCTGTGTGTGTAGCTGCGTGTGTGTGTAGCTGCGTGTGAGTGTAGCTGCCTGTGTGTGTAGCTGTGTGTGTATTGCTGTGTGTGTGTGTAGCTGTGTGTGTGTGTTGCTGCCTGTGTGTGTAGCTGTGTGTGTGTGTAGCTGTGTGTGTGTGTTGCTGTGTGTGTGTGTAGCTGTGTATGTTGCTGCCGGTGTGTGTTGCTGCCGGTGTGTGTTGCTGTGTGTATGTTGCTGTGTGTGTGTGTTGCTGTGTGTGTGTGTAGCTGTGTGTGTATGTATGTTGCTGCCTGTATGTTGCTGCCTGTGTGTGTGTTGCTGCCTGTGTGTGTAGCTGCGTGTGTGTGTTGCTGCGTGTGTGTGTTGCTGTGTGTGTGTGTAGCTGTGTGTGTGTGTAGCTGTGTGTGTGTGTAGCTGTGTGTGTATGTATGTTGCTGCCTGTGTGTGTGTTGCTGCCTGTGTGTGTAGCTGCGTGTGTGTGTTGCTGCGTGTGTGTGTTGCTGCGTGTGTGTGTAGCTGCGTGTGTGTGTTGCTGTGTGTGTGTGTAGCTGTGTGTGTGTTGCTGTGTGAGTGAGGAAAGGGGGTGGATTGTTGTCGGCAGAGGTGAAGGAATGAGGAAGTGGGTGGCGGCTCACTCCGCAGTGTCGAGTGACAGCGAGGGGGGTGGCGGTGCTGTTGGGGGTGGTGTTGGTGGTGGTGTTGGGGGTGGTGGGGGTGTTGGTGGGGGTCGTGCTGTTGGTGTTGTTGGTGGTGGTGTTGGGGGTGTTGGTGGAGGTGGTGCTGTTGGTGGGGGTGGTGGTGGTGCTGTTGGTGGTGGTGTTAGTGGGGGTGGTGCTGGGGGTGGTGTTAGTGGGGGTGGTGCTGGGGGTGGTGTTAGTGGGGGTGGTGCTGGGGGTGGTGCTGTTAGTGGGGGCGGTGCTGGGGGTTTTGGTGGTGGTGTTGGTGGGGGTGGTGCTGTTGGCGCTGGGGGTGTTGGGGGTGGAGGCTTTAACTGCGCTCACTGCAGCCCGCGCGCTGTGAGCCGTTTCCTCCAGGCGCACACAGAGCGCGCGCCCTGCAGCACCTCCACCACCACCTCCACCACCACCGCGGTTCCTGCTGTGCCGGTGCACGTGTAGCCAGCGTCACCCCCACACACCCGCGGCTCCCCTTCACAAGAAACGCCTCGTTTTTAGTAGCGACTTGATCTTTGAAGACACCGGGGGAGGAGCAGGAGCAGGTTTCTCTGTGTCTCTCTCCTCTCTCTCTCGCGCCGTCTCCGCAGTCGGCAATGGCCAAGAAAGTCCTCTACGTCCATTTGACCGGGGTGAGTTTTCTTTTTTAATTTTTAGTTAAATGTTTTTGTTATAGCAGCGGGGGGGGGGGCATGGCGCTCCCCCTGCTGCTTTGAGTCGATTGAGTTGAGCCTTTCCCGGGGGGGGGGGGGGCGCTCATTCTGACTAATGGGGTTGGTGTGTGTCTCGGTGGTAGGGAGACAAAGGCGGCCGGGCGTGGTTCTGGCCACCTTACCCACCTCGTGTGCCGTGCCGGCCCTTCATAGGTCGACTTTGATGTGTGTGTGGTGGTGGTGGTGGGGGTGGTGGCGGTGGGGGTGGCGGTGTTGTTGGTGGTGTTGTTGGTGGGGGTGTTGTTGGTGGGGGTGTTGTTGGTGGGGGTGGTGTTGGTGTTGCCCTTGGCGCTGCCTCCGCTCTCCGAGCCAGATGCACCACGTTGGGTGGACAACCTCAGCCCCGGGGCGAGGGCACAGGCGGAGCGGGCGTTACCGCTTTGCCCCACATCCCGCATGCCTCGTGTCAACCCACCGGGTGTAGCTCCCTAATTCCTGTTAAGGTGAATTGAGTGCTCGGGTCCATACGACCTACAGCCGGTCAAACAAAACAACCGTTTGTCTCCGTTGTGTTCTCCGTTGTAATGGGACTTTGTTTGGATGAACATTGAGATTGATATGCGGCACGTGGTGACCAATAAGATCTGAATTGGTCTGTAACAAGGTAGGGAGGGCACTGACGAGGGGTGAACAGGTGTGCTGTCGAGCTCACGCGTGTCCTGGCGGTGGTGGTGTTTTAAATTGGGCGCGCTCGCTGGAACATCGCTCGCCCCCAGCAGCCTGGACGGGGATGGAGGGGGGCGGTGCTCTTTGTGTTCTTTGCGTTGTGCGATTGTGTGACTTCTCCCCTCGCTCTGCTGCTGTGGGACGTGAACACGTGGGGTGGGGGGCTGGTGGTGGTGTGAGCGAGTTGGAGCACAGCGCCACGAGCCTGGTGGTTCCCGAGTTCGATTCTCACGTTTCAGCGACGATTGTCTGAACCTGTCCTGGGCCTCGACTAGTGACCCGGTGCTGCGTGTGAAACATTGCCCGCTGGGGAGACAAAGGCGGCCGGGCGTGGTGCTGGTCACCCACCCCTCGTGTTGCCGTGCCGGCATTCATAGGTGCTCGCTAACAGCTTCTTGCCCCAACAGTCTGTTCAGGCTACACGGGGGGGGGGGGTCTTTGTCTCTGACGTGCAAGTGTGTGCAGCCGTTTGCCAAGCCCGCTGCTGGGTCTGGGGGGACATGCCGCCATGTCGCTGTTCACCGCGGGGTTATTTGACCATATTTCGCCACGCTGCTCCGTGTGGGGGTTGGCGACGGCGGGGAGCATAGATGTCGGGGCCGTAGTGCGATACAACGCTGGATTTTACTCAAACTGCCCTCGGCCGAGAGAACGGAGCACAATTAAATTAAGCGAGGTCGTTTTACGAATGGGCGACTTAAGGCATCAAGGTTTAAGCATTCAAAGGAAATGTGATGCTGTTTCAGCTTCCCAAAAAATCCCCTCGTCTCAACGAGGCGGTCGCGGGTCGCTTCACACCGTCACCCGTCCTCATCAGCAGGGCTGCAGCCGCTGAGCGCCGATGCCACGCGGCGTAACCGGGAGGCGATGTGGGCATGTGCCGTGGTGAATACGACGTGGGGCACAGCCCGGGAGATTTGGGACATTCCCGGTCGTGATCAGAAAGAGGGAATTTGCGTCTCCAAACATCATGGCTGTCAACCCATCACGGTTTACCACGTATTCTCGTACGGGGAAATAGAGTTTTCAGGTCCATACGGTGTACAGCCGTTTCAATACGGGCAACATATTTTGTCAATTTGTTTGTGTTTCTCCCTTGTGTTGGGACTTTGTAGGATGAACGTTGAGATGTATAGGGGGCACAGGGTGACCAATAAGGTCTGAATTGGTCTGTAATAAGGTAGGGCACTGATGAGGGGTTGACGGCTCTGCATTTTGTTGCAGCTGTAATTCAACTCACAGCCACTTTGTCACTTCACGCACTGGGTGATGACGGCCTTCCCCATGCCGTGTCGGGGGGGGGGGCTGGCTTGACCGTACTTCACCACGCCAGTCAACGCGGGGATGTTGACGGATATCGAGAGGGCCCGGGACCGGTTCGGACAACTTCACCTTCTCCGTGATGTTGGCCACGGCCGGGATTTGAAGTCAGTGCTTCGATTTAAAGCTTTCGTGACTGCAGGGATTCATCTTCTTGGTTCTTTCGGTAAAGTCACGTAGAATGGAAATAATAAAATACTAAAAATGAAGCATAATAAAATCATTCTCACGACGTTTCGGCCACAACGCAAGCAGCCGTCCTCAGGTGAAGAACAGGTCTGTCGAGAAGACAGATTCTGAATGACACACTCCAGGCTTGGAGCGTCTATTTAAGCTGGGAGGGAGGAGGAAGAGCGCCTTGACATGCGCCAACCACTGGCCCACCGATTCGCCCACACTTGAATTAATATGAAACGAATGAGAAGGTAACGGCGGTTAATAGTTTAGTTTATAGTCTCGTTTGAGTGGAACAGGGTTACATTAATCCCTCTGCAAGTCGCTCAGGTTAACTTGGACCCGGTAGCTTTTGCTTGAAGCAATTTCACTCCGGTAAAAAAATAATCACTTGAGTTTCCACCGCTCTGCCAGAGCAGCCGGCGGCGCATATGATTGCAGCAACTACGAATGATTGAGCAGGGGGGCTTTTTGACTTGGCATGGTTGAGCAGTATCTCCTGGTGTGTGGGTTGTTTTGCTCGGCATTGTATTGAATAGGATGTGCGCACTGAGTGTCTCTGTGCGTGTGGATAAGTGACGATTGTCTGAACCGGTCCTGCGTCCTTCCCTAGGTCGACTCGACCTCAAATGAGTACCCGGTGTGGTGTGTAGTAGACGTCGCCATTGGGGAGCCGAAGGCGGCCGGGAGTGGTGTGGGCCACCCCGCCCCTCGTGCGCCCCGTGCCGGCCTTCGTAGATGCTACTCGCTAACAGCACTTGCCCTAACAGTCTGTTACAGGCTACACGGGGTATCTTTGTCCTTTTTGCGTGGATAACACAACAATGGTGAACGTTTGAACTGGCCTAGGTCGACTCAGCCGTAAATGAGTGTCTGGTGCGGTGTGTAGACGTCGGTGCTGGGGAGACAAAGGCGGACGGGCGTGGTGATGGCCGCCCACCCCCTCCCTCGTGTGCCGTGCCAGCCGTGATAGGTGGTCATCTAGCAGAACTTGCCCCAAAGAGACTGCTAAAGGCTATACGGGGGACCTTTGTCTGTATACGAGCCAGTTCGTTCAGCCGAGCCGTGATGGGATTTGTGTTCAATCCCCGTGGTTTCTCGTGACACAGCGGGGTGGTGGGATATTCGTCTCAGGCTTGATGACTCCTTAGGAAGTGGAGGTGATTGAAATAAATGAATAATGCTCCTGGAACAACAACCACGGGTGTGAGGCCGGGCATGTTGTGTGTGTCCATGTGCTCTATCGCATTAGTCCCGCACCCAGTAGACGTTGGGCCAACGTCGGAGTTTGGTTAGAACTGTTGGTGCGACGCTGGCCTGACGCCTCCGCGTTTACTGTGGTTCCTCCATCGCTCTCCGTGTGTCACCGCGCAGGTGGCTGTGAGAGCGGGTTCATGTTGCAACGGAGCAGTTGTAGATGGTGTGCAATTGCAGTTTAAATAATTACAACAACAAAAAGCATTATCTCAGCTGACCTGTGCAACTGGTATTGTTTGTGATGGTCTCGCCTTTGGTAATTCACGCTAAGAACCTCTCGCACTGTTCCGTAGTTGACTGTTGAAGAGTTTGATTCCTGCTCAAGGCCAATAACAGTGGAGAATATTTGAACGGGTTTTGGGCCTCCCCTCGGTCGACTCTTAAACGAGCACATGATGCGATGTGTAAACATCAGCACTGGGGAGACAAAGGCGGCCGGGCGTGGTGCTGGCCCCCCACCCCCTTGAGCGCCGTGCCACGCCTTCCTCAGTGCTTGCTTACAGCACTTGCCCCTTACAGGCTGTTAACTCTTTCCCGCTCCGAGACGACTGCAAGCGGCAGGGTGGGTGTCCCGTTCACCGCCGAATCTCGGAACGCACAAGCGGCTCAACATTCATTTTATTTATAGAGGTGTAGCGCCGCTGTTTGTGAACACATTGCGTTCACTGCTGAAGAGAACCGTAGCGACACGACCGCAGTCTACAATAGCTGCCTCCAAACTGTGCCACACGCCATCCCGTGGCCTTGTGGGAGCCTCGGTACGTCATCGCAACGGGAAAGGGTTAAACGAAGGCTTACACGGTGGATCTGTGTCTTTTTTTGTGTCTCTGCGTTGTGTTCACAGCCCGGCTACGGTGGGCTGGAGTCGAGTCCGCGAGTCGCGTCGCGCTCCCCTCCGTCCCCCGCGGCTCCGAGCGCCGCGACGCGGCTGGGCGTGCCGGCAGGACGGCTGAGCCGGCGCGAGCGCTCGCTGCTGCTGCTGCTGGCGCTCGCCCTGCTGGGCCTCGTCATCGCCGGCCTGGGCTGGGGCCTCAGCGAGCGGCGAGCGCGACACACAGGTGCCGAGCGAACGGGCGCCCCGCCGGCCCAAGCGCGTGGCCGCGCCGTTTGGTTGATGTGGCGGCAGCGGCGTGGAAGCTGCGGCCCATCGGCCTTCTGCTAAATTTCGTAACGGCACGTGCGGTTTCACGCAGCACGGCTAGTGGTTCTCTTTTTCATACGGCCCGCGGCCGCGTGAGGCCACCTCTAGGTGCCGCAGTGGCTTGGAGATGTTAACTTCCACGCCTGGTATGCGGGAGGTCGTGGTTTCGATCCCGACCCTGACGCTTGCTGTATATTTTAAGTTTGCGTGTCTCTCCCCGTGGTCGCAGGGATTTTTCTCCGAGTCTTCTGGTTTTTCCCTCCACGTTTAGAATCAACGTCACGTGTTTAAAGTATTTGGCTGCTATAAATGTTCACGTGATAAGCCACTTGGTTGAGCTATCATTTGTGGCCAGGTCGCTTCTGAAAAAGAGCTCTACATAGCTCGGTGGGCCCTTACCTGGTTAAATAAAAAGTTTAGTTTAGTTAGAGATGAAGAAGATTTTCTCAAAATACATGAAGAGGGGAGATTTTTGACTCATCTTGAGTGGTCTTTTCTTGGTGTTAATTGTAAGACGATCCTGGGACAACCACAAGAAGTGGTTACCCCCAGCCTGTGTAGACATAGGTCACAAAGCATAGACCTGGTAGTCACAATTTTAATGACAGGTGGCCACCCTACGTGCAGGAGGCCATGCCAGGGATTAAGATCTCATTGGATTATTTCCGGATCGTCGGTTGGACTGGATTTGGTATGACTGGTCGTAGCCACATTGAGAGGAATACTGGATGTTGTATGCCAGGTGTGGAATTCTTTTCCGGGTCACTGGGACCGGACAGACCTGGCAGAAACGAAGCCTTGGGCCTACCACTGCGATATGGTCCACAGGCGATATTTATCACCCAAATCACTGCATTTTCGCTTCATGGAAAAGTGGGGATTTGTGAAGGAAAACTACAGCTCTGAAGAATTAATCCGATATTTCGAGAACACTCTTTGTAGCAAAGTGGTAGACTGAGAAATCCGACAAACGAGCTGAAGGGAAACGCCACAACAACCGATGTTGTTGTTATTGTCACCAATATGCCGAGGTTCTTTTCACCACCGTTCCGAAACGGCTCCAGAAATAAGTGAACGATGGGACCGCACACGAGGGTGAGGGGGGGGGGGCTTTGGCGCCCGACTGCGAGCAAGACTCCTCCGACAGAGACGCCGCTGTGTGCGAGATGTCATGGGAGTTTGGTACGGTCATGCGGGGCCCGCGTAAACATTCTGTCGTTTGCTCTCGTAACGGCTCGGGTAAATGTGCGCGCGTGCGCGAGCGGTGGTCTGCGTGAGTCCCCGGTGCCCTTCGTGTGAACTGTCAGCTCTGGGGAGACAAAGGCGGCTGGGCATAGTGCTGGACACGCCAGCCCATTATCAGGACTCTTCACCCCGTGATAGTCCTTGACAGAACTTCATTCTAGCGCTTGTGCCTACGGTGTGTGAGGCAAGAATGGAGGGTTTTGTCTGCTGTAAGACGGCACGGCATTTTGGATACTGCAATATTTCCGCCGCTGATGTCAGCGGAGATTGATATCTGAACTGATCCTGGGCCCCGTTTGCACCGTTCCGCACTAATCAACATGAGGAAGTCTTTGTCCAACAACCCCGATGACCGATACGGTGTAGTGATGCCGTCATCCAGCGGTGGACTGATAAAGAGCCGTCGTCATTCTCGATACGCTATTCCATTCGATCTCTGGTTCACTTTCTGGCAACGGTGCTGTCAACCAGTGCCAATTTACGTCTGAACTCGGCCTGGGGCTCTCGTAGCGATAGACTGAGCCTAACAGAGTTATCCGATTTGGTATGACAGAGATCAGCCGTGGGGAGACAAAGGTGGCCGTTCCAGTGTGCGGCTGGAGAAGTTTATTTCATCGGCCACTGACTCAGCCTTATCCAGATATTCTGTCTGCTTGTTTAAACATTGTCTGCTTATTTATTCAGCCTTATCAGATCCGTTGCTCACTAACAGCACCATTGCCCTTGTGTTTGAGCACATGAGCTGGGGAGGGGTTATTTTCTTTGGCTTATGAAAGATCGGATTTGAGTGACATGTGAAGAATTATTTTGCTGCGTGATGGGTAAACAACTTGGTGCAGTTCCCCACAGACTGAGATAAAATTTGGCCCAAAACTCTCATCCATGGGATTTGAGATGTTCCCATAATGCAAACCAATTGTCACAGTGGTTTCTTACATGTTTGGCCTGGTCGAGCCGTATCTTTGAGATGCTTTATTAATTTCTGCTTTCACTAAATCTTGTTGTTTCCGATATATTCTCGTGCTGTGCCCCACCCACCCCCACGTGTATCGATGACGCCACAGTGGCGAGATGTTAACAGCCTCGCCTGGTGTACAGGAGGTTGTGGGTTCGATCCCGACCCTGACGCCTGCTGCTGTATATTTGGAGTCTGCGTGTCTCTCCCCGTGGTGGTGTGGATTTTTATCCGCGTCCTCCAGTTGTTTCCCTCCACATTTAGAATCAACGTGCATCTATTTGGCTGCTATGCATTTCCGCACAATCAGCCACTTCGGTGAGCTCTCGTTTGTGGATGGCCAGGTCACTTCTGAGAAAGAGCTACGCAGCTCAGCGGGGAGCTGGCAGAGCGGCGGACGTACGCGGCGAAAGGCGCCGTCTCTCGCGGACGCGGCGTTCTCATTCCGAGAGCCGTGGAAAATGCGACAAATTAGAGGGCAATTTTACGGCGTTGATCGATTTATCGCGTCGGAGAGGACGCCCACCAAAGGAGGTGGAGCGGTTAAATCGGTTTTTGTGTGTGGGGGGGGGGTCCAGCGGATTGCAACATCGCAGGCTCGTTAGATGTGGCAGTGGCTTGGGGAGGAGGTCCTTATCCAGCAGCGGATTGACCATGGCTGATGATCCATTTGTAGATACCCCACTCTTTTCTAATGACCCTCTTGCTCCGTTCCCAACAGGTGAATGCTCATTGGGAAAGCAAAAGTGGCCGCGCGTGGTGCTGGCCACACCACCCCCTCGTACGCCGCCACGACCTTAATCACAAGTCGGAATAATCAGAATTTGTGTTCATGCTGCAGGAGGAATCTTGTGAGCTATAAAGCTCTTTTTCACAGACGTCCAGGAGGGGCGGGTCAGAACGTTACAACAACAACAACAAACAATACAAAAAACACGATAGGGGTGCAGCAAAGTATGGGAAAGGTAAACAAATTACTTGACAAAAGAAAACTATTTTTTTTATCAGACAAAACCCACTGAGCTACGTAGCTCTTTTTCAGAAGCGACCTGGCCACAAGTGACAGCTCAACGAAGTGGACTTATCATGTGGAAATGTATAGCAGCCAAATACTCTGAAAAAGAGCTACGTAGCTCAGTGGGTCAGCATAGTGAAGGCTACACGGTGCGGGGGTGGTATCTTTGTCTCTCTGTGCGTGTGCGTGCGTGCGTGTGCGTGCGTGTGTGTGCGTGCGTGTGTGTGCGTGCGTGTGTGTGCGTGCGTGTGTGTGCGTGCGTGCGCGCGTCAGGGGTGTGTTTGTCGGAGAGGTGCGTGCGCGTGGCCGCCGGCGTCCTCGCCTCCATGGACCGCAGTGTCGAGCCGTGCCAGGACTTCTATGGCTTCGCGTGCGGCAGGTGGGAGCGCCTCAACCCCCTCCCCGACGGCCACTCGCGCTGGACCACCTTCAGCTCCGTGTGGAGGCAGAACCAGGCGACGCTCAAGCACCTCCTCGGTACCCACGTCCACCCGCTCGCTCGCTCGGTCATTCACTCGCCCATTTCTCGCTCAATCAGTCGCTCGATCGTCCGCTCACTCCGTAGGTGGTTCAGTTCTACGCTCGCTGCGTTGAGTCGACCGTTCATTCAGCAATTGACGCTTTCGCCCGTTGTTGTTCGTTCACTCGGTCGCCGTGCCACGAGTGCGCGCACAAGAGGCCGGCTTCACGTGCGTCGTCACGCCCCTCGCGGGTTGTGTCACCGGGGGCGATCAAGGGGAACGCTTCTTGCAGCCGGAGGCCGGGAGGAACGAGCGCGGCGCTCGTGACGTGTTCAGCGGTGTGGCGCCCGTGGGATTGCGTGCGATTTTTTAAATGAGAGTGACGCCAGGTGGGTTCTACGCGATTATAATCCCCGCCGGCACAACCTGCTCCGTGTGCTTACAACCGCGTCACTCTCCTGCCGAGCTATGTCCTGAACTTCCAACTTGACTTGACTTTTGGCCCCTACCTTCTGGGATTCCCGTCGCCCTCCCGCATCCACCTGGGTACTCACATCCACCTGGGTACTCACATCCGACGCGACTCAAATCCAACGCGACTCAAATCCAACGCGGCCGCGACCAGCTCGGCTCGTGTTGCAGGCCCAGGCCGCCGCCAGCGCTACCGCTCGGTGAAGGCGCTCCAGCCGGGTCCCTCCGTGTTCCAACTGTGGTCGCGTCGCATACAAACGGCGCGCCGAGTCTCCGGCTCGCGGAAAACCGTGAACGTGGCGCCCCTGCCAACGGTGGCGAGCGAGGGGGCGTCTCTCATTGACTCGCCCGCTCGGGGACTGCGGTACCGAGGGGTGGGGGAAGGGGCTGGGTGCGGACGCTTGTGGGCTCGAGGTGTCGGCTGTACCGCGCACCTGCAGCCACAGGAATGCGCTGCGCGAGGCTCCTCAGCGCGGTGGTGCGGCGCTTGCGCTTGCGCTGCTCCCTGTGAGGCAGTATCCGGCGTCGTGGCTTGTCGAGTGTGCAGGCGGTGCGGCTGCACCCGGGGCCCACGGGGCTGCGATGAGCGGGGGGATTGAACCGGATGATTTCTTGCACCAGGGCCCACCGTGCCACCCATGCCACACCACTGACGGTCGCCGGACACCGTAATCAAATCGCCCAGGGGCGGGCACCAGCAATGTGGAGTAATTGCTCCTTTAGCGGCGAGTAATCGTGTTGCCGTTACCAAGCGTACTTTCCTGTGGCTTTTGTCGAGGTTGTTTTTGTCCAGCGTGTAATGTGTCGCGTTTTAAAATCAATGGAAACGTGGGGAAATGAGAGGATGGAAGCAGCACGTGAACAAAAATCACTACCCGGCGATTCAACTAATTTAGTAATTACATTACACGTGCCCTCCCGGCATAACATAAGCCGATCTAGCAGATCTTAAATAAGGATTCACACTTTTTTTTACTTATATTTTGTAATTAAAGATTGTCTAACGATAGGTAGAAGATGGTGAGAAGATATAGATGGATACAAATAATATAAAGAAGATATAAAATAAAAAGATCGATAAAACATATATATATAAAAGCCAAGATAAAATTTCACTTTTAAATAAACACGTCATGGATACTCTTTGGCTTTTTCGGTAAAGTCACGTAGGTGAAAACAAAAGAAAATAAATAAGATAAAGCAAAAATGTGTTTATTTATATGTAATTGTTGTTTTTCACCCACGTGACTTTACCGAAAAAACCAAAGAGTATGGATCGTTGCAGTCACGAAAACTTCAAATCTAGAACACGTCATTGATATTGCCTCCATCGTGTCTTTCTGAGCTACGTAATAGTTGTAAAATTAAATCTTTCGTAAAAATGAAATCTGAAAAGATTCAAACCCTTGACAGTTCGACCGAAGGAGGCTACGCGGACGCTGTGCAGCTAAAAGTTCACGATTCACAAAAGACATCGTGGATATTTCCTCCATCGTGTCTCGTCGACGGAGCCAAAGCCGACGATTCAGGAACCGGACGCCAGCTGAGTTGTCGCAGACATCATTAGCCATTTATATAAATGTGTAAATAGATGAGCCAAACACTCCTGTTCAAGGGTCGAGAGACTGCGGTGAAGATTTATTTGAAACGGGACATCATCGTCGTAACAATATTCCTCGTCTTGCGTAAGGCTGATTTAGACGCGGAGCGACAAACTGCAGTTTCATACTCTTTGGTTCTTTCGGTAAAGTCACGTAGGTTTAAAATAAAATAAATCACGACGTTTCGGGCGCAACACAAGCATCCGTCATCAGGTGGGAAAGCATGGTCTGCTGCTGAGGCGGCAGACTGTTTTACAAGGTTTTAAATGGGTGTAGCCCAAGGGTTTTAAAGAAGTGGCCGGGTCTAGTGATGTTAACGTGAGAAATGAGCATGTAACTGTAAGATAGGAGAGCGGCCTCCTCGACGAGGGCACGGAAGTGGCGATGTTAATGTGAGAGATTAGCATGATCTTAATGTGAGAGATTAGCATGATGTTAATGTGAGAGATTAGCATGTTAATGTGAAATCGAAGAGTGGTGCAATCCAAAGGCATGAGTGCAACCCAATGAGTGCAATCCAAAGGGCATGTGAGTATGAGAGATCTAAGAGAGAGGCATAGAGAGAGAGAGAGAGACACACAGAGAGTCGGAAATAACAGCTGACATAGGCAGGTAGGATGGAAACATCACAGTCAGTTAAGACTTTACCTGGTTAATAACGTCCTTCCAATGATTGCTCAGTTTGTACCCATCCTCTCGGTTGAAGTTGTGTTTGTGTTTATATATCTGGATGGCTTCATGAACAAATCTCTGAAGGTAGCCGGTAGGTTTGCAGAGTACCTCCGTCTTGGAAAAATCAATTTCGTGCGAGCCCACAGCGTTAAAACGATGATGCAGTTTCACATTCAAGGTGGTCAAGCCCAAATAACCGCATCTGGAGAAGCGCAGAGTGTAATCGCCGTGATGTCTTTGTCGTATTTTTGGATTGTACAACAATAATTGGTGTAACAAAAGATAGAAATGGTGTTTTTGTGAGTGTGGTTTTTGTGAGTGTGGTTTTTGTGAGTGTGGTTTTTGTGAGTGTGTGGTTCTGGCCACATCATCACCTCGTGTGCCGTCCTTGACCCTTCCCCGCTCCGAGACACCCGCGACTTGCAGGGTGGTGTCGGTGTCCCGTTCACCGCTGAATCTCGGACTGCGCCAGCGGCTTGGCGTACATTTTAATGATGGAGGCGTGGTAGCGCCGCTGTATTAAAAGACATTGCGCTCACCGCAGATAATCGTAGCGACATGACCGCTCTCTACGATAGCTGGCAGCAAACTGTGCCACGCGCCCTCCCGCGTGGACCATCGCTAGCGGCGTTGGCATCCACAGCAAACGAGCTTAAATTGGGATCTCTGCTTTGGTTCCAGTGTGTGTGTGTGTCATTGCATGATCTTGTGTGCATGTGTGTGCCTCCGCATGCCTGCCTAGGTGCACGCTGGTGCCTACTTGCGTGTGCTTTTGTGAGTATTTGTGTGTGCACGCCTGTGGGGAGGGGCAGTGTAGTGGTCCCCGCGCACTGCGCTACCAACCTGGCGACCCGCGTACGATTCACGCTCCCGGACAATAACGAGGGGAGCGGATATTTCAATCCGGTCCCTGGCCTCCCCGAGGTCGACTCAGCCTTAAATGAGTACCTGGCGCGGTGTCTATTTAGCATTGCCACTGGGCGTGGCGTTGCCCCCCCCCACCCCCTTCGCCCCAAACAGCCTGTTAAAGGCTATACGGTGGATCTTTGTATTTGTGCGCCCTCGCGTGTCTTCCTCCGTTCGCGTGTCTCTGCGAGCCCGCATGTTGAATTGATTACGGCGCGTGTTTTAAAACGGTTTCGACGGTGGTCGCGTGGTGCTGTTTTGGAAAAGTAATAATAATTTGCTTCCTGACTTTGGGAGCCAAAGGAAAAAAGTTACAAAAGCATCGACGACGGGATCCGCTCCCTCGTTGTGCGGCGTTCGCCGGCAGCGCAAGATTTCCTCCGAACCAGTTTTGGCACGAGACAGAATTTCGGTTTGGAAGGAACGGACAAAACACCGGTAACGAGAAAATGGTCACAATTTTGCCACTGGGCTTTGTAAGTCTTTACAGATGCGCCCTGGCCACAATGGATAGCTCAACAAAGTGGCTTATCACGTGGAAATTTATAGCAGCCGAATAATCTAAACGCACGTTGATTCTGAATGTGGAGGGAAAAACCCCGGGGACCCAGAGAAAATGTTGGCGGCAGCGTTGGGATCGAACTCACAACATTCTGTATAATAGGCGAGGTAGTAAACATCTCGCCACCGTGGCACCCATTAGTTCTTTATATGGTCCTCAAATGACTTGTCGGTTAATTAATGAATCAGCTGGTTATTGGCCCATTTATTTACTGAATAAATAATAATTATGATGCGTAATGATATCCACTTGTGGCGCGCAGAGTATCCGCAGAGAGAGAGGGCGACTCGTGTGTTGTAAGTTGTTGAACTTTTGCACCGTCCTTAGCCAGCCATGCTAATCGGAGGTGCGGGGGAAGGACAAGAAAACTAAACACACAAAAACTGTTCTAGAGAAATGAGTTTTCAATCTACATTTAAAAGTGCATAGCTCTAGCGGCTTCCGAAGATCAGAAGAAAGAGCGTTCCAGACGGCCGTCTGGAACGTGCAATGCAGTCACTCAGAGGTGTGAGGAATCGCAGACAAGCAGGAAGGCAACCAGAGGGTGAAATGGTGCCAACAATTACCCAAGCTCTATGGTCCGCTATATACGAAGGCGTTATTGGCCGAAAAGATTTAAGTTTTTAGATGTCGGAGGAAACAGTAGCACCCAGAGAAAACCCACGCATCCGAGTAGAGAAACACTTCATCCCATACGGACAGAACAGGTCCAGTCAACATTTTTTGCTGGACCGCGTTGACCCACCAACCCTCGCCGCGTCCACAATGCTGGCGCACAGCCACCGCTACGGCGTTCTGTGCGTGTACACGGCCTGCAGTGACATTGAGAGTTTTTGGAGGGGGGGTGAGGGGGCGGTGAGGGGGGGGGGGGAGTGCTGATGTCTAGTCGGGACAATATCGTCACGATGCAGAGTCGTCACGTGTACAGTGAGCCCACGCACTTTGCACTTCGCACAGCGGCCGTGGCGAACGGAGATCGCTCTCCCCGCTTAGTCGAGAGAGATTCTAGTCGGGTGAGAAGCCCCGCTGGATGGCAGACGATGCCTCTTTCCCCCGTTTTGTGGTTTTATCTCAAATTCAAGATAGCGCCGAGTCCGCTCGGGCGAGGGAATGGCCGCCGCTTTGTGTGGGAGACGGCCCAGCGTGGCGTCGAGCCGTGCTGCCCGTTAGTGCGTTGGCACCGCACGCGCTGGCATGACTCTCTCCCCGCGGCACGCGTCCTTTGGCACGACTTCCGACGTTTCCCTTCCGCGCACTGGTAGCTTCTCCAGGAGCGTCGGAGCGACGCAAGGTGCAGCTCGAAAAAGCGTCGGAGAGCGATGCAGTACGAACCTACGTATAAGTACCGTACGGCTGCTTGCAGCGCGCAGTGTTTTGTGTAGATACAAGTCCTGGGTTTCAAATCCAGGTGACAGCTGCCGGTGATTGAACCGGGTTCTCGTGTGATGCGAGTTGATGGTCGCAGCCCTGTCGCCAATGGGTGCGCTACAAATTCTCGCATCAAAATTGGTTGTTCATTTAATTCGGATAAATTCCAGCTCTGTAAAATACCAGTTTGACTAATATAGTGAACGTTACTGTCAGTGCCAAGGTCGGTGGGAACGCGGTGCCCTTATTATAATTATTTAGACTGAAGGAATCCGATGAGCTATGACGCTCTTTTCACAGACAGTGCAGTAGTACTGTGGGTACCAGCAGCTACTCGAAGAAGGGATCTTTAGAGTTAGCTCTGTGGTATCCGCTTCTGCGGGACGTTCTCCAACCACAAAGGGTTGCACTGCCCTGTGAGAAACACGAACAAATTATTTTCCATCTCGTGACGCCAACGTGCACAATCGCGGTGGAATTGGGTGGGGGGGGGGGAGGGGAAAGTCGTCCACAAAATCCTTCAACCCGCAGCGCCACTCGGCCCGTCTTGACGTCGGCACGCCGAAGAACCCGAATCCGGCGGAGCTTTGAGAGCGGCGGAAGATCGAGACGTTGGTTGATGATCCCACCACGCCGCGTTGTTTTGGACGCGATCTCTGGCCGGGGCTTGAGGAGGGGGTTTGGAGGGAGGTGGAGGGAGGTGCAGCAAACTTCAGAGAGAAAAAACGCAGAACTCACCGGAGGCCAAGTGGCGCTCCGTGCTGCGGGCGGAGAGGCTGTAGCACTGGAGGGGGAGGACCGCTTGTTTGGCTTCGTCGGTAACGGCTCTGGGTAGAGGAGCGGCCCCGCTTGGAGAGGCCGTCTAGTTTCACCTTGTTTGTAAAAATATGGCATTCCTGAGATGCCCTTGGGCTTGCATGTGTCACGTACGTGTTTTGAACTTTGTTCGCGCCGTATGTACGTAGACGACCGAGCTAATCGGAGGTACGGGGGATGGACTACAAACTAAACACAAATAGGCAGTTCTAAAGAAATGAGTTTTCAATATAGACTTAAAAGTGCATAGCTCCAGTGCTTATTTAAATAAACATAACCCCCCCCCCCCCCCGCACACACACACACAAACCCTAGACTGTTTGCTATCTGGCCCACGCGGTGCTTGGAGCTTTATTGGATATAACGGAGCCTTGCTGAAAGCACATATCCTAGTCTGCCGGGCGAAGGGCGGGCGGTGTTGCGTAGGCAGTGGGGGGGGGGACGTAGAATGAAAACCGTGAAGATGGACCCATTCCTCGAAATGTCACCTTATGAATGCATTTTCCTCTTTAGGGTGGCATTGTTGATGAATGTGGTGCCTTGTTGTCATTGCAGGCCACAGTGTTATGGATGAATGTGGTGCATTGTGGGTGTTGTAGGCCTCAGTGTTATGGATGAATGTGGTGCATTGTGGGTGTTGTAGGCCTCAGTGTTATGGATGAATGTGGTGCATTGTGGGTGTTGTATACCACAGTGTTATGGATGAATGTGGTGCATTGTGGGTGTTGTAGGCCTCAGTGATATGGATGAATGTGGTGCATTGTGGGTGTTGTAGGCCTCTGTTATGGATGAATGTGGTGCATTGTGGGTGTTGTAGACCACAGTGTTATGGATAAATGTGGTGCATTGTGGGTGTTGTAGGCCTCAGTGTTATGGATGAATGTGGTGCATTGTGGGTGTTGTAGGCCACAGTGATATGGATGAATGTGGTGCATTGTGGGTGTTGTAGGCTACAGTGTTATGGATGAATGTGGTGCATTGTGGGTGTTGTAGGCCTCAATGTTATGGATGAATGTGGTGCATTGTGGGTGTTGTAGACCGCAGTGTTATGGATAGATGTGGTGCATTGTGGGTGTTGTAGACCACAGTGTTATGGATGAATGTGGTGCATTGTGGGTGTTGTAGACCACAGTGTTATGGATGAATGTGGTGCATTGTGGGTGTTGTAGGCCTCAGTGTTATGGATGAATGTGGTGCATTGTGGGTGTTGTAGACCATAGTGTTATGGATGAATGTGGTGCATTGTGGGTGTTGTAGACCACAGTGTTATGGATGAATGTGGTGCATTGTGGGTGTTGTAGACCACAGTGTTATGGATGAATGTGGTGCATTGTGGGTGTTGTAGACCACAGTGTTATGGATGAATGTGGTGCATTGTGGGTGTTGTAGGCCTCAGTGTTATGGATGAATGTGGTGCATTGTGGGTGTTGTAGGCCACAGTGTTATGGATGAATGTGGTGCATTGTGGGTGTTGCAGGCCACAGTGTTATGGATGAATGTGGTGCATTGTGGGTGTTGCAGGCCACAGTGTTATGGATGAATGTGGTGCATTGTGGGTGTTGTAGACCACAGTGTTATGGATGAATGTGGTGCATTGTGGGTGTTGTAGACCACAGTGTTATGGATGAATGTGGTGCATTGTGGGTGTTGTAGGCCTCAGTGTTATGGATGAATGTGGTGCATTGTGGGTGTTGTAGGCCTCAGTGTTATGGATGAATGTGGTGCATTGTGGGTGTTGCAGGCCACAGTGTTATGGATGAATGTGGTGCATTGTGGGTATTGCAGGCCACAGTGTTATGGATGAATGTGGTGCATTGTGGGTGTTGCAGGCCTCAGTGTTATGGATGAATGTGGTGCATTGTGGGTGTTGCAGGCCACAGTGTTATGGATGAATGTGGTGCATTGTGGGTGTTGCAGGCCACAGTGTTATGGATGAATGTGGTGCATTGTGGGTGTTGCAGGCCACAGTGTTATGGATGAATGTGGTGCATTGTGGGTGTTGCAGGCCACAGTGTTATGGATGAATGTGATGCATTGTGGGTGTTGCAGGCCACAGTGTTATGGATGAATATGGTGCATTGTGGGTGTTGCAGGCCACAGTGTTATGGATGAATGTGGTGCATTGTGGGTGTTGCAGGCCACAGTGTTATGGATGAATGTGGTGCGCTTTTGACGTTTTGTATATGGGCAGGGATCACGTTGCTGTGCCTTTTGTAAAACGCACTCCTCTTCCGCAGATGACACCGCGCGCAGTGTGTGCATGTGTACGTGAAGCCGCACAGGCGGCACACGCAGCGTTATGGAGCAGCGCACTGCCAGCAACACAAATCGCGATTCCCTGTTGCGGGCAGCGGTAATGTTCAACTTGGAAGCGTTTAACAGGCACAGCTTGCGAATCTCCGCTCCGTCGCTGCTGCCGCTGCTGCTGCTGCTTGGCTGCTTGGCTGCCACAACTTTCCACGTGATCAGCTACTTCGTTGAGCTATCATTTGTGGCCAGGTCGCTTCCGACAAAATAAGCTAATAGCTCGGTGGGTTTTAGCTGGTAAAATAAAAATAAATATATTTTTAGTGATTTTCTTACCCTTCCCTATACTCCGGTTCTGTTTTTTTTCTTGTTCGTTATAAATTTCTGACTTCGTGCCCCCCCCGAATGGACGTCCGTGGAAAAGAGCTTCATAGCTCATCGGATTCCTCCTCCAGTGTAAATAAAGATTCTGATTCTGAGCGTCGTCCGTACCGACAACGGCACAGTGGGGGGGGGGGGTGGGGGCGCTGTTGGGGGGGGTCAGGCTGGCGTCTGTCCTCGCACCATTGTGGAGCGACGCTTCCTCTGCAGGAAGTGGTGGGGGGGCAGGGAGGTGAGCGACCACAACAGGAAAGTGCCTGGACATTGATTATCACCCATTGAAAACGTACAACGTAAATATGATATGTATTTGTTTAAAAAATTTGACGAATGTAAGTTTGGTTGGGTGTAGTTGGGGCACGCCTGTAATTCAGTGCTTTGGATGTGGGAGGCCTGGTGTTGAGGGACCGTCCAGCACCGCTGGGTGGCGAGGCGGCGGTCGAGAGATGTCGCTACGGCAAGTCGGCGTGTGGTCGCTCGACACAAACGAGCCGTGGTCTCCGCGTCTCCGCGTGGGTTTTCACTGGGCATTTAACTTTTTTGAAACCGCTCATCTCGGAATTTTTGCCGAATGTTACTTTGCAGGACCCTTGCCTCGCTCGCATAGAGATATGATGAGGGGTCTCCATGAAGGAGGATGGGATTTCTGTAACGGGTTCGCGTGGCCGTGTCAAGGGTGCTGCGCCATGTGGCAGTGATGTCTCTTGGAAGGTTTAGAGTTCACACTATGAGACATCTCCTTTACCAGTGGCAAAATATAGTAATAGGTTTTTACCCTTTCAACTGGTACAAAAACTGACACCTTTATACAAGACATCATGTTTGCAATAACCACAACATAAGCTGTCAAAATGCAAACAATAAAGGTGTCAGTTTTTGTACCAGTTGAAAGGGTAAAAACCTATTACTATAGGTTTAGAGTTTGTGCGCGTGGGTCTGTATTTGCGTGTCTGCTTATGCATTGCACACTTTGGTGTTTGTGTCTGTGTGTGTTAATGCTGTGGGGAGTCGTAGCGGTAAGCATACTGCACTACGAACCCGGCGACCCGAGTTCGATTCCCGCTCGCAGCAAACACCAGTGACGATTATCTGATTCGGTCCTGGGCCTCCCGTAGGTTGACTCGGCCTCAAATGAGTACCTGGTGTGGTGTTTAAAAGGTGGCCGGGCGTAGTGTTGACTACCCATCCTCTTCTGTGCTGTGCCGGTCTTCATAAGTGCTCGCTAACAGCACTTGCCCCAAAAGTCTGTTTAGGCTAAACGGGAGGGGGGGGGATCTTTATCTTTGTTTTGATGATGGCAACGTTGGCGGTGCGCCATTGATGGTGGTGATGGTGTTGGGGATGATGACGATGGTGGTCGTGGTCGTTGAACAGAGCTGCCGGAGGATGCTGCGGGCCGGGAGCTGGGCGACGCGCAGGGGAAAGCGCGGCGCTACTTCCGCGCATGCATGGACGAGCAAAGCATCGAGCAGCGGGGAGCCGCGCCACTGCAGCAGCTGCTGACACAGGTGACCCGCGGGGCAGGGGCACGTGGGGCAGGGGCACGTGGGGCCGGGACACGGGGGGCAGGGACACGTGGGGCAGGGGCGCGTGGGGCAGGGACACGGGGGCAGGGGCACGGGGGGCAGGGGCACGGGGGCAGGGGCACGGGGGCAGGGACACGGGGGCAGGGGCACGGGGGCAGGGGCACGGGGGGCAGGGACACGGGGGCAGGGGCACGGGGGCAGGGGCACGGGGGCAGGGGCATGGGGGGCAGGGGCACGGGGGGCAGGGGCACGGGGGGCAGGGACACGGGGGCAGGGGCACGGGGGCAGGGACACGTGGGGCAGGGGCACGGGGGGCAGGGGCACGTGGGGCAGGGGCACGGGGACGGGGGCAGGGGCACGGGGGGCAGGAGCGCGCGGGGCAGGGGCACGTGGGGCAGGGGCACGGGGGCAGGGGCACGGGGGCAGGGACACGGGGGCAGGGACACGGGGGCAGGGGCACGGGGGCAGGGACACGGGGGCAGGGGCACGGGGGGCAGGGACACGGGGGCAGGGGCACGGGGGCAGGGGCATGGGGGGCAGGGGCACGGGGGGCAGGGACATGGGGGCAGGGGCACGGGGGCAGGGACACGTGGGGCAGGGGCACATGGGGCAGGGGCACGGGGGCAGGGACACGGGGGCAGGGGCACGGGGGGCAGGGGCATGTGGGGCAGGGGCACGGGGGCAGGGGCACGGGGGGCCCTCCTCTAGGTCGACTCGGCCTCAAATTAGTACCTGGTGCGATGCGTGGACATTGCAACCGGGGAGACAAAGGCGGCTGGGTGTGGTACCAGGACGGCACATGAGGGTGTGTGGTGGCCGACCCTTGCCCCTGTTCAGGCTACACGGGGGGCGGGTTCCTTATCTCTGTGTTTGCAGCTGGGAGGCTGGAGCATGCTGGGCACGTGGAACGAGACGGGCCACTCGCTGCAGGAGCTGCTGGAGGTCGTCATGGGCTCCTACCGCGCCTCTCCCTTCTTCGCCATCTACGTGGGGCAGGACGCCAAGCACTCCAACAGCAACATCGTGCAGGTGGGCGCCGCCTCGCCCACCCTGCCACCCGCGGGGAGGGGGGGGGGCCATGCGGCCGGTGGGGCACCCTGGCGGCAACGCCCCCGCTGCCGTTGGCCGTGGAGGTTCGCGATTTGGGTCCGACAGGCCGCCCTGGTCACGGAGGATGGTGAACATCCCCTGATGGTCATTTCAGCATCACCGCAGCATCTTCATGATAGCCGTGCACTGTAAACAGTGGCACGGATACCAAACCGAATGCGTGATTAATGTTGCTGAGGAGTCGTCGATTGCAGCAAACCGAGAAATGCTTAACACTGCCCAGGAAACGCGGAACGTTGGAGCAACGTTGGAGCAACGTTGGAGCAACGTTGGAGCAACGTTGGAGCAACGTTGGAGCAACGTTGGAGCAACGTTGGAGCAACGTTGGAGCAACGTTGGAGCAACGTTGGAGCAACGTTGGAGCAACGTTGGAGCAACGTTGGAGCAACGTTGGAGCAACGTTGGAGCAACGTTGGAGCAACGTTGGAGCAACGTTGGAGCAACGTTGGAGCAACGTTGGAGCAACGTTGGAGCAACGTTGGAGCAACGTTGGAGCAACGTTGGAGCAACGTTGGAGCAACGTTGGAGCAACGTTGGAGCAACGTTGGAGCAACGTTGGAGCAACGTTGGAGCAACGTTGGAGCAACGTTGGAGCAACGTTGGAGCAACGTTGGAGCAACGTGGCATGTTTCGCGAGGCATTTCTGTGACTTTATCGCGAGCGACTCCGAACGATTGCGCGTTGTTTTCTCGCCTCTGTATCTCAACAGATTGACCAATCGGGTCTCGGATTGCCGTCACGTGACTATTACATCAACCTGACGGCCAATGAGAAGGTAGGAGTTTGTCCTTCATCCGACGTTCCCTCTTGAAAGCAAAAACACGCGTGCAATAAAACAGCCAAGAGGCAGATGGAATGTGTCAAAACAACTTTCCTTATTTACGCGGCGAGAGACAGATTTGTGAAGTGTGTGTGTGCTGTCTGCTCAAGTCTCAACCTTTCCACTCGCTCATCCTCTGTCTCCTTCATCACTCCGTATCCACCCACTCCCCTCTCGGTGTCGGTGCTCTGCAGGAGTCGCTTCTGAGCCCCTCACTTCTCTCTCTCTCTCGATATTTCGCCTCTCGAATCCATCCCCCCTCCTCGTTCGACTTTCCTCATCGTTGCCCTGCAGACGTCACCCAAGTCGTGTGTTCCTCCTTTCCCTCGCTAATCCCCCGTGACCTCTCCTCTCGTATCTCCTCCTGCCTGGCTGCCGTCCAATCCTGGATGGCGTTTCACTTTCTCTGTGCCGATGGCTGTAGGTTCCCTGTACCACGTGGTGCTGGTAGCTCTAGGTTCCCTGTACCACGTGGTGCTGGTAGCTGTAGGTTCTCTGTACCACGTGGTGCTGGTGGCTGTAGGTTCCCTGTACCACGTGGTGCTGGTGGCTGTAGGTTCTCTGTACCACGTGGTGCTGGTAGCTGTAGGTTCCCTGTACCACGTGGTGCTGGTGGCTGTAGGTTCTCTGTACCACGTGGTGCTGGTGGCTGTAGGTTCTCTGTACCACGTGGTGCTGGTGGCTGTAGGTTCTCTGTACCACGTGGTGCTGGTGGCTGTAGGTTCTCTGTACCACGTGGTGCTGGTGGCTGTAGGTTCCCTGTACCACGTGGTGCTGGTAGCTGTAGGTTCTTTGTACCACGTGGTGCTGGTGGCTGTAGGTTCTCTGTACCACGTGGTGCTGGTAGCTGTAGGTTCCCTGTGTCACGTGGTGCTGGTGGCTGTAGGTTCTCTGTACCACGTGGTGCTGGTGGCTGTAGATTCTCTCTACCACGTGGTGCTGGTGGCTGTAGGTTCTCTGTGTCACGTGGTGCTGGTGGCTGTAGGTTCTCTGTACCACGTGGTGTTGGTGGCTGTAGGTTCTCTGTACCACGTGGTGCTGGTGGCTGTAGTATCCCTGTACCACGTGGTGCTGGTGGCTGTAGGTTCCCTGTGTCACGTGGTGCTGGTGGCTGTAGGTTCCCTGTACCACGTGGTGGCTGTAGGTGTAGGTTCTTTGTACCACGTGGTGCTGGTGGCTGTAGGTTCTCTGTACCACGTGGTGCTGGTAGCTGTAGGTTCCCTGTGTCACGTGGTGCTGGTGGCTGTAGGTTCTCTGTACCACGTGGTGCTGGTGGCTGTAGGTTCTCTGTACCACGTGGTGCTGGTAGCTGTAGGTTCCCTGTGTCACGTGGTGCTGGTGGCTGTAGGTTCTCTGTACCACGTGGTGCTGGTGGCTGTAGATTCTCTCTACCACGTGGTGCTGGTGGCTGTAGGTTCTCTGTGTCACGTGGTGCTGGTGGCTGTAGGTTCTCTGTACCACGTGGTGTTGGTGGCTGTAGGTTCTCTGTACCACGTGGTGCTGGTGGCTGTAGTATCCCTGTACCACGTGGTGCTGGTGGCTGTAGGTTCCCTGTGTCACGTGGTGCTGGTGGCTGTAGGTTCCCTGTACCACGTGGTGCTGGTAGCTGTAGGTTCTCTGTACCACGTGGTGCTGGTGGCTGTAGGTTCCCTGTACCACGTGGTGCTGGTGGCTGTAGGTTCTCTGTACCACGTGGTGGCTGTAGGTGTTGGCGGCCTACGAGGGCTACATGGTGCGCGTGGCCGTGCTGCTGGGGGCGGAGGAGGCGGCGGCCAGCGCCGCGGCGCGCTCCGTGCTGCGCCTGGAGGAGGAGCTGGCGCTCATCACGGTGCCCATGGAGGAGCGGCGCGACGACGAGAAGATCTACCACCGCATGGCGCTCACCGAGCTCCAGGTGGGACGTCGGCACGACCCCCCCCACCCCTTCCATCCCCCGGCCCCCTGCACCCCGCATCGCCGATTCGGATTTCCTGCGTGCGGCGCATTGCGGTGCGTGTGGCGTGCATAACATGTCCTGGGTGTGTGGCATATGATGTGGAGTGTATGCTGTCTTCCCAGCAACAGTTATGCCCTCCCTTAACGGGGCTTGCGGAACCTGGACCCCGCTGAAGGAGCATCTGGGCTGATTAGAACACATTCAGGCTGGTCTGGCTATGATCCGTCCCGGAGTTTTACCAGACTGGATGGTGTGAGGTCACAGATCCTGGACAGATCTGGGTACAGGCCCATCTGTGGGTTCTTCTGGCAGTCGAGGCTGCGTTGGCTGGGTCATGTCGGCCGCATGCCCAGCCACTAAAACACAGCAAGTTGGCACAGTAGGGGGCACAAGTGGTGCATCAGCCGGTCATCGCATTC
Source organism: Lampetra fluviatilis (assembly GCF_964198595.1). NCBI lineage: Eukaryota > Metazoa > Chordata > Hyperoartia > Petromyzontiformes > Petromyzontidae > Lampetra > Lampetra fluviatilis. The sequence continues at coordinate 2,318,709 of NC_136302.1, forward strand.
ACCCGAGTCTGTACCGTGACCTGCCAGTGAGCCTTACACATTTCACTTGGCTTCGAGGTGCACTTAGCTTGGCACAAGCACTTAGCGGCGGATGGCGGCTACCATCGTTATTGCCTCCGTGTTGTTGTACGTCTTGTTGTGTGTGACGGTTGAATTGTACATAATGTAATGAACTACGTCTAACATGTTGTGCGAGACATATGCATTGCAGTGCGATAACACGCGTGTTGTGTGCGCTGCATGTGGTCTATGCAGTGTGTGCATTGTACGTAATCTGTTGTGTGTAATGCAGCATGCAGCACGTTGTTGTGTAACGTGTTATGAGCAACGTGTTGCACGCAACGCGTTGTTGCGCCATGTGCGACGTGCTGCGAGTCGCGTCGCATCGCTTACCGCGCCGCGTGCAAGTCGCATCACGTGACGTGTGCAAGTCGCATCGCGTGACGCGCCGTGTGCAAGTCACATCACGTGACGTGTGCAAGTCGCATCGCGTGACGTGCCGTGTGCAAGTTGCATCGCGTGACGTGCCGTGTGCAAGTCGCATCACGTGATGTGCCGTGTGCAAGTCGCATCGCGTGACGTGCCGTGTGCAAGTCGCATCGCGTGACGTGCCGTGTGCAAGTCGCATCGCGTGACGTGCCGTGTGCAAGTCGCATCGCGTGACGTGCCGTGTGCAAGTCGCATCACGTGACGTGCCGTGTGCAAGTCGCATCACGTGACGCGCGTGTGCAAGTCGCATCGCGTGACGTGTGCAAGTCGCATCGCGTGACGTGCCGTGTGCAAGTCGCATCGCGTGACGTGCCGTGTGCAAGTCGCATCGCGTGACGTGCCGTGTGCAAGTCGCATCGCGTGACGTGCCGTGTGCAAGTCGCATCGCGTGACGTGCCGTGTGCAAGTCGCATCGCGTGACGTGCCGTGTGCAAGTCGCATCGCGTGACGTGCCGTGTGCAAGTCGCATCGCGTGACGTGCCGTCTGCAAGTCGCATCGCGTGACGTGCCGTCTGCAAGTCGCATTGCGTGACGTGCCGTGTGCGTGGCGCCGCAGGAGCTGGCGCCGACGCTGCGCTGGGACCGCCTCGTTGGCCGCGTGCTGGAGCCCGTGGCGCTGGCGGCGGCGGAGCCCCTCGTCGTGTACGCGCCCACGTACCTGCAGAACGCCGCGGCGCTCATCAACCGCACCGACACCAGGTGACCATGACGACCACGATGATGAGGAGCCGGTCAGTGTGGAGTCTGATTCCAAGTCAAAAGCCAAAGCGCATCGCTGCTCTAGCGAGCAACGGCCCGGTGCTCGGCTTCCGGCGATGGCCCCGTGCCAGCGGTGGAAATTCCACATTCCCGTGGTGGGAGCCAGTCTCTCCGATGGTCCGATCGACGTCCTGCAAAGTGGCATTTATTTTTATCGATTCCCCGTGGATGATGGGCTGAGCAGGATACCGACCCCAGGTGATTGTAAGTGTCGGCCTTCTTAGTGGCAGGGTCTTTGTCCCATGAGTTGGTGTGTGGGAACGGTATCCTTGCGGAGGGCCATCATAGGGGACTTTTGTCTCCCCTCGTAGGAATGTTTAAACACCGCACCAGGTACTCATTTGAGGCTGAGTCGACCGAGGAGAGGCCGAGTTCCGGTTCAGATTATCATCACTGGCGTTGGTGGCCGTAAGCGGGACTCGAACTCGGGCTGCCGGGTTCGTTGAGCAGCGCGCGAACCGCCACGCTCCCACTCCCCACTCGCTCGCCCGCTCTCTCGCTCGCTCTCTCACCGCACCAGGCCCTGGCAGGAACAGAAGCAGAAGTGACTGAGCGATACAAATCGCGTTGCCAGATAAAATGTGCATCCCCTCCAGTACCCGATCAGTGCGGTCTAAGATGCCCGCGGTGACCGATAGCTATAATTAGGGGGCCGTTCTGCAGTGGGCAGGCTTCGCGTGAGCGCGGGCCGCGTGAATTGGAGTCGCTGCTGCCCCTCGCTCCTCGCTCCTCACTCCCCTTCCCCGTGCTGCCCGAGCTCCGCTTGTCTCCACTTGTCCCTGTGTGCATCCGCACGCCTCCGTTTGTCTCCACGCGTCTCAATGTGTCTCCACGTCTCGGTGTGCTCAGCGCGCGTCCCAATGTGACTGCCACGTGTCTTCAGGATGTGTCTCTGCGTGTCTCCGCGTGTCTCTGCATCGCAATGTGTCTCCGCGTGTCTCTGTGCATCGCAATGTGTCTCCGCGTGTTTCATCGTGTCTCTGCGTCGTCTCCTCGTGTCTCTGCGTCTCAGCGTGCTCAACGCGTACGTGCTGTGGAGCCTCGTGAGCAAGCTCACACTCAGCCTCGGCCGCTCCTTCCGCCAGGCCAGGGAGGAGCTCCTGGAGGCTCTGCTCGGAGCGAAGGTGACGAGCACCCCCCCCCCCACCCCTTGGAAGCCGCCTGCAAGTTCACGGGGAGCGGAGGGGGTCCCCGGGGCGAATGGGGCTGTGTGACGCTGCCTGCGCCCGTTGCAGTTTGCGCCGCTGTCGGTTTTCGCTGTTGTGCACTGCGGCCACTCGTCAGTGAGGCCGCTCGTCAGTGAGGCCGCTCGTCAGTGAGGCCGCTCGTCAGTGAGGCCGCTCGTTAGTGAGGCCACTCGTTAGTGAGGCCACTCGTTAGTGAGGCCGCTCGTGAGTGAGGCCGCTCGTTAGTGAGGCCACTCGTGAGTGAGGCCGCTCGTGAGTGAGGCCACTCGTGAGTGAGGCCACTCGTGAGTGAGGCCACTCGTGAGTGAGGCCACTCGTTAGTGAGGCCACTCGTTAGTGAGGCCACTCGTAAGTGAGGCCGCTCGTTAGTGAGGCCGCTCGTTAGTGAGGCCGCTCGTTAGTGAGGCCACTCGTGAGTGAGGCCACTCGTGAGTGAGGCCACCGTTAGTGAGGCCACTCGTGAGTGAGGCCACTCGTGAGTGAGGCCGCTCGTCAGTGAGGCCACTCGTCAGTGAGGCCGCTCGTCAGTGAGGCCGCTCGTGAGTGAGGCCGCTCGTGAGTGAGGCCGCTCGTCAGTGAGGCCACTCGTGAGTGAGGCCACTCGTCAGTGAGGCCACTCGTGAGTGAGGCCACTCGTGAGTGAGGCCGCTCGTGAGTGAGGCCGCTCGTGAGTGAGGCCGCTCGTGAGTGAGGCCGCTCGTGAGTGAGGCCGCTCGTCAGTGAGGCCGCTCATCAGTGAGGCCGCTCGTGAGTGAGGCCGCTCGTCAGTGAGGCCGCTCGTCAGTGAGGCCACTCGTCAGTGAGGTCGCTCGTCAGTGAGGCCGCTCGTGAGTGAGGCCGCTCGTGAGTGAGGCCGCTCGTGAGTGAGGCCACTCGTGAGTGAGGCCACTCGTCAGTGAGGCCACTCGTGAGTGAGGCCACTCGTGAGTGAGGCCACTCGTGAGTGAGGCCACTCGTGAGTGAGGCCACTCGTCAGTGAGGCCACTCGTGAGTGAGGCCACTCGTGAGTGAGGCCACTCGTCAGTGAGGTCACTCGTGAGTGAGGCCACTCGTGAGTGAGGCCACTCGTGAGTGAGGCCACTCGTGAGTGAGGCCACTCGTCAGTGAGGCCACTCGTGAGTGAGGCCACTCGTGAGTGAGGCCACTCGTGAGTGAGGCCACTCGTCAGTGAGGCCACTCGTCAGTGAGGTCACTCGTGAGTGAGGCCACTCGTCAGTGAGGCCACTCGTCAGTGAGGCCACTCGTCAGTGAGGCCACTCGTGAGTGAGGCCACTCGTGAGTGAGGCCACTCGTCAGTGAGGCCACTCGTGAGTGAGGCCACTCGTGAGTGAGGCCACTCGTGAGTGAGGCCACTCGTGAGTGAGGCCACTCGTCAGTGAGGCCACTCGTCAGTGAGGTCACTCGTGAGTGAGGCCACTCGTCAGTGAGGCCACTCGTCAGTGAGGCCACTCGTCAGTGAGGCCACTCGTCAGTGAGGCCGCTCGTGAGTGAGGCCGCTCGTGAGTGAGGCCGCTCGTGAGTGAGGCCGCTCGTCAGTGAGGCCGCTCGTCAGTGAGGCCGCTCGTCAGTGAGGCCGCTCGTCAGTGAGGCCGCTCGTCAGTGAGGCCGCTCGTCAGTGAGGCCGCTCGTCAGTGAGGCCACTCGTCAGTGAGGCCACTCGTCAGTGAGGCCACTCGTGAGTGAGGCCACTCGTGAGTGAGGCCACTCGTGAGTGAGGTCACTCGTGAGTGAGGCCACTCGTTAGTGAGGCCACTCGTGAGTGAGGCCACTCGTGAGTGAGGCCACTCGTGAGTGAGGCCACTCGTGAGTGAGGTCACTCGTCAGTGAGGTCACTCGTGAGTGAGGCCACTCGTGAGTGAGGCCACTCGTGAGTGAGGCCACTCGTCAGTGAGGCCACTCGTCAGTGAGGCCACTCGTCAGTGAGGCCACTCGTGAGTGAGGCCACTCGTCAGTGAGGCCACTCGTCAGTGAGGCCACTCGTGAGTGAGGCCACTCGTCAGTGAGGCCACTCGTCAGTGAGGCCACTCGTCAGTGAGGCCACTCGTGAGTGAGGCCACTCGTGAGTGAGGCCACTCGTCAGTGAGGCCGCTCGTGAGTGAGGCCGCTCGTGAGTGAGGCCGCTCGTGAGTGAGGCCGCTCGTGAGTGAGGCCACTCGTGAGTGAGGCCACTCGTGAGTGAGGCCGCTCGTGAGTGAGGCCACTCGTCAGTGAGGCCGCTCGTGAGTGAGGCCACTCGTCAGTGAGGCCACTCGTCAGTGAGGCCGCTCGTCAGTGAGGCCGCTCATCAGTGAGGCCGCTCGTGAGTGAGGCCACTCGTCAGTGAGGCCGCTCGTCAGTGATGCCGCTCGTCAGTGAGGCCGCTCGTCAGTGATGCCGCTCATCAGTGAGGCCGCTCGTCAGTGAGGCCGCTCGTGAGTGAGGCCGCTCGTGAGTGAGGCCGCTCGTCAGTGAGGCCGCTCGTCAGTGAGGCCGCTCGTCAGTGAGGCCGCTCGTGAGTGAGGCCGCTCGTGAGTGAGGCCGCTCGTGAGTGAGGCCGCTCGTGAGTGAGGCCGCTCGTCAGTGAGGCCACTCGTGAGTGAGGCCACTCGTCAGTGAGGCCGCTCGTCAGTGAGGCCGCTCGTCAGTGAGGCCACTCGTGAGTGAGGCCGCTCGTCAGTGAGGCCGCTCGTCAGTGAGGCCGCTCGTCAGTGAGGCCGCTCGTGAGTGAGGCCGCTCGTGAGTGAGGCCGCTCGTGAGTGAGGCCGCTCGTGAGTGAGGCCGCTCGTCAGTGAGGCCACTCGTGAGTGAGGCCACTCGTCAGTGAGGCCACTCGTGAGTGAGGCCACTCGTCAGTGAGGCCACTCGTGAGTGAGGCCACTCGTCAGTGAGGCCACTCGTGAGTGAGGCCACTCGTGAGTGAGGCCACTCGTCAGTGAGGCCACTCGTCAGTGAGGCCACTCGTCAGTGAGGCCACTCGTCAGTGAGGCCACTCGTCAGTGAGGCCACTCGTCAGTGAGGCCACTCGTCAGTGAGGCCACTCGTCAGTGAGGCCACTCGTCAGTGAGGCCGCTCGTGAGTGAGGCCGCTCGTTAGTGAGGCCGCTCGTGAGTGAGGCCGCTCGTCAGTGAGGCCGCTCGTGAGTGAGGCCGCTCGTGAGTGAGGCCACTCGTCAGTGAGGCCGCTCGTGAGTGAGGCCACTCGTCAGTGAGGCCGCTCGTCAGTGAGGCCGCTCGTGAGTGAGGCCGCTCGTGAGTGAGGCCGCTCGTCAGTGAGGCCGCTCATGAGTGAGGCCACTCGTGAGTGAGGCCGCTCGTTAGTGAGGCCGCTCGTGAGTGAGGCCGCTCATGAGTGAGGCCGCTCATGAGTGAGGCCGCTCGTGAGTGAGGCCGCTCGTCAGTGAGGCCGCTCGTCAGTGAGGCCGCTCGTGAGTGAGGCCACTCGTGAGTGAGGCCGCTCGTTAGTGAGGCCGCTCGTGAGTGAGGCCGCTCATGAGTGAGGCCACTCGTGAGTGAGGCCGCTCGTCAGTGAGGCCGCTCGTGAGTGAGGCCGCTCATGAGTGAGGCCACTCGTGAGTGAGGCCGCTCGTTAGTGAGGCCGCTCGTGAGTGAGGCCGCTCATGAGTGAGGCCACTCGTGAGTGAGGCCACTCGTGAGTGAGGCCGCTCGTCAGTGAGGCCGCTCGTCAGTGAGGCCGCTCATGAGTGAGGCCACTCGTGAGTGAGGCCGCTCGTTAGTGAGGCCGCTCGTGAGTGAGGCCGCTCATGAGTGAGGCCGCTCATGAGTGAGGCCGCTCGTGAGTGAGGCCGCTCGTCAGTGAGGCCGCTCGTCAGTGAGGCCGCTCGTGAGTGAGGCCACTCGTCAGTGAGGCCACTCGTCAGTGAGGCCACTCGTCAGTGAGGCCACTCGTGAGTGAGGCCACTCGTGAGTGAGGCCACTCGTGAGTGAGGCCACTCGTGAGTGAGGCCACTCGTCAGTGAGGTCACTCGTGAGTGAGGCCGCTCGTGAGTGAGGCCACTCGTCAGTGAGGCCACTCGTCAGTGAGGCCACTCGTGAGTGAGGCCACTCGTCAGTGAGGCCACTCGTGAGTGAGGCCACTCGTCAGTGAGGCCACTCGTGAGTGAGGCCACTCGTCAGTGAGGCCACTCGTGAGTGAGGCCACTCGTCAGTGAGGCCACTCGTCAGTGAGGCCACTCGTCAGTGAGGCCACTCGTCAGTGAGGCCACTCGTCAGTCAGGCCACTCGTGAGTGAGGCCACTCGTCAGTGAGGCCACTCGTGAGTGAGGCCACTCGTGAGTGAGGCCACTCGTCAGTGAGGCCACTCGTCAGTGAGGCCACTCGTCAGTGAGGCCACTCGTCAGTGAGGCCACTCGTGAGTGAGGCCACTCGTCAGTGAGGCCACTCGTCAGTGAGGCCACTCGTCAGTGAGGCCACTCGTCAGTGAGGCCACTCGTCAGTGAGGCCACTCGTCAGTGAGGCCACTCGTCAGTGAGGCCACTCGTGAGTGAGGCCACTCGTGAGTGAGCCCGCTCGTGAGTGAGCCCGCTCGTGAGTGAGGCCACTGGTCAGTGAGGCCACTCGTCAGTGAGGCCACTCGTCAGTGAGGCCACTCGTTAGTGTAGTCACTCGGCTGTGCAGCTCTCAGTGGACGTCGCGCCAAACAACGCACGGCACGGCCCGAGAAGACACCCTAGAGCGGTTGTCTTGATACGTTCGTAAACGCTGCTCTGTGTGTCACGTGTCACGTGTCGCGTGTCGCGTGTCACGTGTGTCACGTGTGTCACGTGTGCCATGTCGCGCTTAGCGTGTGTGGCGTGTGTCACGTGTGGCGTGTGTCACGTGTCGCATGTCGCCTGTCGCGTGTGTCGTGTGGCGTGTCACGTGTCGCGTGTGTCACGTGTGGCGTGTGTGGGCGAGCAGGCGTCGTGCACCCCGCGCTGGCAGACGTGCGTGGAGGACACGGACAGCACGCTGGGCTTCGCTCTCGGCGCCATGTTCATCCACAGCAGCTTCGACAACTCCAGCAAGAGCAACGTAACGCAGCCGCCCCCCCCGCCCCGCCCCCCGCCCACCACCTCCGGCCCCCTCGTCGTCGGAAACGTTCCACGCTCACGCTCACACGCTCACTCTTGTTAGCAGAGCACTCGTTAAAGAGCGATCGTCAACACGTCCGAATGCCACGAATTGCATGTTGTGTACATTGCGCGTTACGCGGAACTCGTTTCCGTGTCTTTGCGAATATGTGAGTGTGCTTCGAAAAAATGTTAACAGTTTATATGGCACTATCGGTATTGTTGCAAATTCTCAGAAGTCTGAACATTTTTTTGAAGCACCCTGAATATGGGAATATGTTTTAGTCCTGGGGGGGGGGGGGGGGGGGCAGCAGCTTGACACGATGCGGGATTTTTCCTCGCCAGCGTGGCTTGTGCTGTCCCCCTCAGCAGGGCCCTTGTGTCTGCTCCCTCTGGACAGCTCACGACAGCTGCTGCTGCTGCCGTACGCCCCACTGGTGGTAGCGTGTTGTACGTGCGTCGAACTTCGTTGGCGCCGTACGTGGCCAACGCTGCTAATTGGAGCCAACTGTGAGAACTGTCCAAACATTGGACCCCCCCCCTCACCGTCCCTACCCCCCTCCCCCTTCCACCCCTCCCCCCCTCCCCAGGCCCAACAGATGATCGCGGAGATCCGAGAGGCGTTCACGCACAACCTGGACTCGCTCCAGTGGATGGATCCAGAGACCAGAGTGGCTGCCAAGCAGAAGGTGAGGAGGGTGGGGGGGGGGGCTCTCTCCAGTGCCCACAATGGGCAGGACCACGTTGCGTGTGAGTGCGCGCGTCCGTGTGTGTGTTTGTATGTGTGTGTGTATGTGTGTGTGTATGTGGGCAGAGCGGTGGTGCAGCGGTTAGCGCGCCGCGCTACGAGCCCAGCGACCCGAGTTTGATTCCCGCTCACGGGCCAATACCGCTGACGATTATCTGAACCGGTCCTGGGCCCTCCCCTAGGTCGACTGGTGCGGTGTGTAGTAAACGTCGCCACTGGGGAGACAAAGGTGGCCGGGCGTGGTATTGGCCGCCCATCCCCTCGAGCGCCGTTCCGGCCTCAATAGGTGCTCGCTAACGGCACTTGCCCCAACAGTCTGTTGAGGCTACACGGGGGGTCTCTGTCTCGTGTCCAGGCGAACGCGATCCACGACATGATCGGCTTCCCCGACTTCCTCAACAACCAGACGGAGCTGGACGGCGTCTACACCGGGGTGAGTGGCGACTCCACTCCACTCCGTTCCGCTCCGCTCCACGCCGCTCCACGCCGCTCCATTCCACCTTTCCCGTCCCGTGCCCGGTTGACGGGCGGGGCGCTTCTTAACTCGGGGGGTGGGGGTAGAGGGTGGTGGGGGGGTAGATGAGGGGGGGGGTAGAGGAGGGGGGGGTAGAGGAGGGGGGGGGGGTAGAGGAGGGGGGGTAGAGGAGGGGGGAGTTTAACGTACGTACATACAACTGGCCACGGAGTATAATATGTGAAAATCAGTCCTGGGCCTCAACTAGGTAAGCTCATCCTTAAATGAGCAGCTGGTGTGACATCAGCACAGGGGAAACCAAGGCAGGTGTGAGTGTAGAGCTGGCGACACCCTCGTGTGCCGTGCCGGCCTTTACGGCGCTTGCCCCGGCAGTCTGTGAGGCTACACGGGGGTGACCTTTGTCTCTGCTGTGCCGCGTGTAGTACAAAGTGAGCGAAGACGACTACTTCGCAAACGTCCTCAGCTTCTTCAACTTCTCGGCACGAACGATGGCCAAGCAACTGCGGAAAACTCCCGAGAGAGACACGTACGCGCTCGCACGCGCGCGAACCCTTGCACACGCACGTACGTGCACGCATGAAACTAAAAAAGAGGAAACTTGTTAATTTTAGCAGGTAAGGCCCACTGAGCTGCATAGCTCTTTTTCAGAAGCGACCTGGCCACAAATGATAGCCCAACGAAGTGGCTTAGCACGTGAAAGTTTATAGCAGCCAAATGCTCTAAACGCGTGTTTTTAAATGTGGAGGGAAAATTACAGGACCCGTAGAATAATCCACGTGACCACGGAGAGAGAGACACACGCAAACTCCAAATATACAGCAGCAGGCGTCAGGGTCGGAATTGAACCCACGACCTCCTCCTGCATACCGGGCGAAGAAGTTAACATCTCGCCACCGCGGCACCCAACATGATGCACGCACGTGCAGGATAAAGGTCAGGGTTCGGGTCGTGACAGGGAGTGATGGACGACGCTGGGGTGTGGAGGAGTGAGCTGCAAGGAACGAGTGGGTATTTGGAACCGGGATTGTGGCCTTGGTTCCCAACAGGTAATTGGGATCACCCACACACAAAGACAAGTAGCAACGTCGTCCCCTTCTGCGAAAACTTGGCAGGACCCTCCTGAAAGATAGTCATGCTGCTCGGTGAGGATTCCCTGGGTAAAAAAAGTGTAATTAGTAAAAATTATGAAGGCTCCACAAGGGATTGATGTTTGTGTGTGCGTGTGCGCGTGTGTTCCCGGGGAGCGGTAGTGCAGTGATTAGCGCCCTTGGCTAGGAACCCGGCAACGCGAGTTTGAGTCCCACTCACGGCCAACACCAGTGACGATTAATTGAACCGGTCCTGGGCCTCCCCGAGGTCGACTCGGCCTCAAATGAGTACAGTACCTGGTGCGCCACTAAGGAGACAAAGGCGGCTGGGCGTGGTGCTGGCAACCCGCTCCCTTCATAGGCGCTGCTAGCGAACAGCCCTTGCCCCAACAGTCCGTTGAGGCTCTGTGGGGGATCTTTGTCTTTGTTCCCACGTCGCCCCCCACCCCCCAGGTGGAGCATGACCCCCCCCACGGTGAACGCGTACTACGGGCTGAGCCGCAACGTCATCGTATTCCCCGCGGGCATCCTGCAGCCCCCCTTCTACAGCAGCGACTTCCCCAAGTGAGCAGTGCATCGTCCGTACGACTCGGTGGCGTGCGCGCGTACTTGTAAAGAGTACAACGTATGTGCCGGAGTGCCCTCGCTGTACGTTTTGTAGTTGTCCGCGTGCGTGTTTTGTGTTTTGTAGTTAACCGTGTGTGTGTTTTGTAGTTAACCGTGTGTGTGGTGTGTTTTGTAGTTAACTGTGTGTGTGTTTTGTAGTTAACTGTGTGTGTGTTTTGTAGTTAACCGTGTGTGTATGTGTGTATCTGTGCGTGTGTGTGTGTATCTGTGCGTGCGTTCTCGTGTCCCCTGTTCCGGTGCAGAGCGCTGAACTTCGGTGGGATCGGAATGGTGATGGGACACGAGCTGACGCACGCGTTCGACGATCAGGGTAGGGCCGCGCTCGTGCCGCGACACCCTGCCAGGCCCAGCCACGCGCCTCGCACACCCCCCGGCCGTAGCGCAGCAGCCCACACACCCAGACTCGGTTCACCTAAACCTGGATTGGCGGCCCAGTCTAACGCACACGCAGCCTCGCCTAACCTCACGTAACTTAAGACAGCCTTAGCTGATGGCCGGCCAAAAGCCGCTGCGAGGATGACCGGAGTTGGCTTGACGGTTTATGCTCCTTGACGAGATCAGCGAAGGTGTTGTGGAGAGACAGGGACAGACGTCTCTGCCGCGTGTCCCGCCCGCCCCGCCCCACAGGCCGTGAGTACGACGCGGAGGGAAACCTGCGTTCGTGGTGGGGGAACGAGAGCCTCACGGCGTTCCACAGCCACACGGCGTGCATGGAGCGCCAGTACAGCTCCTTCGCCGTGGCCGGGGAGCACGTGGACGGCCGCCGCACGCTGGGGGAGAACATCGCCGACAACGGCGGCCTCAAGTCGGCCTACCACGTGCGTGGGCCTCGCGCGTGGGCCTCGCGCGTGGGCCTCGCGCGTGGGCCTCGCGCGTGGGCCTTGCGCGTGGGCCTTGCGCGTGGGTCTTGTGCGTGGGCCTTGCGCGTGGGCCTTGCGCGTGGGCCTCGTGCGTGGGCCTCGTGCGTGGGTCTCGCGCGTGGGCCTCGTGCGTGGGTCTCGTGCGTGGGCCTCGCGCGTGGGCCTTGTGCGTGAGCCTCGCACGTGGGCCTCGCGCGTGGGCCCCGTGCGTGGGCCTTGTGCGTGGGCCTTGCGCGTGGGCCTTGTGCGTGGGCCTCGTGCGTGGGCCCCGTGCGTGGGCCTTGTGCGTGGGCCTTGCGCGTGGGCCTTGTGCGTGGGCCTTGTGCGTGGGCCTTGCGCGTGGGCCTCGTGCGTGGGCCTCGTGCGTGGGTCTCGCGCGTGGGCCTCGCGCGTGGGCCTCGCGCGTGGGCCTCGCGCGTGGGCCTCGCGCGTGGGCCTCGTGCGTGGGCCCCGTGCGTGGGCCCCGTGCGTGGGCCTTGTGCGTGGGCCTTGCGCGTGGGCCTTGCGCGTGGGCCTCGCGCGTGGGCCTCGTGCGTGGGTCTCACGCGTGGGCCTCGTGCGTGGGTCTCGTGCGTGGGTCTCGTGCGTGGGCCGAGCAAAGCGGCGGTTAGAACGACGTGGAGGGGACGACGGGCGGTGGACGAGTGCGCCCCGTGCGATTAACGAATCGGGGGGAATCTGCCGCAGTGGCGAGATGTTAACTAGCTCGCCTGGTACGCAGGAAGTCGTGGGTTTGATCCCGACCCTGGTGATGCCTGCTGTTGTATATTTGGAGAGTTTGCGTGTCTCTCTGTCTCCCCGTGGTCACGTGGTTTTTTTCGTGTATATATGTGTGTAGATTTCTGTATGGGGAACTGTAGTGTGGGAGTTAGCGCGCTGCACTACGAACCCGGCAATCCAAGTTGATTCCCACTCACGGCTTCTCCTAGGTCGACTCAGCCTCAAATGAGTACCTAGTGTGGTGTATAAGCACCGTGGTGCTGGCCACCCACCCCCTCGTGTGCCGTTCCGGCCTTCATAGGGTGCTCCTCGCGAACAACACTTTTCTGTCTCTGTGCGCGTGAGCCAGGCTTACGAGAGCTGGGTGAGTTCGCACGGGGAGGAGGATTTGCTGCCCGGCGTGGGACTCACCAACTCGCAGCTCTTCTTCGTGGGATTCGCGCAGGTGACACGAGGCTGCCCGGCCGGCACGTGTGACCCCAGCGGTGCGACGGTGCCGCGGATGCTTTTGACGCGCGCCCGGGAACGGTGTCACGAGGCCGCCAGGCATCGCGGGCCGCGGCGCTGTAGGAGTGGTCGTCGTGGGCTTTTCGTGACAAATATTATCCACGATAAAGTTGAGGTTTTGTTTTGGGGTTCGGTTGCGTAAATAATAGATGCGTCGTTAAACCCGCCACCATCCGACACTGCAAATTCGTAAGGTTTTACTTTTTGGTTCTTTTGGTAAAGTCACGTAGAAATAAATAAATTAAATAACAGAATACGACGTTTCTATTGCAACACAAGCAACCGTCATCAGGTAGAACTACATTTGAGAGAGAGACAAAACACAGACACGGAGACACTGACAGACACACAAGCAGAGAGAGACAACACAGATACACAGAGAGACACACAACATAGACACACAGAGACCCAATGCCTCTGTGTCGAGGCCTTGGAGAGAGAGAGGGGGGTTGGGCAGAGAGAGAGGTGGCTCTGCTGGGGCAGCTGCTGGAGCAGAGAAATTAGCATGTCAATGAATCCACCCCGAAGCGACTGAGGGAAAGAAGATCGAATGGCCCTGTGAGAGCCTGGTGAGGTTTGTCACGTAAACAAAACGTGGCAATGCGTTACTAGTACGGCACACCGGTGTGTTGGAGAGTGAACCCACAACATTTACAATTCGGGGTACGACGTTTCGCCGGTAATCACAACAACCGGCATCATCGGTCGATTAGCCAGAATATTTAAGGCCAAAAACAGGAAGAAATACTTCACAAGCGGGAGTAAAGGTGATGTCGTCTCCGTGGGCCTATCACGTGCGAAGACCAGAGGGGCGAGGGTTTATGTCGTCATATAAATGACAATGGATCATGTTGATCTGAGAACATGTAGCACCTATTATTGGTTGGGTTATCCACAGTTAAACAACATACAATGGAAAGGTTTACTGTTTAGTTTGTTGTCCCATCCTGTGCCTCTGATTAGCATGGTCGGCCACGTGCAGGGCGCGACACAAGCTCAACACACACATTGTGTTGATCTGAGAGTATGCATACTCGTTATGCGGTCCCTATTATTGGCTCCTCACGGTTAACCGACGTGCTTGTTACGCAGCTGGCAATGTTCCTCGTCCCAGAAAGTCTCGCCAGATTTTGTCACGTTGAAATGTTTGACTCCTGCTATACATTTCCACGCAATAAGCCACTTCGATGAGCTGCCATTTGTGGCCGGGTCGCTTCTGGAAAAGAGCTCAATGGGGCCTTACCTGGTAAAATAAAAAGAGTTTTTGGTTATTTTAAAGGTTTTGTCGCCAGGGAAACTCAAAAGAGTCGCTCGATCTCTTGAATTCGTAACACTGACGGTGACCTTCCCTTCCCCCTCCCGACTCTGCACTCGCCTCCCACCCATCACCACCTCCTCCCTCTTCCCTTCCTCCCGCCCTCCCCTGGTGCCATCGCCATCTGCATGCTGCCGGTGCCGTCGCCCCGCAGATGTGGTGCGCGGTGCGGACGGCGGAGAGCGCTCACGAGGGGCTGCTCGCCGACCCGCACAGCCCATCGCACCTCCGCGTCGCCGGCTCCGTCTCCAACTCGGAGGAGTTTGCGCGCCACTTCTCCTGCGCTCCCGGCACTCCCATGAACCCCGCCGACAGGTGCTCCGTGTGGTGACCACGGGACCTCGACGATCACGATGGCGGCGGCGGCGGCTGCCACGATAATGACCGCGGTGGTGGTGGTGTTATTGTTCGTGATGGTGGTGTTGTGTGTGTGTGTATGTTGAACTTCTTTTGCACTGTACGTAGCCAACCATGCAAACGGAGGTGCGGGTGAAGGACAACAAACTAAACACACAAAGCAGTTCTCGATGATTTAAAAATGCGTAGCTCCCTGTGACTTCCTAATATCAAACGGAAGAGCGTTCCAGACGGCTGCAAAAGGGCATCTAAAAGCGCGCGATGGAGTGGCCGTCTTTGTTCGATGGATAGCCAAACAGAAAGTTGGTACATGATCATGGCATCTTTGTCTCAATGTCATCGCCGCCGCCGCCAGCAACAGCTGCCCCAACCACCTACAGCGGCGGCAGCGTCACTGTTATCACCTGTGTAAGTTCAAGGATTGCCAAACCCACCGTCACCAACAGTGAATTACTCTACCGGTGTCATGCGCAAGCGTCATTGTTAACATGCTACAGCAACCTGCACCACCACTTCCACTGGGATTCACTTTCACTGCCACCGTCAAATTATAAAAAGCGACTGGATCACAACCTGCAGCAGCAGCACCACGGTGAACTCCCTCGGCCAACCTCGCCATCAACGCCACCAAAATAGGCCATCACCGCCCCCAACAACCCTTCACGATCGACAGCATTGTCCTCATCGTCATCATCATCAAATCCACCATCACAACAATAGACCACGTGCGTCGGCACCACAAAGACCATGACGTTAAATGATTTCCTTAAGCGCGACCACGAACCCTTGTGCCTTGATGAGTCTGGCTTGGCAGAATGACGCGTTTTGTCATACGTTTGTATATTGCGCCTATATTAAAATCGAATTGGAGGTAAATTCAGAAAGTTTACCAAGGGAGCACTGGGTTATTGAACGACAATGATTTGCGGTGAAGTCGCCTTGGTGTTACGCGGAGGGTTGGGAAACCGGTGTGTACCGCTACCGGGTACCACGGTGGCTATGAGATGTTAAATACCTCGCCTGGTATACAGGAGGTCGTGGGTTCGAGCGGTCTTCTTCTTCGTGCCGTGTTTTTGCGTGTCAAGGGCCCATGGCGGGCAGTGTCGTGTGAAAAGGGACTGCATTTCCTACGACTGTCCCATGCGCAGGGAAGATTTTTTGGCGGGGCGGGGGTGATATTCCACAGGGTAAGCGAATGGGGGGGAGGGGGGCTCTCGGCCGTTGTAACTTATTATTGTTGTTGTTGTTCAGTAAAGCCAGCGTGTGCAACCTACGTCCGCTGCCGGGCACGCCTCCTGCACGTTCACGCTTGCCAGTGGGGTCCCGAGCGCAGGACTTTGAATTCTCGCCGGTTCGACTCGGGAGTCGGGCGGCGGGGCGTGGCTCGCAGGCCACGGGAGGGGAGATGGACGCACTTGCTGGATGGGGTGTTGCGCGTGCGGAGATATCTCCCGGGTAGACTGGAGCAGGTGGTGGCACACGAGCCACTTGGCCGCAAGTTGAGATGCGGTGTGCCGGGTTTTTGAAAAATGTTTTCTGGGTCATTGACCCCAGACAGACGCCGGTGAATTTCAGCCCTGCCTGAGCAACGCAGCAGTGTGGGGCGCACGACTTGAAAAGCCATCCGCCTTTGATTACTATTGATGAACTTAATGTATTCCTGAATTTTGTTACATTACAAGTAATGTAATCTGGCTTCACCTAAGAAAATCCAGCACTGTGCTACAGCTCTCGCCATGTGGCAGTGACTAAATCTGTGGGCAATGAGACCAGACCAGGGCGCCACGGTGGCTATGAGATGTTAACTACCTCGCCTGGTATACAGGAGGTCGTGGGTTCCATCCCGACCCTGACGCTTGCTGTATGTTTGGAGTTTTGGTGTTCTCCCCGTGGTCGCCTGGATTTGTCTCCGGGTCCTCCGGTTTTTCCCTCCACATTTAGAATCAACGTGCGTTCCGAGTATTTGTCTGCTATAAATTTGCACGCGATAAGCCACTTCTCGTTGGGCTATCATTTGTGGCCAGGTCGCTTCTGAAAAGGAGCTACATAGCTCAGTGAGGCCTTACCTGATAAAATATATAAATAAAAGTTTAGCAATAGTTTAGACATCTTTTCACTTGTCAGCGCCACCTGAGATGACATCGCGTTCCTCGTTCTCATTTCTTCACGGGGTCAACAGCGGTGAAGTCTGTGATACCCATTTCAAGTGAGTGGGGTTCACCTTCATAATTCATCCGCACCAGCCATATTAATGAATCGCTACGAATAATTGTGATATGCCACCTGGGCCCGATTCCAGTTGCTGCCCTGGTCTACATGGGCTCCTGCGTGCACTTTGCATTAGCCCCGAGCTGCGGGCTCCGTCGTTCCTATCATTGGTGTTTGTGAATCAAAGGCGATGCTAAAGTGAAAGGACAGCAGTAGAACCCCTCTTAACGACGGTAATTGCTTCCACCAAACCGGTCATTAAGTGTTTTAGTCGTTAAGCAAGTAGAGGAATTTCACGTTAAATACTTAATTAGTTCCGATCGTATCGAAAGTTACCCCTTTTCACCAAAAAAACGTGCTTTATCATGTTCAAACAATTTATATTAATACACGAAGATACTAACAACATACACGCATAATAATAAAATAAATATGGTTTAGTCAATGCATTAATTTATATTTACTGTACCTACAACAGCCCATCATGAACGGGGCAATGGTCGGTTAGCGAACACATTGGGCTCTATGGAGACGCTACTATACACTACACTATACACTACAATACTATACACTACACTGTTATACACTACAATACTAAACACTACACTACTATACTATACACTACACAATACACTGTTATACACTACACTATACACTACAATACTATACACTACACTATTATACACTATACACTACACTGTTATACACTACACTATACACTACACTATTATACACCACAATACTATACACTACAATACTATACACCACTATACACTACAATACTATACACTACACATTGGGCTCTATGGAGATGCTACTATACACGACACTGTTATACACTACAACACTATACACTACAATACTATACACTACACTGTTATACACTATACACTACAATACTATACACTACACATTGGGCTCTATGGAAGTCCGTCGTTAAGCGACGAGTCGCTAGGAGGGGCTCTACTCTATACGGCTGCGTTGGCGGCAATCGCCTTTGGTCATCCGATGTGGGCGCCGCGACGCGTGAGGTGTCTCGCGCGTTGCCTCCCCAACTCCGAAGCCGCGCCGATGCAAAACGCCACTCGGTGTCTTCATGCGTTCCTGCCTTGGTGTGCGCGCACACACATTGCTGTATGTCGGGCGGGGCGGGGAGACTTGTGAACGCGTTTATTATGGTTGACGTTTACATAAAGGCGTGCAACGTGTATGCGACGTGTATGCGACGTGTATGCAGAGTGATGTGACTGCGTGTGTTCATTGGGCTCTCGCGTGGGTCCCGGATGGCACGAGTCTCACGTCCCCACGCGCGTTGAGAGGAACCGACCTGCCGCACGACTGGTGACGAGTCGTCGTTCCTTTGCGCGCGCTCGCTCGCCATGTGCGCGCGTGTCCCGCGTGTGTTTGCAAAGTCATCTCGGCGTCATCGAAATCGCCATCGGCCGTGATCGATCAACTGCTGGATGTAGACCTCCGACCAACCCCCCAGGGGTCTCGCCGTCTCTCGCAGTATCGCAATCTTGCGACGCAGCAGTCCGCCCATGGCGAAGTCGTGTTTGCTCTCGGCGGTGTTCCGTGGCTTCCCCTGTATCGCTGTTCTTCGCCATCGGTCATGAACCATTCCAAGCGAACACGTCCAGCACAAGCGGCCCACTGGCTCGCAATTAACCCTCTCCCATCCCGAGACGGTCTGCAAGTTGCAGGCTGGGTGTCCCCGTTCGCCGCTGAATTTCGGAACTCGCAAGCGGCTAAACGTTCATTTTAGTGATAGAGACGTAGCAGCGCCCGTTGATGTTAACGACATCGTTACTCACCGCAGAGAACTGTGGCGACACGACCACCGCACTCTGCGATAGCTGGCGCCAACCTGTGCCACACGCCCTTGTGGGAGCCTCGGTGCGGATACAGTTATTTTATTTTCGCTTTTCTTCCAGTTTCGTTTTGATGATGTGCACGTACGTCATCGGAACTGGAATGGGTTAGGTTTGAAATGATGTCTTTAAACCAGAGCTTGTTCTCCAATCCACGGTTACCACTCCATCTCTCGTTGGATCGAGAAGATGTCCCTCCATGTCCTATTGCCGCTTGATGGCAAATAGTCTTGCGCTTTCAACAGGCTCGCAGGGGCTGCATTGTCTACAGCGGGCGGTGCACAAACCTCCATTGTTGCGAGGTGCTTTGCCCCAACGTCTCTGCTCCTCGTCTTCGCCAAGCAGCACCGGCCAGCGTGGTGAAGTATAGTCGAATACACCCGACGTGTTCCCACAGGGTGTGGGGGAGGCTCCTCTAATCCAGCAGTGGATCGACCGTGTGCATTGGCATTAAAAGCAAATCTCGCGTCCAGTCCCGAGCGTGTTACGAATCCGTGTAGCTACGAGCCAACAACATCAAGCGGCAGTGACATCACCATGGTGATTGTGCCAGACTAGGTGCACGTTGAGGCTGCAACCACGTTCACCCATACCCCACGATTGCATCTAAAATATGTAAACAATGCGGTAAATATAGCGGCCTGTAGCGGCTGCAGGTATCGTTACAAATAACTTGGAAACAAATATCGATGGAAAACACGGATGTGGCAGTGACTGATCGTGTGTTAGAGGGCGCCACGGTGGCTCGGAGATGTTAACTTCCTCGCCTGGTATACAGGAGGTCGTGGGTTCGATCCAAGCGTCAGGGTCGGCTGTATATTTGGAGTTTGCGGTGTCTCTCTCCCCTTGGTCGCGTGGATTTGTCTTTCGGTTCTTTCCCTCCATATTTAGAATCAACATCACGCGTTTAGAATATTTGGCTGCCTGAGATGTCACATGATAAGCCACTTCGTTGAGCTATCACTTGTGGTCAGTTCGCTTCTGACAAGAGCAATGAAGCTCCATGGGCCTTACCTCGTAAAATAGTTTATTCGTTTAGTAGCTAAAGGAGGCTCCATGTCACTTGTGCAATGTGTTTTTTAAAGGGGTCGTGGCTTGGAAAGGTTTTAAGCCGTCCCTCGGCCGGTCTGGCCACTGGCTTGTATGTAGATGTTATATTACTGCAATGCAATGCATATGATGGTGTAGTGGGTACATAACTGTAGGAGAGTGTCTTTGAGGCAACGCGGTTTATGAACAGTAACTGCGTAACACACAAAGGGGTAACGGCCCCTTACACCCGATACGCTGAGGTAGCCCCTCCTGACAATTACGCCTCCCGCTGACTAATGTCCACCTTCGTGAGTGCGGCTTGAGTCTTCACTGCTATCAGCTGGAGCCGACCCTCGCCAGAGGGGTTCGGCTCTGCCCCTTGGGCTCTTCTTTCCAGGAGTCCTCTTCAGTCTTCAGGCGAACGACGACTGCCGGGACCGTGCAGAGGTCCGGCTTTTATACAGGAGCCGTGGCTCGCTCCGCCCCCCCGGCCACGCCTTCCTTCTCGAACCTTCCAGCAGGACCTGGGGGTGACGTCATCTCCCAGCCCCCTCCTGGGATCTGGGGTCTGCATGCCGCTCCATAGGGGTTACCGTTGGGCTTGTGGGCCATAGTCCCTTAACACTGGGGCTCAGCCCCCCTCTTCTGCCCCCTATTGGCATGTGGTCGGTACTACTGGCTAACTGCATGGAGATGACGCATCTTCGCCCAATACCTTCACAATATGAGCGTAGCGTGGGATGTGTGTTGTGAGAGAGAGAACTCTTGTTTTGTCTCCCAACGCACAACTCGCTCTGTGCTCATGTTCAATGCAAACGTTAACACCGTTTTGATGCTCAAGTTCACACAACAAAGGTTCGAGCCCCAGTTAAGCCACGAGTGAGTTGATGTCCCCAGTCGCATCTGAGTTTCAACAAACAGACAGAAACTCCGACGCAGCCACCCACGACTCGGGTAGCCGAGTGGGGAGTGCCGAGGCTTCTGAGTTTGTGAAGATAGGTTCAAACCAAACCTTTTTTAATAATAATAAGTATGTTCACAGTTTCAATTCAAATGTGTAATATTTTACATTCACAGACTTCGCACTCCGTCCCACAACCCCCCTTCTCCCCCGTCACCCCACGCCATCATCACTCCCCTCGCTACCTGTGAGTGAAATCAATCGAGCCCATTGTGGGTATGAATCTGTAGAACCGCCAAGGGGAAGTATTCTCACCGTTAATCAAAGTCGTCGGTGATGATTGATGCTGCTGCTGCTGCGTTGGCAGTGGTGCACAAATGACAAAAAAAACATTTAATAAATTCGTAAATTGCACTGTGGCTTTAAAAGGTCAAAAATATATATACACGAGGCGACGGTTCTGGCAGTTCATATCACAAATAGAGAACCCAGAGATGACGTGGATATTAATCATTAGAGACGTTAAATCATGGGGTTTTATTAGAATTAAACACATTCCTGCGGAGGGAGCTGGTAGGAACGTTGGGTTGCTCGGTCAATGGCCAGGGTCAACGGCGGCGTGGTGTATTCCGCAAATATGCCCGACTGTGAGGGCGGGCACAAGCCGGCGTGAGTAGGTCAAACGTTGAGTTTTATAAGGGCACCACGGCGTGACCAGCCGCACCCCACCTTCCCCACCCAGCCCCTCCCTGCACGACGGACCCAATAATCCCTTGTGGGCTGGTGTAACCAGGCGGTTCCTACCAGTATAATATTAATAATATTAATTCTGATGACCAGTTATTTAATCTGCATATGAATAGTTGCTATTGAGTAACAGACACGTTTCATTTTCAAAACTAACGACTAAATGAGCTCACACAATGCATAGTGGGAAGATTTGTTCTTTGTTAGGTCACAGTGCAATTCATCCAGGAATTATTTCCTTGACCCAGTCACCACCGGTGCTCAATGAAAGGAGTTTTACCCCTGCCCTGCCGAGGCGGAGACATTCTGAGATTATAAAACGTGAGGTACAACACACATGAAACTAGAATAGAATGACGCTAAATTCCTGTTGATATGTAAACTCCTTTGTCAAGGCTCTCTGCTCCTCCCACCCAGCTTAAAATACGCTGCCAAGCTTAGCAGTGTTCATTAGGACGCTGTTTTTCCGACAGCTCTGTTCTTCACCCGAGGACGGCTGCTTGCGTTGTGGCCGAAACGTCGTGAGAATATTATTGTTAGATTTTTATTATTTTATTATTTCCCTTCTACGTGACTTTACCGAAAGAACCAAGAATAAGAATGACGTCAGTTGGGCATAAGGTTGGTCTGCAAATGATCATGAGGTTTGTTTGCAGATGGGCATGAGGTGGGTCTGTAGGTGGGCATAAGGTTGGTCTGTAGGTGGGCATTAGGGTTTGTCTGTAGGTGGGCATAAGGTTGGGTCTGTTGGTGGGCATCAGGTGGGTCTGTAGGTGGGCATGAGGTTGGTCTGTCGGTAGGCATGAGGTTGGGTCTGTAGGTGGGCATGAGGTTGGGTCTGTAGGTGGGCATGAGGTGGGTCTGTAGGTGGGCATGAGGTTGGTCTGTCGGTGGGCATGAGGTTGGGTCTGTAGGTGGGCATGAGGTGGGTCTGTAGGTGGGCATGAGGTTGGTCTGTCGGTGGGCATGAGGTTGGGTCTGTAGGTGGGCATGAGGTTGGGTCTGTAGGTGGGCATGAGGTGGGTCTGTAGGTGGGCATGAGGTTGGTCTGTCGGTGGGCATGAGGTTGGGTCTGTAGGTGGGCATGAGGTGGGTCTGTAGGTGGGCATGAGGTTGGTCTGTCGGTGGGCATGAGGTGGGTCTGTAGGTGGGCATGAGGTTGGTCTGTTGGTGGGCATGAGGTGGGTCTGTAGGTGGGCATGAGGTTGGGTCTGTAGGTGGGCATGAGGTTGGGTCTGTAGGTGGGCATGAGGTTGGTCTGTCGGTGGGCATGAGGTGGGTCTGTAGGTGGGCATGAGGTTGGTCTGTTGGTGGGCATGAGGTGGGTCTGTAGGTGGGCATGAGGTTGGGTCTGTAGGTGGGCATGAGGTTGGGTCTGTAGGTGGGCATGAGGTTGGTCTGTCGGTGGGCATGAGGTTTGGTCTGTAGGTGGGCATGAGGTTTGTCTGTAGGTGGGCATGAGGTTGGTCTGTCGGTGGGCATGAGGTTGGGTCTGTAGGTGGGCATTAGGGTTTGTCTGACACAGAAATTCCGCTGCTGTGTATTGAAGGTGAAGAGTCGGGTCAGTCCAGGCAGCTGAACGTTTTTTTCGGGAATCGATTGTCGCTGCTTCACCGCGACTTCACTCAAAGCCACCGTGAAACCTTCCAAGCACTGCACATAATGAAGGGCGCCACAAGAGCTGTCAATGTGCTTTGATATTTTCCTCGCCACACAGGGGGGGGGTTATTTTGTGTTATTCATCTTTTGTGAGGAACTCGCAGTGAAACCGCTGGCTTGAGGCAACAATATAATAAAAGTGTTCGCAGCAATTACAAAACGTGAAAAACTAATTCACGATTGATTTATTTTTTACAAAAAAACATATCAGCGTTCGAGTTTCACAGTGATCTTGTTGCACAATGCCACGGCTTACAGCTCAAATGTGTCTGTAATTAAACGATACATGTTTAAATGAGCGTATTGCCGTACCCTGTGTAAACTCAGGTGGTGACACAGCGCCCCCTCGTGGACACAAGTATTTATTTCAACGCTCTAAAAAATATTTCTTTAAAAAAAATAACATCCTTATTATGAAAAAATAAGAATAGGTTTTACCCTTTCTTTCGCAAGGAATCAAGTCTGCATTAACCACACACGGTACTTGTGGTGAACACGCAAACACAAATATACTCTGATAATATAATAAATGCATTGTCTTTGAAACTGATTGGGCTACACTAAAAATTCCTTCTTCGGGGGGGCCTCGTCTCACGAGTGTCAGACGGTAGAACACCACAATGACCATGGCACTGTCAGGGCATTCATAGCTCGGAATGAGCAGCTACAAAACGGGGCCTTTTTGGGTCCTTTTAAATATCCTTTTGATCGCATTCTGAAATAATGAAAACGCATTGCATGGATGAACACAACCATCCATTTACGGAGAAAAAAAACACTGCAAGGAGACGACTCCGACTCCTCGCCAAGAAACAAACATCGGGGCCCAGCCGACGGCGAGCCACGGACGCACGGTGAGAGGAGGGAGTCACGCCACCCTCCCTCCCCGTCCTGAACGCGGCCCACCAACCCCAGCCTCGTAGCCCAGGCGTCCAGAGTGTGGACACGCCCCGCCTGCTGCTGCTGCTGCTCTGTCACAGACTACACGCACAGGGGAGTTGCAGCCAAATCGTGAACCCCCGATCCGTATCCCGAAACTTATCGCCAAATCTGTAACTCAAGCAAACCGAGAACTAACACCAAACCAGTGACGTGCTGAGAGGTCAATGGCTGGGGAGGCACTGGCTCGTGTCAGAGCCAGATTCACACACTGCGGGGGGCGTGGCCTCACTGAGGGGGCGTTTCCTCACCGAGGGGGGCGTGTTAGACACGTCCCCCTCCGTGAGGCAGATGTGATAGCTGCCTCCCCTGGTGCTTTTTCATTGCAGTTTCATGACGAGACCAGCGATCCTAAATATCTTTATACACACACGTGAAATAAGTTACCTGGCGTATGGAAGGCGAGGACATGAAATGAAGGGGTCTACAAACATTACATTGGTGACATACTGAGATGGTAACAGGCACACGCTTATTGACCGCGCTCCATCCAGTTACTGAGGGGTTGCGCAATCAGAGGGGAGGCTGAGCTCGTCGCTGCCTCACCTCTCGTCTCTTCCTGTATTTGCAGCGGAGCTCCGCAAATTTGGCGATTTTTAATATAAAAATGATTGGAATCGTACAGAAATAACATTTATAACACAGATCAGTGGAAAAATCTAAATATTTTTTTTATTTGATTATTCTTTTTTTTACATTTCGTAACAGCTATTTTCATTGGAGTTTGACAGGTGAGGCTCTGCCTCCCCTGCCTCCCCTGACCGCACGTCCCTGCACCAAACCTCTGTCTAACACCAACCATATCCCGAACACCAACCCTACCCCCAACCCAAGGCATCCTGTCGAAATGTTGTGGTTATTTCAGTCTGTAAATGCGATTTGTATCCGCAATGCGAAGCCTCACTCTTGCCTGCTGCGTCCAGAGTGAATACCACCCGTTGTTCCACGTATCCTTGCGTTCCCCTCCACGCCCCGTCCTTAAGGGGCGTCCATAAATGACGTAACGCGATTTTTGGACGATTTTTGACCCCCCCCCCCTCAAATATGACGTCATAAAGCTCTGCCCCCCCCCCCAAAACCATGTTTCCATTTTGAAAATAAAAGATGCTTCAAATCGCTTTAAACTATTGTCATTGTAGTGCGTATTTAATGTGGCGCTGCACTCTGATGTTGTAGGAGTGTTGTTATAACAATTAGTGTTATAAATTCTACATTTATTTAAAATTGCGCATTTTGATGTGACGTCACATTTCTCAAACCCCCCCCCCCTCGTCACACATCGTCACAAATATCTGACCCCCCCCCTCCCCCAAGGTGCGTGACGTCATTTATGGACGGCCCCTCACTCCTGCTGTGACATGATTGCTTGTGGCAGAATTCTGTTTTGATGTTGTATCAGTTTCTGCTCCCATTGTCATACTGCTATCTCGTGCAATAACAACGGGCTCCCTTCGACGAGAATGATTCTTGCTCGCGATCGTCGTATTTTTGCGCCATAGCCGCCTCTAGCGGCAGCTATGGCGACGCATAAACTAAAAACTGCACTTTTATTGATTGATTATTATAAGGCCCACTGAGCTGTACAGATCTTTTTCAGAAGCGACCTGGCCACAAATGAAAGGCCAACGAAGTGGCTTGTCATCATGCGGACATGTAGAGCAGCCAGATATTCTGAGCGCGTAATGTTAATCGTAAACGTGGAGGGAAAAACCCGGAGCACCCGGAGAAAAATCCACGCGGCCACGGGGAGAGAGACGTGAACTCTAAATATACAGCAGCAGCGGGGTGGGGATCGAACCCGCGACCTCCTGTGTACCAGGCGAGGTAGTGAACATCTCGCTACCTCGGATTGACGGCTCCACCGCCCAGCCCAACATTGATCCACAGGGGCTGCTCATCAAACCCAGACCGGCCCAGGGTCGATCTGTTTAAACGGATGCTGCCTTGATGCTGGTTGGTTCGCAAGGCCTACTGGGAGGGTGCAGGATGAGGTCATATTTCAAAATCAGAATCTTTATTTATCCCTCAGATATCCGATGAGCTATAAAGCTCTTTTGCAGTAGGGACGGGTCGGAACGTTACAACAACAATCAATAGAAACAAATGATATGAGTGCAAAGCATATGAAACGTAAACAATATGGGCCTTTAAAGCAAGAGTCGTTGATGTATCCCTGATATAGCAAGACCCGAAGGTTCTAAAATATGCCATTGCTACGTTTAAAAAAAAACATTGGCTTGTTTCACAAACTCATTAACCTAATTATCCATCTACACGTAGACTTCACCGCCGACCGAAATGCATGTCTGGGAATCGAAACCAGATGGAGTTTGGACTGAACTTAAGATGAACATTCAACAGACTGGAGCATGATAACGACATTATTTTCTAAAACACGTGATTTCTGATGCAGGCGAAGACCGTTTTTCTGACTCGGACAGCCCAAGATCGGCATGAGCTCCCGTGATGACGAGGCGGATGATGTTCCAACCAACATCAACGATTTAAAAAAACACATTCACATTTGTGATTTAGATTAAGCTTGAGCCGCGATAATTTTTGCTCCCTTTTAATTTGTTTTCAAATTCGTAGAATGTGCATTTTTGTTTCCCACCGGGCAGTTGTGTCCCATCGTAGAAGGAATCAACGGACTGGACCTCACAACTATTCGCAGCTTGAGCGAAGTTGTTAGCTCCATGTGTTGGGTGTTATTCCACGCGCGGGGTCTCGGGCTCCGAGCGCCGAGCCCCCCACAGCTCCAGTTAAAGGTCGCCCCCGAGATCCACGTGGCGGGTTCGACTCCAGTTAGGCGACTTGGGTTTGGAACCCCCAAGCCAGAACTCCGTCTTCGCGGAGCACAACCGAGCCCCTGGGAGCTACGGGGGCCAGCCCCCGCGTACCTGTGCTCACCTGAGCGGCCCTCCAGCGTCACCGTGGCCACAGGTGTGAGAGCTGCTGCTTTAATGTGGTGCCGATCATTTTTTTCTTACATTGATATAAATTCACATGGGAAATAACAACACTGTGCTGAATGTCGAAACCACGGATGAAACCAATTCTGCTGAAATTATACACTCCCAACAAAAGGCCGTGTGGCTGATGAGATGGGTAGGGTAGGGTACCCCCCCCCCCCCGCGTATGTATCACGTGAAAAGACAGATGTGTGGAGGAGGCGACTCGTCAGCTTCTATTATTTGTGTTGACTATGATTTAGGGTTGGCAGTCGCTGGTTTGCTGGGCTCCGGCAGTGGCGCGTTCCAGCTCCGGATACTGCATATTTAATAACCGTGACACGTCATTAATAATTCTACCTCGTTAAAGCAAAAGTAGACGAGGCTGATGCTTTTCTTTTCTTCCAGCGGTGACCCCGTCGGGCCCCACAGCGGTGATCTCCAACTGCAGATGCTGCGAATGGTTGGCACGGCTCGCGAACGCACCTCCGATTAGCACGGTTGGCTACGTACGGTGCGAACGAAGTTCCAACATACACGTGGTGCTGGTGATAACGGCACAGGACTGACGAATAGTCCGTGGGCCAGAGAAGATAATGGCACCACCTCAAACGTAACACAACTTTAGTCGTGCCCTTTGTAAATAACATCACATTTTTAAATTTACGTTTAACACGTAGGCTTTTTATTATTATTTAATTTTACAAGGTAAGGCCCACTGGGAAAAATTACTCTTATTCAGAATCGACCTGGCCAAAATTCATGGCCCAACAAATTGGCTTATCACGCGGACATTTTTCGCAGCCAAATAACTCTAAACGTACATGGATTCTAAACGTGGAAGGTAAACTCGGAGGACCCGGAGAAAAATCCACGCGACCGAGGGGAAAATATGCAAACTCCAAATATACAGGCGTCAGGGTCGAGTTCGAACCCACAACCTCCTGTATACCGCGCGATGTAGCGAACATCTCACCACCAATAAGAGTGGAGTTTTGGATAATGGTTTATCACATAATTCGCTGTTATTGGCCACAACGAAATTCGAACCACTAAAGCTATGCAACCTCAGGTGGTACCGGTAAAATATTCCTCTAGTATAAATACATATTCGGATTCGAATTTGGCCAGGACAAAATATCAGCCTCTTACAGTGTAGTGTACATGTTTCTAACATGTTGGTAGAGCAGTAGTCATCCCATTACAGCAATGTTGTTAGTTGTAACCAAGTCTTCATTTCAGAAAGATCAGAAAATGTATGTACCCGGTACACCACATACAGTATACCCTCTTCATATGGCTGTAACTGCTATCCACGTGCCGACTCTGTTCTACCATACAGCGACCCGGAAAATAGTGCGAAAACAAGCCCCCAGCTGTTACACATTCCTTAAGATCAGAGGGTAAATTCCGGTTCTTTGTTTAGAGTTGCTGGTTTTTAACATATACATGACCGAGGATCATTCATTAGCACTTTGGAGACGAGAGATTAATCGGAGTCAAGGGTGGGGTGTGAGTCAGGAGTGATGGATGGATGAGAGGCCGCACTTATTACACACAAAATGCTTGCCACAAATGTGCCACAATGCCTTGCTAATCTCAAGGGGCATAAACCAGCACGCGAACTCCGGTCATCCTCGCAGTGGCTTTTGGCTAACCATCGAACAAAGACTGTCACTGCATCGCACCCTTTCAGATGCGCTTCTGTGGCCGTCTGGAACGCTGTTCCTTCCGATATTCAGAAGCCACTAAAGCGACGCACTTTTAAATCTAGAATGAAAAAATAAAAATATTTTAGAACTGCTTGTTTTGTTTGTTGTCATTCCCCCGCACATCCGATTATCACGGTTGGCTACGCATGGTGCGAAAGAAATTCAACATACTTGTACGTACATACATCCAAAACAATAAAAAACACGATTGTAGCATTTGAGCACAGGCGTCCCAGATGAATGCTCGGAATTTCGTGGCAGAACGGGATAAGCAATGCACACGCCTGTAAGAGAACGTGGCAAAAACGGTTGTGCTGCGTGAGACATGTGAACTTCTTTTGCACCGTACGTAGCCAACCTTGCTAGCCGGTGGTGCAGGAAGGGAGGAGCGGCCGACTGCCAAGACCGGGATCGGGAGTAGCCTCGACAAGTCCGATAACCCAAGGGAGAAATCCAGGAGATGGGATACTGCTCGGGCAAAACTTTGGAGGTTGCAGGTCGACTGTGCAGCAGCTGCGGCTTCCGTCATGATTACACCCTCTTCATCTTGAGTATCATTTATTCGCAATGTATTTTAGCCGATTGACAAGGCAGGTGGGTGATGCTTGTCCTGTACCGGTGCAAGAAAGTTTGGCCGAGACTGGATAACCGGCACCACGTGATTTATTACAGCTTGTTCCATGGCTCTCTACCTCTACTCAATTCCATACATCGCTCGTATTTCTCTCGACACAGTCCTGCTCGTTCACAAGCACCCAGCTGTCATGGTCTCACGGGAGAATAAGAAAAGCAATGAATGCTGACAGGGCTGGATGGGGGCAAACACTTACTCCGTGCAACGAAGTAGAATGGAACTGTTTTTTCCTATCGAGGTTAAACTTAATCTATCTCGACTCTTTGGTTCTTTCGGTAAAGTCACGTAGGTATAAAATAAAATAAATCACGTTTCAATCGCAACACAAGCGGTCGTCCTCAGGCGGAAAAAATATAAACTGCCTTCAAAATTATATTTTTCGAAACGTCGTCATTTATTTTATTTTCTAGCTATGTGACTTTACCGAAAGAACCAGAGTATGGATTCCTGCAATCACGAAAGCTTCAAATCAAGATTAATCTCTTTACCCAAACAAACCACCTGTATATGTAACATGTATAAAACATGACTTTCCCATTGCAATAAGATTAACCTTTCCACAGATAGTAGACCCCCCCTCCCCAGTTTGGACACATCGCGTCACGGTACTCAATCCTCCTGTATTTCGGTAGTTCCAGCTGCGGTGAATTCAATTGGGTGAGCCCCCACCCCACACACGATCAGCACGTTGTTAACGCATGGCCGTGTGACCCAAGTGCCCTGTGGAGGGACTCAAAAGGTAGCATCAGAGATCCATTGTATTATAAAAAGCCAAAAATAATAAAAAGCATTTTTTATTTTACCAGGTAAGGCGCCACTGAGCTATGTAGCTCTTTTTCAGAAGTGACTTGGCCACAAATGACAGCCCAACGAAGTGGCGGCTTATCACGTGGAAATGTATAGCAGCCAAATACTTATTAACGCGCATTAATTCTAAGTGTGGAGGGGAAAACCGAAGGACCTGCAGAAAAATCCACGCGACCACAGGGAGACACGCACACTCCAAATATACAGCAGGCGTCAGGGTCGGGATTGAACCCACGACCTCCTATATACCAGGCGAGGTAGTTAACATCTCGCCAGTGTGGCGCCCGAACCATGATAGCTAAACGAAGAATATAGATTTATCACAATACGATAAATAACAGGACTTCTTTCAGTTTTAAACTTTTATTGTTAATCAGCATTAATTAAAGACTTTGCAAAATAAGGGCGTCAGTAGTGACCAACTTTGTTCAGCCCTACCCCATAATACCTTAAGGGCATCTACCAAAACCATGGTCCCTGTATGCGAGTGAAATACGATCCTCCAATAAAATGTTAGCGAGCACCTATTAAGGCTTGCATGGTTAACACAAGGGACTAGTCATGTCACCAGCAATATAATACAAAAAGATGACCATGTTATTTTATAACGGAAAGTCCCAGAGTCTCGAGAGCTTCTCCCGGAGGCTCCTGCAGGGGCTGTTTGGTCACTCCCAATTATGGGCGTCTTGCAGGGTGGGACGAAATCAAAAGACCCTTGGCATACGCGGGGATACAACACAACCCTCGCTGCTGCACCGTCACACCGCATGGTCGCCCCGCAATCCTCGCAATGGTTTCTCAAAGCACCAATTTGCAGGCATGTGGCAACACGCCAGGCCCTGGCAACCTTTGTCTTTCCCAGTCCTGAAAATAACACTGTGGCACATGCCATTTATTTGTGCTGAACTTGCCAAGGAATGCTCATAGCCGAGCTTTCTATGTCAACCCTCCAACGGGCGTGTAAATTGTGGAGCAGTGGTTTGCATGACAGTGCACGCGGTGCTCTGCAAAGGTCAGAACTGATGAGACAAAGGAGGGTGGATGTGGTCCTTGCCATAACACCCCTGCTGGCCCTTCATAGGCACTCACTAACAATATGTGCCTGGATGATGATATGCAAGGCGAAATTGGGGATAAAGTAATATTATATGCGTCCATGTCTTTCTTGGCAACATTCAATTTTCCCATCGAACATTCTGTAACTTTCGGCACTTTTGAATTCACTTTATTATATATATTTTATAAAGCCAATGCAGGAACAGCAGCGCTACGTTTGGGACTTTGTAGATTTATAAACGTCCCATCTCATGTTCTGCTGCATACGGTTTTGCGGACACAAGCAACATGAGTCCTGTAGATAAAAACCATAGAGAGTCAAGCTTGCCACGTCATTTAGAAAATGTGATCCTCTTGACTTTCCCGGGACTAATCCGCGACAAACACTGAGTTCGATATCTCGGTGAGCGGGGCGCAACAATGCGCACAAGAACAAAAAGCTCACTGGCAAAAAACACGTACCCATCCCAGCTCTGCGGTTTGCAAAAATAATAGGCACCACGTGTGCACCTCTCACCCCGTACCCAATCACCCCCCCCCCCCCTTACTCACTCTGCCTCTGCACTTTAAAAACAGACAAGAGAATAATAACAGAGTTATTAAAAACTAAAATACACAATGCACTCCTGTACATCCATTCGAACAATGAAAGGGCCTGAGAATGTGTGGTATTTTATTATTGAGTCGGTGAGGATTTTCAAGCCGTCGCCGGCGCTACTCCCACTCCGTGGTGCCAGGAGGTTTGGCCGTCAGGTCGTACATCACCCGAGAGATGCCCGGGATCTTGCGGATCTCCTCGTCCATTTTGTACACCACCTGCCGGACGGACGTCCCACGTTAACCGTTATATTAATGCTGCTAAAATGGCAAAGCGCACACACACAGCTGTTCACACAATTCAGCGTCTAAATGCAACCGCATCTCAACATGCTTCACAGACACAGCGGGCGTGTTTGATTTAGAGAGACGGTCGGTCATAGGCAGAGGTAAAGATGTAGGTTTTGAGCAGGGGAGTCGACAGATGGCTGGAGGAAGAGAGACGATATTGGCAGCAGAGGATGAGCAACCTTCCAATGAGTGGCCACTGTGGCAGAACGATTAACTCACAATTGGAAAGTCGCAAGTTCAAATTTGTGAGGGACTCTACTCGGGCAGAGATGATGCAGTGCTTTTTCCTCTATTGTATGGGCAGCTGCCTCCAGCCTCTTCCATCGAAGCTGATCTTGAAACTGCTGGTACCAGTCATAGGCAAAGTCTGCTCAGCTGCAAGTCCTGCACCACTATCAGCCCATCTCCTCTGTTGTCCTTCCGCCGCACCTCTGTTTCACAGTTGGCTACATACGGTGCGAAAGAAGTTCAACAACATACATATTTTACTTAAATCTTAAACATGATTTAATATTAAGATAATTGATTTTAAAAAATGGTATAAGAATGGGTCACGATGGAATGTCTTGGTGACTACAACATGTGCAACAGTCAAACTGTTATTGTCAAAGAATAACTCGGGGGGGGGGGGGGGGAACTAAATAGACGCAACTTATTCCATCACCAAATATATTTAAGTCATAATTTGTTGAGTCAACTTGCTGTTCACCTGCTGCTGTGTTTGTGTACAAGTAGCTCTGCGTGCAACGCGGCCCTCAAACTATTTTGATCAAATCTTCTTCTTTGAATGGTTGCCGACCCCTGCTCTAGCCGTGCCACATCCGTTTATCCCCCCCCCCTCTCTATCCCGCCACACAGAAGCTGCTCGGGCACGCGGTGTTACTGGGCGTGCGAGTCGCACGACTCGGTCCAACAACAACAACGCATCCTCTCGCCTGCCGGGAGAAGCCCCGGGCACACTCTTCACGATCCCACAAAGGGCGCACACCTCCTCAGGCAGGTGCTTGCCGGGCAGGGCGGGCGTCCCTGTCATGAAGTCGTTGGTGATGAAGGTGCGGACGACCACCGAGTGCTGGCACGAGGGCAGCTTGAGCAGCGGCTCGCGGTCAAAGTGCAGCGGCACCAAGATCACCGGCATTTGGCTCAGCTTGCTCGTGTAGCCTGCGTGGAGGCACAAAGACAAAGATCCATCCCCCCCCGTGTAGCCTTAACAGACTGTTGGGGAAAGTGCTCTTGGCAAGCACCTACAAATGTCGGCACTGTGGCACACGAGGGGGTGGGGTGGGTGGCCAGGATCGTGGCCGGCCGTCTTTGTCTGCCCAGTGGCAATGTTTACACACTACATCAGGTACTCGTTTGAGGCCGAGCCGACCTGGGGGAGGCCCACGTCCAGTTAAAATATTCGCCACCGTTATTGATCGGAGGCACGGCACACACACATAAGCACACACATTGAAAAACAAACACTCATATAAACACGCACAAATACATGTCAATAATCTCCCATATGCCCACTTTCTCTCCTGTTTCTTCCTTTTGTACCATAAGTTTGCATTATCATTTGGCTGCCCACCACTCATTACGGCTGCTACTGCTGTATGATGAACTTCTTTTGCACCGTACATAGCCAACCGTGCTCATCGGAGGTGCTGTTATTCAACCAATCTACTTCTGTTCTTCCCTATACATCTTTTGTATGAACTATTTTTTTTACCAGGTAAGGCCGACTGAGCTATACAGCTTTTCAGAAACAGCCTGGCAACAAATGATAGCTCAACAAAATGGCTTATCATGTGGAAATTTACGGCACCAAATAATCTAAACATACATACTCCAGCCCGTATAATGGCCGTTGTGCGTCCAGCAAGATGCCCCACGCCTGCACACAACCCGACTTCACGCTCACCCGACTCCCTCAGGATGGTGTGCGCCGTGTGGTCAGCCTGCCGCAGCGTGCTGAGCACCCCCGAGGTGAGGTAGGTGGGCGTCACATCCGTGGGTGGCTCCCTCACCTGATCCCCCATCACGCACACCACCCTGCCCACGGTGACACGACGACGATGACGGGCAGCGAGCACATTGGTCAGTGGCGGAGGGGTGGGGGGGGGGGAATGGGTGGCGAAGGAAAGCGTGGAAAAACTCACGGCCTGTCCAGTCGGGGAGGACTGGTCAAGGACTGGTCAAGGGGCGCCACAGTGGCGAGACGTTAACCACCTCGCCTGGCATACAGCAGGCCGTGGGTTCGATCCCGACCCTGACGCCTGCTGTATATTTGGAGTTTGTGTGTCTCTCTCCTCAGTCGCGTGGATTTTTCTACGGGTCCTACGGTTTATCCGTCCACATTTAGAATCAACATGCGTTTAAGAGTATTTGCCTGCTATACATTTCCACATGATATGATAAGCCACTTTGTTGAGCAATCATTTGTCATAGCCAGGTTGCTTCTGAGAGAGCTATATAGCTCAATGGGCCTTACTTAGTAAAATTAAATAAAAAAATGTATTTGCTTGCTATAAATTTCTACATGATAAGCCACTTCGTTGAGCTATCATTTGTGGCCAGGTTGCTTCTGAAAAATGTAGCTCAGTGGGCCTTACCAGGTAAAATAAAAAAAGATAAGTCGCGGATCAAGAGGTCATATCTACGGCCAATCCCGCTGATGCCACCGCACCACACAATCGCCTTTTTGTCTTTCTGCCAGACCTCGTAGTTGTTGCGCTGTTAACACACCAAGTACCTCGTACTTGTCCACTCTTACAGACTCATCGGCACGACCATCTGGCTTCAGGCGACTATGCCACAAAGCATTGGGCCCTGAGCACGACCTCAATTGGCAGAGTTCATAGCACAGTTTGCTAACCACTGCGTCACAGCTTCCACCTATTTCATATATCAGAATCAGAATCTTTATACTGGAGGAATGCGAGGAGCTATAAAGCTCTTTTGCACAGATGTGCAGGAGGGGTAGTTTTATATAAAACTTAAAACCAAACTTAAATATATATAGGCTCAGTGAAACCCAACTGCAGTATAGGAACAAAAAACTAAATAAGATCTTATTTTTTAAACAAATCGTGACTGTGAATCGCGATAATTCATCCAATCACAGCTGGGGGGAGGGAGGTCTTATTTATTAGATTCACAGTAACAGATTGGCACATGTATGCATGTTGAATTTTTTGGCACCGCACATAACAAATCGTGCTAATCGGAGGTGCAGAGATATCCCCTATCCACTCCTGAGCCTCACGCCGTCTGCCTAGCAGCCAACGGCATGCACGAGAGTTCATGATGAAATGGTGCTAGTGTGGAGGGGCCCGTGTTCCTCACCGGTTGATGTTGTGGCATATCCTGGGGATGAGCTTGGCAAGGTATAAGAGTGACTCCCAGTGCACGGGGCATTTGGAGGAGAGGCCGCACACGTAGCTGTAGGTGCGGCAGTCTCCCTGCATGTGCGAGCACGCACGCCACAACCAGTTAAGGCCAGGTGATTGTCGAGGTCATCAGAAACGCTGGCAACGATGCCACATCGTAGGGTTGCGTGGTGCTGCGTAGATGGTTGGACGCTGAAGAGCGCACCTATGAAGCAGGTATCTACACTATGGGAACCTCATTTGCCAGTAAAAATATGATAATTGATTTTTTACCCTTCTATCTGGCAACAAAACTGACACCTTTTTACAAGGAGTCATGTTTGCATATACCGCAATACCTGCAGTCATAAATACAAACAAAAGACATAACTCTGATAATGTGCACTGTCCTTGAAGTTGATTGGTCCACACCCGAGACAGCTTTCCTTAAAGCCTAGTCTCACATGGGTTGGACCAGATGACGCCAAAAGGCGCACAACTCAAAGAACAATGCACCATCAGAGTATGAGAGCTCGGGGCAAGCATCTACACTATGGGAACCTCATTTGCCAGTAAAAATATGATAATTGATTTTTTACCCTTCTATCTGGCAACAAAACTGACACCTTTTTACAAGGAGTCATGTTTGCATATACCGCAATACCTGCAGTCATAAATACAAACAAAAGACATAACTCTGATAATGTGCACTGTCCTTGAAGTTGATGTCAGTTGATGTCAAAGGTGTCAGTTTTGTTGCCAGATAGAAGGGTAAAAAATCAATTATCATATTTTTACTGGAAAATGAGGTTCCCATAGTGTAGATGCTTGCCCCGAGCTCTCATACTCTGATGGTGCATTGTTCTTTGAGTTGTGCGCCTTTTGGCGTCATCTGGTCCAACCCATGTGAGACTAGGCTCTAAGGAAAGCTGTCTCGGGTGTGGACCAATCAACTTCAAGGACAGTGCACATTATCAGAGTTATGTCTTTTGTTTGTATTTATGACTGCAGGTATTGCGGTATATGCAAACATGACTCCTTGTAAAAAGGTGTCAGTTTTGTTGCCAGATAGAAGAGTAAAAAATCAATTATCATATTTTTACTGGCAAATGAGGTTCCCATAGTGTAGATGCTTGCCCCGAGCTCTCATACTCTGATGGTGCATTGTTCTTTGAGTTGTGCGCCTTTTGGCGTCATCTGGTCCAACCCATGTGAGACTAGGCTCTAAGGAAAGCTGTCTCGGGTGTGGACCAATCAACTTCAAGGACAGTGCACATTATCAGAGTTATGTCTTTTGTTTGTATTTATGACTGCAGGTATTGCGGTATATGCAAACATGACTCCTTGTAAAAAGGTGTCAGTTTTGTTGCCAGATAGAAGGGTAAAAAATCAATTATTATGAAGCAGGTATTCATCTGTCAGCCTTTGTGGATGCAGTTAACCCATCGATGGCTCAGCTGTCTTGAGTAATGCCATTATTTATCCAGGGTGCCACTACCCTCTTGTGGTGGCAAAGGCTCCTGTAGGCTTAACTACCATCGGTAGTCGTAGGATACTCGCTCCCGCTCGGCTACACCAGAGCACCAATAGCCACCAGTCTCAAAAGCATAAAAGATTTATGACGTTGCCCATAATGTTGTTCCATACGCCAGTGCCCACGTCAACAACACAACACCGCCGATGCCCAATCATCACGCTAAATCGAAGTTTAATAAAAGGCTCCTGTGCTGAACCGCATCAGAACATCACACGGCAAATGTGTCCATCTCTTACACCGATGTGCAAATTAAGACGAGCCAACAGTGCGTCTCCGGAGTGACTAATCTCCAACCATGGACCACATAGTACCGCCAACTGCCCCATTCGGTCATTCGCCAGCAGCGTTTCAGATATTTACCAGGCTACTCCTTAAACCGTCCACTACTGGATCACTCACCAACCTCCCCATGAACACATAATATGTATTTGGAGTTTGCATCATTATCCCCATAGGCACTTCGATGAGCGATCATTTATGGCTAGTTCGCTTCTGAAAAAGAGCCTTATTAGCTCAGCGGGCCTTAACTGGTAAAATAAAAAATAGCTCATGCTCTTTAGTTTAGCATCTGAAACCCAGCACCCACCCCAGAGTGAGTGTCTCCCATAGCAAAATAAAAAAAATGTCACGCTGCTGATTAACACCCCGTCACTCAAATGAACAAACGTCTGTGTGCTTCTTTTGTGTGAGTGTGTACAGACCTGCACGCCCACGGACTTGACAGGGAGCAGGAAGGCGTGCAGCGAGTTTCGTCCTGTGATTTCCGTCAGCCTCTCCTGCTCGTCCTCTGTCGTGCAGTCCTTCACCTTCTGCTGCAACGCGTGAGGCTGTGGGAGGAGGGAGAGCGAGGGCACACGCAAGAGGGCAAGGGAAGGGACGGCAGGGGCGAGTTAGAATGTGGGCGCTAACAGGATAGGTGTACGGAGAGATCTGCGTAGATCTTTTTGAGAAGCGACCTGGTCACAAATGACAGCCCAATGAAGTGGCTTATGATGTGGAAATTTATAGCAGCCAAATACTCTAAATCCGTGTTTCTAAATTTGGAGGGAAAAACCGGACAACCGGGAGAAAAATCCACGCGACCATAGGGAGAGAGACATGCAAACCCCAAATATACAGGCGTCAGGGTCAGGATCGAACCCACGACCTCCTGCATACCAAGCGAGGTCATTAACATCTCGCCACCGCGGCACCCTATGGGGGGACCATGGCCAAATGCCACAGCTGTTGCGTGACCAGGAGTTGACATCCGTGCCTGCACCACGCCACAGACTTAGCACGCGAGTGGGAAGGGCGCGCTGCGCAGTCCGAACGGCAGGGCTGGGGGCCGCACCTTTTTTATGCTGGCGGCAAAGTCCGTGATGATTTTTAAGAGGAGATTCGTCTCGGGGAAATCTTTGCAGATGTACGCCTCATCCGTACAGATCACTCTGATCGCCAGCCCGGGTCCTGCGCACAAGCAGATCATGAGCAGATGGACCGTGGGATGCAGCACTTTCCCACTCACACTGCAACTTGAGGGCAACATTCATCGCACGGCAGTAAAAGCAAGCTCACCGCAGGGAAAGGAACCACGGGCCACCCAGCCCCCCATGGCATAAATCCCAGCTCATCACTCTCCAATCTGCGAGCCATCCAGTCCTTCACGGCATAAATCCCAAATTTTCTGACCGATGCACGCGGGCACCCCGGATGTTGGTGGCCATAGTGGCGCGAACCTGGGAATGGATGTCGCGACACGATCTCCTCGGGCAGGCCCAGCTCCCGGCCCAGCGCCCGCACCTCGTCCTTGTGGAAATCCCTCAGAGGCTCCACCACCCGGCCCTGGGTGGCGGCACAGGGAACGAGCGTGAGCAACGGTAACGGCGAGACACATGAGCGGCGGCGGCAACAACAACGCTGCCACGGCGCAATAAGTGATATCGAAGCTCAGTTTCTCTATGGTGAAGTAAACAATGGAACAGCACTTGTCTGTTTGAGACGAGGCTCTAATGAAAGCTGGTGTGGACCAATCAGTTTCAAAGACAATGCATGTTCACCACGAATATATGTGGTTTAAGCAGATATAATTCCTTGCAAAAGGTTTCAGATTGGTGTTTTAACATCTTAACACCTGTTTTATTGCCAGAAAGGGTCAAACCTAATCTTATAACACTGCCTTAAAATAAAGTATGGCTTAAGCGACATTTTGGGCAATGCCGCTTATTCACAGCACAGAGATAGGCCAGAGAGGTAACTCTGTGGCCTCTCTATGTGCTCTCTATAATAAAGGTTTTTTGAGTGAGATCATTACATCAGTGTGTTGGAGAGTAAACCCACAACATTTACAATTGTGCTCTCTGGCCGCTCGATTATACGCTCTTTTATAAGGCAGTGTTCTTGACGAATACGTTCAGTTTTTCGTTACTCAACAGACACCATCATGTCTCTTAACTTTTGTCATTCTCCAATCAATGTTTTTCCTCTTGCTGTCTCTCAGTGCAATTCCAAGCACGGCTCCCCTCCCTCTCCGCGCTTCTTTGCGCACATATTACAGCTTCAGCTCCGTTTTACTTGTCGACGTGCGTGTTTTCCAATCGACGTGCGATGGCAGGTAACAAGCAACGAACGATTGTGCCGGCATAAGTCGGGCGCCCCCCTCCCCCCCTCTCTAACACCACCACCCGGAGCCGTGCCTTGTCTCGCAGCTGCCGGATGAGTTCCGTGTCGTTGTGGTGCGTCTTTATGAGGTCAGCCTTGCCGCTGGCCAGCAGGGAGGCGCTCTCGATGAGGTCGGGCCGCAGCGTGCCCTGCGCCAGGAACACCTCCTCCGGCTTGAGGTTCATCTCCTCCAGAACGTCGTTGGCGACCTGCACGGCAGGCACATGTGACGGACGCGTCATGACGTCTGGTATGGAAATTCGCGATCGTGGAGTCGGACGCGTGCACAGCCGCGGGGGATAGGTAACCAGATAGGCGCACAGCCACACTACTGCATGCCAGCCACAACAAATCACCACATCACACCTGTGTCACAAATGCTTAAGAATATTTTGCACAACACACCATGTGCACTTGACAGCAGTGCTGCCACACAAACACTCGGCCACAAAGGCCCTCATGCACACAAAGACAAAGATCCCCCGTATAGCCTTAACACACTGTTGGGGGAAGTGCTGCTAGTGAGCACCTTAGAAGGCCGGCATGGTGCTCGAGGGGGTGGGGGTGGAAAGCACCAAGCCCGGCCACCTTTGTCTACATAGTGACAATGCTTAAACATTGCACCAGGTAATAATTTGAGGCTGAGTCGACCTAGGTGGAGGACCAGGAATGGTTCAGGTAACCGTCACTGGTGTTGACCGTGAGAGGAAATGGAACTCGGGTCTCCGGGTTCAAGGCATGGCTTGCTAAACGCTACACTACCGCTCCTCACACTCATACACACATATATTCGGATTTGCACCTCCGATGAACACAGTTGGCTACGTACGGTGCGAAAAAAGTTCAACATGCATGCACACATATACATCCACACACAAACTCATTAACACAGGCACTCATCCACACACGGACTCTCAGCCTAGTCGTAGAGACACACCTCCACAGACGTACTCTCATCCACAAAGGCACCCAGCCACAGCGACAAAGAGACTCAATCTCAAGGATTTGAAAACACCCTGCCGGAGGCTCCCCCCCCCGCCCCCCCACTTTATCGTTCGGCAAGGCTGCGAGCGCTCAGCCGTCGGACCTTGACGAAGGTGTCGCCAATGATCTTGCGCTTCTCCTCCGGGCAGCTCGTGGTGTTGAGCGTCTTGCTGATGCGCTTGCGGGACGTGCGGTCCTCCTCCGAGATGGGCAACGTCGTCGTGCCGTTGTAAAACGTGTGCATGGCGCGCACCACTGCAACAGACGCCACGGCGCAATGACACAGCACACCACCCATCAGCCTGGGTACACAGAGCCGGCGGCGCCATCGGTGCCAGCAAGCGCCCGTTAACGCCGGCGTAGCACACGAGGAGTCAGTACCACGCACCCCCACCAGCTGCCTTTGTTTCCCCCAAAGTTGATGTTGATCACGGAGGAGGTCCAACAAGGAATGGACGCCATGTGCAGGTCCCCGGTGGATAATTCATTACACTACGTGTATGTATGCTGAACTTCTTTTGTACCGTACGTAGCCAACCGTGCTAATTGGAGGCACGGGGAACAGAGGAGTGAATTGCAGTCGATTACCCTTCAATTAATCTCCACTCATGCTGTGTGTGTGTATAGCGGAGCAAAACAGTACAATAAAATTTCAGAGTACAATTACACAGTTATAGGAAGCTGACGTTGCGATAATCTTCATGTCGCAAACTTTGACATTGCGTCGCATAGTATGATGAAAAATGACATAGCAGCAACCCTGCTTGCCCGCCAGCCGGACTGA
Source organism: Lampetra fluviatilis (assembly GCF_964198595.1). Lineage (NCBI taxonomy): Eukaryota > Metazoa > Chordata > Hyperoartia > Petromyzontiformes > Petromyzontidae > Lampetra > Lampetra fluviatilis. The sequence continues at coordinate 2,359,591 of NC_136302.1, forward strand.
CCACCTGCCTGCCTGCCCACCCGCCTGCCCACCCACCTGCCTGCCCACCCGCCCGCCCGTCCGCCCACCCCACTGACCTGTAACCTTAAGGCCGAGCTTCTTGAGTGCCTCCTCCACGGCGCTGCTCTCGCGCCGCCGCATGAAGCCGTTGTCGATGTGCACGGCGATGAGCTGCTCCTCGGGTAGCGCGCGGCTCAATAGAGCCGCACACACCGTCGAGTCCACGCCGCCGCTCAGTAGCACCTGCAAGCCCCCCCACACAAACACCCGGTGTGGCCTTAGAGTGGCGACGGTGGCGTTGATAGAGCCGTGTCGGTGCTCGTGGCGGTGGCAGTCATGGCGACGGTGTAGGTGGTAGAGGTTGTGGTTGCAGGCATGGGCGGTAGTTGTGTTGATGTTAGTGGTACCGCTGGTGGTGGTAGAGGTGGTAGTGCTGGTAGTCGAGGTGCAGGTGGTGATGGTATTCGTGGCAGTGATGGTTGTATGAATGGGAGGATGGGTGGGGGTTGGGGAGTGACCGCCTATGAATGCCTACTCACAGGGGTGGCTGAAGCACATCAGAGTAAATACAGGTTTTTCACTTAATTCAGCCGATTCCAGGTCTGCGAGTTCTAAACATTTGGCTTCATTGCCATGCGCCGAACACTCTTTGCGTGTAAGGGTTATGAATTGTATGCTCCTAGTCTGGACAAAAAGTGAATTCAGTAGTTCCGTGACTATCTTCCAGGACCATTTCTCCCACACAAAGTGGTGCACTGCAATCAATTAATTTCTCATTGCATAACATCTTCAATTGTGATAAAATTTACCTTTAAAAATAACCCAGTTTAATTTGGGGGGGGCGATACTCTCACGGTGCTCGCACGTGTCCCTCAACCCTCCAAGTCGCCCCGAACGATCGCCTCACATCACGGAACCTCAGTAGCCACGCATCCATCAAGGGGCCAGGTCACCATTAGAAGCAGGCCCGAGACTGCTCCCTCCGACCTCCCCCCCCCCCACACACCTCTGTGCACGCGAGTCACTCACCAGCACCTTGGAGGTGCCCACTCGCTGCTGGATGGTGTGGATGCACTCGGCCTGCCGGCTCTGCACAGTGTAGAGGCCGCTGCAGCCCGCCACCTCGTAGAGGAAGCTGCGCAGCATTTTCTTGCCTTTCGGCGTCAGGTCCACCTCCGGGTGGAACTGCACGCCGTACAGCTTCTTGCCCTCGTTGGCGATTCCTGGCGGAGGGGGGGGGGAGCGTAAACGCAGGATACCGGCACCCAAGTCGGGGGCAACTCTGCATGCGAATGGGAGCGGACCAGGGGGTGGTTATATACAAAGGGGAGAGTCATGGACGCTAAATGGCATTTACTCGTTCCGCAAATTCTTACGAATGCGCTTGGCGATGGCAGCTGTAGGCCATGTGACCTCATGGCTTGATGGCCAGTGGCTGCATTTCCTGGGATGTAGGTTGTCAAAACTGTCGCAACTATTTGCGCGTGAAATACACTGTAAAATGCTTGTGCCGACAGCGTTAAATTAGCAGTGCACGCTGTTAAATAACGACTCTGTTGAAGAACATTGTCGGCACGGTTATTTAAAACAATAAACTGTACATCAATAGCGTGTGTTGGCATCAGTGCTTTCCTTTCGGTGAGTTACAATAGCCTGCCCGCACATTTATTTTTATGACCGAGTGCTGCTTATTCCAATAATAGACTTGTAAATGTATGGTTCACAGTAGCAATACAGCCTTCGTCACTGTGGCTTTATAACCACACGCCGATTTCGGTGAATTGTAGCCGCCGACAATAAAACAACGGGGTCAGAGTTTAAAACTAAATACATGGATCAGATAATATATGCAAATTAAGAGTCATGTAGACTAGGAAAAGTGGGTTCGGGCAGGACACATCACTGGCAAACATGAAGGCGGGTGGTTGAGATAAATGACGGACTGTCATTCAAATGAGGGAACACCCTCGTGAGTACGTCTACCACACAGATGGAGTGATGAGATCAGTCAGTACGAGTGCCATCGCTTTCTATGTATGTAAACGTATTTCGCATCGTACAAAGCCAACCATGCTAATTGAAGGGCAACAAACTTAATGCAAAAAGCAGTTCTAAAAGAAATTAGTTTTCAATCGAGGTTTAAAAGTGCATAGCTCCAGTAGCTTCCTAATATCAGAGGGAAGAGCGTTCCAGACAGCCGCATAAGCACATCTGAAAGCGAGCGATGCGGTGGCCGTCTTTGTTCGATGGGTAGCCAAAATCCGCTGCGAGAATGACCGGAGTTCGCGTGATGGTTTTCAGCGAGGTTCATTATTGGCAAGCAGCGTGGGGAGGTCTTCAGCCACCAGTGAATAGATCAAGGCTGATGGCAATGACACTAAAGGAAGTCTGGTTGATTATTTCTCCGACCAAACAAACACAAGATAAAGATATGAATTTTTATTGTTAAGCAATAAGCCCACCTACGTGGCGTCATGCACACACACGCACACACTTCCTTTGGCTAACCGCCTTTGACCTTGAGCGCACACCGCTGGCGAAGTGCGCGGTCAAAAACGCGGAGGAGGGCGACGGCGTCGCGGATTCTCACCGGCCACGAGGTTCCCGGACTGTGCCACGACCTTGAAGCCTTCGGCCACCTTGTCCACGCTGTCGCCATGCGTGAGGAGCACCTCCTCCTCCTTCTGCAGGCCCCTACACGAGGACAAACAGCACGGAACGCGCGCACACAGCAGCCCCGTCAGTCTGCAGTGAGCGGCAGAAGGCCGTCATCGAGCTCCTCTTCGAGGTAGACGCAATCTGCTTTCGTGTGAACGTCCCGTGCTATCTGACGTCTTTATAACAAGGTTTTCTTTTGTAATCCGCGGTAAAGTCATTTTCACGCGCACCGCCAAATTTCCCTATCCAGTGACAACGGCACTGCGCCACCACTCCCCTCAACTAACACTGGGTAACAACCAAGAAATTACTAGTATGCTAACGGTACGGACGATTTCGATTTAAAGCTTTCGTGACTGCAGGGATTCATCTTCTTGGTTCTTTTGGTAAAGTCACGTAGAAGGGAAATAATAAAATAATAAAAATAAAACATAATAAAATACAATTCTCACGACGTTTCGGACGGCTGCTTGCGTTGGTGGCCGAAACATCGTGAGAATTATATTTTATTATGTTTTATTTTTATTATTTCATTTATTTCCCTTCTACGTGACTTTACCGAAAGAACCAAAAAGGTACGGACGATGATCCTTCTACATAAGGATAGAAGATTAACTCGCTTAATAGTTTCAGAATATCGAGTCTCGGTTACGCGACCGACCGCAATGGTGTGCACCGACATCGGTAACACGTAAAACGGTGCCAGATTGGGTATTCAGGTTGCGCTTTCCAGTAAGCACGGTCACGGATCTTCCAGAAGCCGCTGTGTGTGGGCGGCGCGTGCGCCCGTGGGGGCCACGTTACCGGAAGATGGAGCAGCTGTTGTCGATGCTGATGGCGAACTGCCCGTCCTCCCGCGTCGGGGTCCGGTGCACCGTGCCACCAAACACCTTGTTCAGCATCTGAACAGGGTGCCATGTTGGCGAGATGTTAACTACCTCGCCTGGTATGCTGGAGGTCATGGGTTCGATCCCGACCCTGACACCTGCTGTATATTTGGAGTTTGTATTTCGATCCCTCCCCCTGTGGTCGCGTGGATTTTCATCCAGGCTCTCCGGTTTTTCCCTCCACATTTAGAAACGTGCATTTAGGGCATTTGGCTGTTATACATTTCCACACAATAAGCCATTTCGTTGAGCTATCATTTGTGGCCAGGTCGCTTCTGAAAAAGAGCTATATAGCTGGTAAAATTTTTAATAGTTAATAGTTTGGTTTATAGTTTATAGCATCTGAAACAGATGTCCAAGTTGGGTGGCGAGTCAAAAAGGTACAACAGGTTTCCCGAACAGTAAAATATAGCCAACAACAGTTACGACGCACCTGCATGCCGTAGCAGATGCCGAGCACGGGGACGCCAAGCGTGAAGATGGCAGGGTCAAACCGTGGCGCGTCCTCCGCGTACACAGAGTTGGGCCCCCCGGAGATGATGATCGCCCTGCATCACAAACAACGTACAGAGATGCCAGCGTTCAATTTGTACGTTCGGCAGGCACTTGGGGTATCACCCCCCCCCCCCCCCTTGAGGTGGGCGCCAGGTATGCAGGAGGTCGTGGGTTCGAACCCATCTCTGACGCCTGCTATATATTTCGAGTTTGCGTGTCTCTGTGGCCGCGTGGATTACTCTCCGGGTCCTCCGGTTTTCCCTCCACATTTAGAATCAACGTGCGTTAAGAGTATTTGGCTACTATACATTTCCACATAAGCCAATTTGTTCAGCTTTCATTTGTGGCCAGGTCACTTCTAAAAAAGAGCTACATAGCTCAGTGGGCCTGATCTGGCCAACCACCTCCTCATGTGCCTTCATAGGTGCTCGCTAACAGCACTTGCCTCAAACGTTTGTTCAGGCTTAATGGAGGATCTTTGTATGTCAATGTAAGTGCACCTCCGATTAGCACGATTGGCTACGTACAGTGCGAAAGAAGTTCAACATGCATAAATACATAAGTGCAGTTGTGTCTGTATGTGTTTATGCGAGTGTGGGTCTAGCAGCGTGAGTGCATGTGCGCGTTGCCAGCGAGCACCTGAAGCCCTGCTCCTTGAGCACGAAGGCCGGCGTGTCCAGCGGCCGGATCTCGGACTGCACGAGCAGCTCACGCACACGCCTGTCGATCACCTTGCCGTACTGCGCGCCTGCGTCCAGGATCACCACCGCCTCCTCATACCGCGGCACACCCTCCGCCGCCATTCTGTCTACCGCGCCACCGCCCTCCGCCTGCGTGTGTATGTGTGCATAGTGGGGAGCGGTGGTGCAACCGTTAGCACGCTGCGCTACGAACCCGGCAACCCGAGTTCGATTCCCACTCATGAATAACAGCAGTCACGAATATCTGAATCGGTCCTTTGCCTCCCCTAGGCCGACTCATCCTGAAATGACTACCTGGTGCGGTGTGTAGTAAACATCACCACTGGGGAGACAAAGGCAGTCGAGCGTGTTGCTGGCCAACCACCCCCTCGTGTGCCGTGCCGGGCTTCATAGATGGTCGCTTACAGCACTTCCCCCAACAATCTGTTAAGGCTATAAGGGGATCTGTCTTTTTTTGGTGAGGGCAAGGGGGGGAATGGTGAGAAGACAAAGAGAGAATGACGTGAGAAAGACATTAAACCTTCTAAGGACCGCTCTTATATACTTTAAGAAATGTGGCGTTGGGCAGGACAGGTTGCTCAATGGTTGGTGGCCGTGAAAACCTAATGACCAAAGTCTGGGCGCCTTTAACTGTGTGTGTATTACCTGACTATGACATACGGATCAGAAACATGGAAACACCAACAAAGAGAATGGAACAAAAGCTGAAAAGTGCACAAATAAGCACAGGAGGTCCATGCTTGCAATTGTACTTAAAACAAACAGGGAACGCGCGGATTAGCAAACACAAACCAATCGGAGGCACCATATTTACGGTCAAGTAAGTGGGCTTGGGCAGGCCTCACATCAAGTGACGATGGCCGGTGGCTAAGTCTAACGACGGAGTGGCAGCCGAAAGATGGCACGTGCCAAAGAGGTGTAATGCCGCTGAAGACGTGAGCTCGTGTGGAGGAACCCGATGGATTGTTGAGTAGCAGGATGGCGAGAGATGGCTTTGGCTCGGGGAAGCCTTCATCCAGCAGGGGTGGAGGGTGGTTTTTGATATAGATTATGAATCCTAATCTCGTTTAATGATCCAGCAAAGCCTCACCAAGTCTCAAGACGCCACACTTGTTGCGCTATTGCTGTGCGTGAGTAACTAAATTAAAACCTACTTAGATCGCCTTACGCTAAATGTCAAAGGAAGAAAGTGATCAGTACCGTAGACGCACGTGCTTTAACACCAGTGGCAACTCTTGTGAAGGGGTACATGTGATATCACCCAAGGGGCAAACGTGTCGCTATAAACAGAAATGTGGTAATGCTAACAACGTTGCCAATACACTTACGACATTTCTGCCCGGAACCTGTGATTGGCCGGACGTAGCCAGCAAGCCAATAATCGTAAACTCCCAACACCTGTGACTCTCACACAGGATTCCGATGTGAGCAAGTTGCAGGGAAACGTATGAAAAGCAAAGAGCAAGGGTCCACTCGTCTATCTGCACAAAACCCACCTGCAGGCAAACGGAGCCATGCTTTTGGTTATGGTCGCTAAAAGCGGATCTGCTGCGAGATACAAGCCGATAACGTTTTGCTTGTAAGGCAGCCGCTCTGAAGGTTTCCCTGCCCTACACTCGATTTGATCTCACTTCTCAAATGATCAAGACCACGGCGTGGTGCTCGCCTCGACTGGTGATTCTCAGCCAACGGTGGAAATTCCACTGACCCAAGCCACAACGGCTGTTCACGACCCACAAAGTGGGCCCTCATTTTAACCAGGTGGAGTCAACTCCCGACTGGTAGAGACGTGGGTCTCGCTACGAATGGTGCCATTGTCTCCCGAATCTGGAGACACAGAACCACGCATTAACTCATGTACGGTCAACGTGGCCTTTTAAGCATAACGAAATGAGGCACATAAATATTGTGCAGCGCAGAGTTTATAAGTAATAACTTCAACTCGAAACGAAACAAGCACACAGTATTGGCTCGTTCTCAGAGACAGACTCAAAGGAGTGAGAAACAATAGGCAAGCGGGTCAGGCAGCTCCGCGGAGATCCAGCACCAAATTTACCCCCAAGTTCTGTAATCATCTATATGTTCAGGTGTTATTGGCCAATTCATGAGTGTTTACATATGGGAGGAAACTGGAACTCCTAGAAAAAATAAACGATTTGTGCAAGGGGGCAATACTCTTTCCCATACTGATGGAACAGGTGGGGGGGGGTCCACATTAGCTGTACCGCCAGGGTATGGCACCTCGGTGCCCAAGGGAAGGGAATTTCGCGACATTTGTGCGATCCACCAACCCTGATGTCCTCCACAGTGCTGCAATACGGGCATGTGGCATTATTGCCCGGCTACAGGTACAGGCAGATATCTCGTCTCCGAGGCATTCATCGTCTGGGACCCCGTCTAGCAGGAGCCCTTACACATAGGTATACCTGGTCATGTAAACAAATACATAAGCGTGGCAAACGCATTGTCATGCATGACACACATTAGTACCCTAATAAACCACGAGCGCCAGCCAGACTCTCAATGGGAGAAAAATCGATGCGAGCAAACGCTGCTCGATGAAGAAATAGGCGGTGGCGAAACAGGAAAACGAAGGGAACAAAAGCGTGAACAGAGATAGCCACAAGGTAATGCAAATCTCCCAATAGGGACGAGGCTCAAGTTCGAGCTCAGGATGTATTTACAAGGTCACTGCATCGCGCGCTTTCTCAAGCGCTTCTGCGGCCGTTGGCAATGCTCTTCCTTCTGATATTAGAAACCCACTGGAGCTCTGTATTGAAAACTAATTTCTTAAGAACAGTGCGAAAGACGTTCAATATACATACGTATTAAGACCTGGGAGCCAGCCTTTGATTTTGGGTTAGAGCTTAAAGGTGAGGACTCGGACTATACACGGCTGGCTCTGTATGACGATTACGGCATTTTTCGCAGGTCACACTCTACCCTTCCCGCTGCTGCCACTCGCGTTGTAACTTAAGCACACGGGCCACATTTGAAGGCTCCAGTGGCCAACGCAGCAACGATGCTTTCCTGGGTGCACAAAAACACAACACTGTACGAAGACCCCAGGGCCGGCCCAGGAACATGCTGGCGGGACTATGTCGCTCTGCTGGCCTGGGGACGCCGGGGAAAAGGAGGTCTGGACCGCCCTACTCAACATGCTGCTGCCGCGACCCTCACCATGACAAGCGGACTGAGAAACGAACGAACAAACAGAACACAACAGCAGATGAAATGGAGGTCATCGAGACAAAACGAACCGCAGAGCTGCGTTACACAATCCTTTCACAAGAAATCGCATCGTGCTTCTTTTTTTTCCCGAATTACTTTAATTGTCCACGTTGGCGCGAGTAATGCAGGTCGACGAAATTTGGTTTGTAAAATTCACGTTATTTCCACTCGTGTGAATATACAGCATTTCCTCGTTATTCACGAACTTGGCTATTCGCGATATTGGCTATCTGTAAATCGCATCTGGAACTCTACATGACTGCATCGTGAGAGAGAGAAAGTGATGAGATAAAGTGATGAAAAAAGTGATGAAAAAAGTAATGAAAAAAAGTGATGAGAGAGAATGTGACGAGACAGAATGATGAGATAGTGATGAAATAGAAAGCTTATTTACGTCATTATTTTAGGTAATTCATGAAAATATCATTATCCGCGACATTTGCTATTCATGAGCCTGTCCGGAATGTATCCCTCGCGAACAACGAGAGAATACTGTGATTCCTACACGTGTGGTATCTGCCTTCCCGCCACTGTTCCTCCTCCTCCTCTTCCACTTATTCCACAAGAGACACTTCCAGACAGATACTTCTGAAAGTCTCTTTGAACAAACGAGCATCATTCGTCGTTCATCCCCTATGAGCAGCACTTATCAGGTGGTGGAAGATCCACCTTGCCATGGAAAGGATGAGTCTCTCCATAAAAACAGTGCTATCAACTTCCCGTGGAAGTGTTGGAGCTCGACTCAGCATTGGACAGCTCCAAGTGTTTAATTTAATTACAGAGTGCTAGTAGGATAACTGAATATATTATAAACAAAAAATATACAAAAAATTGTATTGAATTGAGGAATTAAACAAGTAACGAAATTAAACTAAGGGAAGAGGTTCATCGGGGGTCAATGACGTTCATCCCACCATACCTCACACGGACGTTTCCTTCCTTCTGCTAAGATCATGGGGTCGGTAACCAAAACAAGAGCAGCCATTTTTCTCAAATTCGGTAAAAAACCCAACATTCTAAGAGCCGCAGCGCACGTGAATATGAGACGGCGGTCACAATAAATTAATATCGCCACGAGACGGTCCTTAAAGAGCCGCATGGGGCTCTGTAGCTGCAGGTTGCTGACCCCTGGTCTAGATCCTTTAGCTGTTCCAGTGTCGACACCGAATCTCCAAGGGCCGCTCTTCCAGTCTCACCACCACTACCGCCACCACCACCGCTGCTATCTGGCTTTAGGTCTTCCCCCCTTGGTCGCCGACTTCTTGGTGTCCCTCCAAAGCCCGTCTCAGTAACTTGCCCTCCTCTTCTATCCTGCACACATCGCCCAACAATCAAAACCTTCTCCCTTCGTGAAAATATTTACACAGTTTCTTGACCCACATTCTATGACTATTCGATCGCTATTCTATACCACACCTCCCACGTTGTGCTTACCCTATGCCAAAACAGCTGCCGTTGAGTGAACACCGTCACCCCCCACCCGAACCCCGGGCTCGTGGTGAAAGGATAAACTGAGCGGGACTCCTCGTCGAGTGCCCACTGCGCTCTCCTGGCCGCCGTTTTAAGAGAGGCCGCAGTGGAGGCGGATAAACGCAGCCCCACGCCAACCCCACTCCCATCGTGGCTGGCGGGGGGTCAAGCGCACGCCTGTTTTCTCCAAACAACTACACGAGTGTCCACAAAAGACGCAAATACCGACCCGCGCCTAATCGGTTTGCGGAGGCGCATGACTGCCGTTGGCTGGCGTCCACGCTCTCTCTCCTCTCTCTCTTTTGCCATGAAAAGTGCATCCCGATCGTCAGGGGACTGACTCAGGATTTCGTCTGCTCGAGAGGTCTCGACGCACAAGCGTTTTGTTGGCGAAGCAAAGTGGCACGCTGTGGTTGGAGTGCTCAAACTGGCAGGTTGGAGGGTCCTGGGTTCTTGTCTCAATTGGTGGGGGGGGAAGAGGGGGGGGTCGACTCGGAAAATATCATCCACGGGCCGTGGGGATGATGAAATGTGAAGCGCTTCGTGGGAAGTCAATTGTGTGGTGGTAATATGGAGGGAATGGCTCCTGCTACAGCAATGTGGAATTTATGGCACTTGCTAGGGCCGTCAATGGATATGAGCGGCCCAGTGCAAGATTGAGCCGGGAGGCGCTCCGACTTTACTTTGCGCAAAAATCAACAGCGGTTGTTCGAGAGGAACCGCCCACTGCCGAGGGAATGTGGAATTTCCACAACTGGCTCTGTAGCTCGATGATGCAAAAATAAATCAGATAAAATGTTTCATTTATCTAATATCTCCAGAGGAGCTGCAGCCAAGAAATGGAGCGTTTATAGTTTTATATACATTCTTTTCATTTCACTAAGTAATTAATAAAATTTTCTTGCAAAGTTTTGCCACTTTCTCACACAATGGTTGCATTGTGGTGTACAGCGATTAGCATGACCCGCTTTCCAATAACTCCCAAAAATCAATGAGTTAATTTACATGAAAGACGTGATGGGGGAACTATTTAAATGAGGCCAAAGTTAATGAAAAGATCATCTGAAAATAATTGCCTACAAGCACGGCTCTCCAATCTTTATTAACCAAATTTAATGTTTAGTCTTTTTGTATACAGGAGTCATAAAATAGGTGTCGCTGTGTGAATCAACCAAAAATTTCCATGGACAAGTTTAGACTGGTCCCCACCACAGAAATGTTAAATTCCAACCACTGGAACATAACCGTGAAGAGACGGATACTGGCCCATGCACGGTTAAGCAGAGAAACTGACTCTTGTAGGAAGTTGACAGTGGTTGGTCAAAGAATCAATGGTACCTGCCAAAGTAATAGGAATTGTCATAAGCTGGCTCAGGGCTGTGAGTGGACTAATCTATATATATGTAAAATAGTCGAAAATTGTCTGTTTGTGGGTTTGTGTGTGTTCGCGCGCTTGCGAACGATTTGCCTCTCCAACGGTGGGATTAACGTACCACGCCGTAAGCTCCGCGGTGAGCAAGCGGTATTCCTTTTTCACATCAGTCAACTTTTAATTTGTATAATTAGCGATTTAGTGCGATTTTTGTGCACTTTCCATTTATGTATTTATTTATGACGCGTGCACGACCATACCAACTCACGCGCCTTTGGTGGGGGGATGGCCCATGTCAAGTCGCACGCTTTCGATGAGAGTGAGGGGGACATTTTCTTTCGCGTTAAAAATGCTATAAAAATACACTAAACGCTGACGTTAATTCTTCACTGTGTGATGTCCCCCCCACCCCGATGCGTGCAGTTATTACTACTGTAGCGTCGGTGTCAGGCATTGTATATAGAATTGTTATGCACACTTACCTGTAGTAGCACACGTGTCCATAGGGGGTGGTAACCCGGGATAGGCAGGATGAGCCGGGCCATTGGGACACTCAGCTCTCACAACCCCAAGAGAGGGGTTGGGGGAGATATTCCAGAGCCCCCTAGAGAGTTCCAGAAGGGGGGCGTGGCCAGGGGCGGGGAGACCTGGCCACGGGTATAAAAGCCGGATCTCTGGACGAGTCCGGCCGTCTTCGTCAAGCTGAAGAAAGAAGACCAGCTTGGCTAGGACGCTGGGAACCCCCAGACCCGCCGTCCTTCTAAGGGCCGGGGCTGTAGTGGGCCAGTGGTCAGACCCTGGGAACCCCCGGGACCCGACGTCCTTCTAAGGGCCGGGACCGAGTGGGCCAGTGGTCGGTCGGGACCCGAGGACGTTGGCTGGGTCGGGTCAGATAGCCTCCCTCTAGGTCCCCTTTAGCCGGAGGAACATGAGGGTAGTCCCAGTGATTAGGACACATTAGCCCGAAGCTATATCTCCGTGGGTATCGGGACGAGGGGCCGCCACCCCTATGTGTTAGGGATCTGTGTATCCCGCAGCTATCTTGAATTAAAGCGTTGCCTCAAGCGCTCCGTCTCCGGTCTCCCTGGAACCCACGACACTACTATACAGTCGCTAAATGCTACCACTATAGGCCGTAGATATTACTGCAGAGCGGCCGGGGACATCGTCGCTGGGGGGGTGGGGGTCAGTGGTAGCAGCTCAGCCCCAACCTGCCAAGGTGCCACCTCGGCCGGCTGGACAATCTAGGCGAGGCCAGAGACTCTGCATGGGACTAGGCCTCACCACGCCACTCTGTCAGGTGAGTACTTTGTGCTATACAGTCGATATATACTGCTATGGAGTCGGTACGCACTGCTGTAATCATAGCAGGTACCACCAGTCGGTATGCACTGCTGTAATCATAGCAGGTACCACCAGTCGGTATGCACTGCTGTAATCATAGCAGGTACCACCACAGTCAGTACGCACTGCTGTTAGATTTTTAAGAGTAGTTTTGAAATATTTTTAAGACCCGGGCAACGCCGGGTACTTCCCACTAGTATATTATATATAAAAAGGCCCTTCCAGATTCATATTTTTTTGTCATTTGTTGGCAAAAAAAAAATGCAAATGTAACACAACTTATGTCAGTGTCTCTCTTCTTAAAACGGGAGAATGGGTCAATTCCATCACCACTGGTGACACTGGGATATCAGTGTAAATTCCACATTCCCATGGCAGGGGCCAGTCTCTCTTTAGGATGACCACTGCCGATAAAACTGGACTGGATAAATTGTTCAAGCAAGTTTTCACCGCATTATAAAGCGATTTACACACACTGGGATAGAACAGTCTCCTGTGGCAAACATCAATCTCCAACACCAACTGTTTACACGGGCGGAGCACACTGTGACAGGAGCGCACGACACAGTGAGTTCCACCACAATTTATCTACAAGTAACCTTTTCCTTCTGTATAAACCGGCTTTGATCGGCTGTGGGCAGCGAAGAGCATGACGTGAGATGTGCAGTGCAGCAGTTCAGAATTGTGCAGGCCGCACGACTAACAAAATGAGAGAAAATGTAATTATCCCGGTGGCATGAGCTTCATCGTTACTCCCTCTCATATGAACATGGCTGCTGGTGGAGCTGTGAGAGTGCTTGACCCACAATCGGAAGGTTGCATCATGTTCAAATCTAGGACAACAGTCGAGTCAGCCATGTGTTCTCCACGGTTAATAAAAAAATAACTTCCACTGAATCACATGATTGTGTGAAGTCAGCAGTGGTTGTCAGATGTGCAAACTGATCCCTATGATGGGAATGTCAAATTGTGACCGTTGACCATCAACAAAAATTAGCACTGCCCCTTTGCTTGTTGGGGCAAAGGACCCATCTTGCCTTAAATTGGACTATCGAGATAATTGATCCCAACCCCTCATCTGGCGCATGGGTTTGAGGTTGCATCGCAGTCATGCAGAGGACTGTAGGGGCAGACTTCCACCGACCGAAAGCATCAAAGTGCTGCCCATTTGCGTGCTTAATGTCATGCTCCACTGTGGAAGGCGGTGGCTCTCAGACCAACAGAGTTGCGAGACAGCGCCACACAGCAGCACACTCAAAGGTACCATTGGGCGTGTACTTTTGATGGTCTATTAAAGGAAGGCCTGTTATCAATTCGCCGGGAATGTGTCCAATCTCGTCAGATATCGGCAGCTAAGTCGGGTTGAGCAAGGTTTGCGCTTGAAGGCTGACCACTATGCACAACAGGTGCTATAGGCTGCAAGGCTACGTGGAGGTCAGTGCAGCAAAATCCATTGTTGTAACTCACCTCTCCGCTTCCTTCAATAACCCGCACTGACAAGCATGGTGAAGTATGGTAAATGACTGCATGGTGTGTGCAGAAACCCTAATCCACCAGGGCGGTGGAGGAGAACTGATGATGTTCAACCCAGAAAGCTTCACACACCGGGTCCTCACGACTCCTCTTTGACATGTAAAAGTCAAAATGTCTCCTTTCTCAAGCTTAGTGTCGGGTGGTGATTATCTTTACAAGTGGCACTGTGAGGGTGGTGGAAACTCCACATTCTTATGGTGGGAGCCAGTCACATACAGGAATGGATTTGGCAATATTCCACTGACGCCTATAATTCGTGTAGTTGGAATTCAACTAGTAATAACGGACGTAAACGATGTTTACAAAAACTGTGCAAGTGCTGCAAATCTGGTTGCGCATTTTAAGGTAACAGGTTAGAAAGATAAAGTCATTCACAAGTTTTTGAGAGAGTGTGGTTTAAATACCGCCACCCCAGAGACGTACACCTAGCAGGAATGGGCCTGGTGCTTGCTCGAGTTGCTAAAAAGGATTGGCAATACACTCCACAGACACATGCAAGATTGATCAATTAAGACTAAGGAGTCGTGTTCACTATTTTAGCCTGGAGACCATCACAGTTTTCTAGACTCTATCACGGGACAGTCACATTTTGAGATGTTTACCCCTAATATGTCAGAAGTACACGTACACAAAAAAACTAACTCTGTAAAGATATGTTTCCTATTTGCTGGACTGCCTGCTGCAAGGCACATCACTATGTGCAGCCCTGTGGTTAACCTACTACTCAATCCACAATCAGAAAGACACGAGTTTACTTTCCCAGTTGGGGGTCGACTAAACCCATCACTCCTTCGGGGGTTGTAAAACAGAGCACTACCTTGTAGAAAACGAACAGCGGGGTTGTCTTGTCCGGCAGAGAAACTGTCTCCGTCATGTTAACGTGGAATCCCCCCCCCCCTGCTAGCTCGGGGTGGCTGACAAGAGTACCGCCCGACATTCGTTGGAGCAAGTAGACGTTTTTTACTTCCTAGCTGGAGATTAAGCGAAGCAGTGACCCAGCAGTGTGCTGTGTTGAGCACAATCCAGTCTTGTTCCCCCACCTCCCCCCTCTTAAGTGCCCAAGGCTGCCTGGTGCCACGAATAAAGCAGACGCCTTGGACGCTTCTACACGCACAATTTAACGCACTCCAAAGCGGCTGCAGAAATCCTGGGCGGGTGCGGCAGTGAAAAGCGCACTGTATGTGCCCGAGTTGCGGGGCGTACTAATGAGAATCCCTCCCCAGTCGTGCTCCATTTAAAATCAATCTCACCTCCCCATTCATTAAGCAGTGCCTTATAACCGAAGAAACCCTACACATAATAGGATACAATTTCAAAGGACCCCACTTCAGAGCAGGGGGGTACAGCCAGATTGAGTGACTAAGCGGTTGGTGATCACACTTTAGATATGTAATGTGCCCGAGAAAAATAATATGCCAAACCCCCCCCCCCCACCGCCTGACATTGGGCCCTTAACGATTCACAGATTCATCAATTCAGTCGGATGATTATGCTCACATATACATGCACTGAATTGCGTGAGAAGCAATTAGGAAGAATGACAAACTGTTTGTCACATATGGGCCAGCTGGGAATCAATTTTAGAGTATTTTCGATTGGTTCAGAATGAATAACCAACAAACCCCGAGAGCGGCGGTGGCCAACCGGTGTCTCCCGAGCCACACGAGGGTCTTTAATCCGCCACGTGCGGCTCTATCGAAGGGGCACGTCAAACGCACTATCCCAATAGTAGCAAAGAATAATGAACGTCTCCCGTACGATGTCAAAAACTGTAAAAATATCGACACACTTTTACATATATACACTTAGCTCTTTGCAGAACTCATGGGTACTATTTGGCTCTTGGTCTATTATAGATCGGCCACCCCTGGCCTAGTGAACATCCTTTATGTGTAGTGACATCGGGGATGTCACTGTATGGTGCCGGCCCAGGAGGGCCGTGTCGTGCGATGTTCTTACGTCGCGGACAGCACCGGGTGGGTTGCTGTGTGATGCCGGCTTTAGCACAGCACGGCGTGCTATGCATCGTCATCGCGTACACCCCGTAGGCGGGTGTAGTACCAGCCCTAGTGGGGCTTGGTGAGCGCTGGGATAGCGCGGGCACCGCGCATAGCGTGGAGTGCGGGCTCCCACAAGGGGAAGCGGGAGAGTGGCAGCCCAGGGACAGGGTTGCCCTGGGCCATGGCACTCTGGTTGACCACGTAGACACGTGATCTGGAGTGTCCACAGAGAAGGCCCCAGGTGGGGGGGGGCTAGGGGGTGATCACGTGTCCGGCGAGAGCACTCGAGGGGGATCCAAAGGGAGCTAGAACGCTCGAGAAGGCGAGCAGGGCCAAGGGCGGAGCCGGCCCCGACCCGGGAGGATATAAGGTGGGTCCCTGAGAGGGACCGGGGTCGCTTCGTTTTACAAGCTGGAAGCTCCACGTCTACAAGCTGGAAGCTCCACGTCTACAAGCTGGAAGTTCTACATCCTACGAGACATCAACACATGGCCGGGGACCCGAGTGAGGGTCCGACCCTTCGTAGCTGTAACTCCAACGTATCGTGTAGTTAGCTGGGTGGTCACCACCCCAGGCTGTATCTGGTAAAGGGGCAGTTACCCCTTAGTATAGACGTGTTACAATAAATGTGTTGCCTCTGAAGAATAATGTCTGCGACTCAGTTGGACTCACTACACATGTTCCAACGTCAGGCTCAAGACCGTCTCATCTTCTCCTCTATACACGTTTGTGTATAGAGGTTTCCCTCGCTTTATTCAGTTGATGCATTCGAAAAACAAGAGCGCACAAAGCGGAAATACGTAGCAAGAGACCAGTCGCCCAACTCAAAAGACAAAGCGAAACCGCATGAGACATCTGTCTGCCGAGTAGCGCATACAGTACGCACATTGTCTCGCGTCCGACCGCATACAGCGTATCATGGTTATAAATAGGTTAGCTACATTTACGTGAAATCGCACCAACCAAACCCACAAAGCGCAGGAAGCCTGTATATATACATATATAGAAATATTTTATCCATATTCCACTGTTATGTACAACATACTAATGAAGTAGCAATTTCACAATAAAAATAAAAGTTGTATTGTATAAATTATACACTTCATTCCATATTATAAAAAACAAATATTCATCACCACAATCAGCCTCGATCAATCCACTGCTGGATGGAGGCATAACTCGACAAATATTGGCAGATCTCAAACGTATCCATTTGAGACTCCGTATCATCGTTGTAGGAGTTAACAGACAACACGTGTTGTGTAGAAGCAGCCGCTGACTGCCCCGATCTCGTCAGTGCACACTAGTGGATTCACAAGCTTGTGAAGCGCTGAAACGAGAGGTCACGAGTTTTCCCAGAATAACGTAACGCGACGTTACAAAGCAGTTGATTCGATGTGTTTCTGATTAGATATCGTTTTCACCACAACGCCACCACATTCTAAGTCGTGTCCCGAGGCGGTTTGGCTTGCTGAGATCAGCATTGTTGGAATCTAGCTAACAGTGGGCGCATTTGGAACCGAGAAAGTTAGTATAGTAGTCGAGTAAGGGTCGAGCCAGCATGATCCCACACCTCCCCCCCTGCTCAATCGAGCAATCTCTGTAGTTTAGGCGAGATGTCAAACAAGCATTGATTTGTGCCTCACAAATACATGGACCGAGGTGCCTCAGAGCTGCAGTGCCGGTTACACGATGATGACGCCATACTCACTCATCTGTGAGCCCGCTGTAGTGTTGCATAAGTGTAAATGTGGTATTAAACCAACATCATCATAAGCCATGGTCTTACACTGCTGGATGTACGTCTCCCCCAAACCGTCAGTATTTCTAATGGTCTCTTGACGCAAAAAATCTACCTAACTCCTTGACAAGAGCTGATCACTCCATTTCTGCAGTTGATGTCCCCTCGAACATGTTCCCTCCTTTGGCTGACACTCTGTCATTATTCTCAACTGTGGACCATCATTCCTTCAAGAGACATTGCCCACCTAAGCCCGCTTTAAATGTCTTATCAGCCAATACATTGTGTCTCAAGTCAGACATTACTCCTGCCTCAAACATCCGTCTATTCACACTAAAGTTGCTCTCTGCCATTCCAAAGTATTTCACGCAGTAGATATAAATATCCTTCCCTTCACAATGTGTCACAATTTCCTGCATTATTCCCATTGCTACATTGACACGCTAAGTCCTTCACCACCCCCATTCTCACTCTAACCGATTTGACAGGCACCTCTGGATTACAGAGGTTCTCAAGAGTACACCGCTGCCGTACAGCAGTGGTTCTTGGCCCACTATCACACCTTGAATGCTTCCAAATACAAAGCCATCCTCGTCAGCCCCAGGCAGTCTCACCATGTCCACACTCCCTTCTAGCATATTGATCGCCGGCTCCGCAATCCATTTCTCCAACTGCATCCAAAGTTCCTTGGCATCACTCTCAAATCCGCATTATCATTTTGACAGCTACACCAACCACATCATCAGATGTTGGATCCATCACCTGAGGGCCCTTCGTCATTGATGTCCACTCATCACCACTGAATTCGCAATACCATTTCCTGCAGCAGTCAGGTCTCACCTTTCAACTCCGTCCTTATTGTATCTTCATCAAGTAACCTCAATAAACTCCAATGGTTGTAAAACTATGCTCGCCTGCGTCATCCACAGCACCTGTCAATCTTGGCTAGATTCCGTCACTTTCGCTTCACTCCTTCCACTGGCTTCCCATCGCCGGCAGGGTCAGTTACAAGATATGCTGCTTGTGCCACCATGTCTCTACTTTTCTGTCGTCCACCGTATGGCTCTTCGCTCCCTTCACCCCATTACAGCTCATGGTAGAACTCTCCGCACAGACACTCACAACCTCCTCTCTACACCAAGGTGTCGTTTCTCCAGGGTAGCTCTGCCATTTGTAACCTCATACAACTTCACATTCACAGCATTCAATCTATATCTACTCTTAAGAGACACTTAAATGCTCACTTCCTTCGCCGGTCTTTCGAGTGACACGGGATTAGGCTCTGCACCTCAGGGTTAAGTTCATTTATCTCCGTGAAATTATGTGCTTGTTACAAATTGCATTATTATTCCTATCGACGGCACGTACTACATTTTGCAGCACTTACCTGTTGAACAACCAGCAACAATTTAAGCCAGGGATCAACAGCGAATTACAATGTGTGGCAAAAATTCAACTGACATTTAAAGGCAATCAACATTAATAGAACTGCAGACGATTGCAGGGAGCTAAAATGTGTTCCCCCACAAGCCAAACATTATGTATGCAATATATATTTACTGTGCAAAAGCAATGCCATAATGAGCAACTATGTATGGGTCTGAAGTAAAATGGAAGTGAAATATAAAAATTTGCTATTTTGCCGGATTATTATTACAAGCCAAAGTCTCTGAAAATTATGTTGGGCGGAGTTCATCTACATTGTTCAGATAGCGATGGAAATTCCACATCTCTATGACAGGAGCCAGTTAAACCAAATAAACACAGACTTCTTACAAAGTGGTACTAATTTTCAGGAGGAACCTGCACTTGAAAGTTTGGTCAATTGCTTTTAAAGAATTATTTTGCATGGGGAAGGAATCCAGAGTACCATAGAAAAGCAAACGCATGAGGGGATCGCCTTTCAAAAGGTCCACTGACAGGTTAAAGAACACACTATAATCTCATAGATAACCAACAGCCTCGAGCACTTCACATATCTGCGTGACCCACCAACCACTGCCTCCAAGGCATTGGAAGGCATCCCCACACAATCACACCAGGCTCCACCTCGGTCCCGCATGGGAATGACGATGACCTGTGCCTGGTATTTCAACTCGTGACCTTGTGACTGTGAGTTGAGCGGCAAGATTAGCATTACAATAGATCACTATCCTTTGGCTTTTGTACTGGAGGTGACATACACCTACTTTGTGTCCCCTTTAAAATAAAGACATTTTCCCAGATGCAGGTCATAACCCCTTAGGGGGCAAGAGAAAAGCCTCGAACTAAAATATAATTAGCATCATAAAACATAAAATTACGGAAGGAAGGGAGTTGTCTAAGAGGGGCTAGAAGTAATAGTTTTTCAAAGTTTAGAAACCTTTTCAATTTAAATGTGTTTTTTTTTGTTTAAATGGAATTAGTTGTTCGGTCCAAACAAATCCAGCACTAATTTAAACAAGCGCTGCGATATCAGAATGATTAGAATAAAAAATATGTCTTTTTTTTTCTAAATCCATATTATGAAAAACAAATGATAAAATGAATAACACTTACCATCCAATGGCGGAGCCAGGATTTTCAGGTAGTGGGGGCAACCCCTCCAGCAATGAAAAATTATAGGAGTTGTTTAGCAAGTAAGGACTTGTCCCTTGCTTTTTATTCGACACGTGTGCGGCGATGGCGCAGCCATCGATCGAGGGTCGAATTCGAACTGTGTGTGATCGGCATCGCGCTCGCTGAAGATATGCCTTCAGGGAAGTCGTGTACTGTATACGCAACTGCGCACAATTCTGAGTCACTTATAACTGCTTTGCCGTTACTTATTGCCACTTATCGACTCAGACTATTGTCCTATCATCTCATAGAGTCCCTGGCACATACTAATATGCTACACAGTGGCAGTGGGGGTCGCAAAATGGCGATTTATTACTAACAAACCCCAATTATCTGATCGAAATTAGGGATTTCGATCAGATCATTAGGGGGGCACGTGCCACCCCACCCCCCCCCCCCCACTGACTCTGCCAGGGTTACCTCCAATGACCTACAACTACCCTAATGTGCGCATCGAACTGGGTGTAAGACAATGGAACTCCCAACCGAGTTATTTTCATGTCACGTATTTATTATTAATTCATTCCCCGCTGAAACAAGTGATGATGGATAGCGCTCGCCCGCATTGGTAGTGGAAATTCCACATTCTCACTGGATGAACCAGTCTCTCCATACAACAACCATAACCGACTTCGCACACGACGGTTAAACATTTGATTTGCAATCATGAGGTTCACCAGTTTGAATCCCAGCTCAGGCCACAATCATAACCCTTTCACATAAGTCCACAGTTTTTGATGACTTGCCCTCACCAAGGAAATATGGAGTTAGCACCACAGGTTCAGGGGCTTTCAATGGAGATGAGCACCACCCCAATGCTTCTTTGAGAAGAGAGACGCTTGGACTTTATTACTACTTGAGGGATGATAACACAGCAACACAAAACTTTCAGCAATACACTTGTGGTCTTCTATAACGCGGCGGGAGTTGTTGCATTCCTGAAGAACTCCGCGTTATGGAAAAATCACGTTATAATAAATAATATAGTTAAAGCACAGTCCGCGATAACACGTGAGATGCGTAACGCAGGCTAAACAAAGACTGAGGCGCATGGGTAGCATCTAGAAGCATCCAGCAGCATCCCAATGCCTTGTGCGATGCTACTCTGAGACAGCCGTACAACTGCTTATTCCTACTCGCGCTGCGATGTAGTTCCGTTCACTCGATCGCGTTATATCGAAATTCGCATCCGCGTGATAAAAAAAGTTCTCATATATTCAACGTGCTATATCCAATTCGCGTTATGAAAACACGTGGTGTTACAGAACATACTGTACTCAAAACATGCCCTCTTGATTTAGCACATGGGTGACCTTTAATCATTACGCAAAAGCACACACACCAAACCATTTGAGACAGTTACACAGCACACACAACGTTTGAGACAGGAGTACACAGCACACCAATGTGTCTCATTTATACATGCGGCATGCACACAAAATCGTCTGAGATGGGCACAGAGCAAACCATAAGTAATCTGAGACAGACAGACAGAGCCCACATCCAAAAGTCTGAGACGAGCACACACAACAGACACACTGCCGAGTTCAGACAAATAGTAAATCATTTGAGATACAAAGCACTTAACACAGGTCACCCGATACCATCACGATAAGCACTAAATGTCCATTCCTTCACAATAGAAAGACAATTTGTCCTGTGAGCGTGTGCGCCCGGCTGCTGCTAGAGGGCTGACGGCAGCCGTATAATCGCTGCTGTAATTTAAGCGATCGCTTAAAAATAAACACGAAGCGAAAACGATTTCACGCAGCTCCATCACGCGCTGCAGACACCCGCAACCCTTAAACAGCACACGAGACTGACTCTCTTGCGGCCCCATTTACACGCTCCAAGTTCAACTCTGAAACAGACAGTTTGCATTCGTCACAAGTGCGAGGTTAGGGTGAGATGTTAACTACCTCGCCTGGTATACAGGATGTTGTGGGTTCCATCCCAACGCTGCATGTCTCTCTCCCCGTGGTCGCGTGGATTTTTCTCCGGGTCCTCCGAATTTTCCCTCCATATTTAGAAACATACATTTTTAGTATTTGGCTGCTATACATTTCCACGTAAGCCACTTCGTTGAGCTATTATTTGTGGCCAAGTCAATTCTGAAGAACTATATAGCTCAGTGGGGCCTATCCTGGTAAAACATTTTTTTTACATTTTCTTGTTTGTTATTTAAGTAAAAATTCTGGACCATTTGAGAGTGCTTAAGCCGCTGTCACCAAATAAAACGTCTTCAGCGGATGTTTATTTTAGTTTGTTGTGAAATATATCAGGAGAGCGAAAGATATCGGTGTTATCCTCGTTAAGATTTGAAGGCTTCAAAACGTACAAATGAGTAACTATCCATGTGCTAAATATTACTCTGCAGGCAAAATTATCCAGCAGAAAGGTCCGGCTCACCCATATAAATCGGGACGTTTTCGGCATCATTGTCAACAATGCAACTGCGTGTAAAATATAACTTTAAAAACCAAGATACTACACTGTACTAGGCTGTAGTGAAGTCCAATACTTTGAAATTTTTGACCTAAGGCATTGTGGTCAATCAATGTTTGATCAGTCGCACTACGGCAGGAATTCAACATCAGTCAGTGGTTAAGAATATCTCCACAATTTTTGTTTTCACAGCCCTCGTGTCAATCCACCGCTGGATTAAAGGCTTCGACAACACGCCGTGTCGTACATTGGTGTTTGTTTTTACCAAACGCCACCAACATTGTCAGTGCGACTTGGTGGAAGACGATCTCAATCACCAGTTCAAGATATCGTCCGTTACTATTTGCCGGTGTCCGTGAATCGAACCTATGGTTGGGCCGAGGTCACAGCGCAGCGAAGTAACGAAACATCGTCACGGGTCCCACCATCCCAAATCCCGCCCTAGTAACGTGTAATTTCCCACTACTGGCTCTGCACTGATGGCGGAAGAGCACCTCTCGCCAGATTCGTCCGAGTGGTCCGTGCCAACGCATCTTGGCTTCGTGAAAACCCAAAGGAAAACACGACACGAATGTTCTAATCGTTATCGCGTGGATATAATAATTACATTTATATAGCGGCTTTTCATCAAGGATCTCAAAGCGCTGTGCAGGACACAGCAGCAGCAGACACTCAGCATACAAATTATAGTATAAATACATTTTAAAATTAATTTACTAAAATAACCAAAAGTTTAATAAGCGGAAGCGTATAAGTAGGTTTTAAGGTGCATTTAAAAAAATGTCCACAGGCTCCCGATATCTCGTGCAAGAGCTTTAACTTGGACTGTGTGCAGAGCCAATCGACTGCAGGACGAAGGCCCCCTTCTCCCCACGCCGTGTCGGCCGTGGGGGGGCAGGGGTGTAGGAGGTTTGACCATACTTCACCAAGCTGGTCATTGCCGGTTGAAGTGGAGATGGGGATGGGGGTCTTTTACATGGACTTCTCGCACAGGCGAATCGCCCCGTCGTCGATCCGATTCCTTTAACAAAAAGATGCAAACTCTCGCACCTTAAGATTCTCGTATCGACGTATACATAATTGAGCCCTCCTGTTGCGAACAAAGAAGGGTCTCTTCGCCCGGCGTCCTCAACGCAAAGCAGCAGCAGCACGCGTGAACGCTACAAGACGAACACACACACTCACTAGGAATCGACATCGCGCTGTTCGACACAAACACGATTCCCCCCCCGTAGTCGTCAAGAATCGATTCCGCATCCTACACGCGCGCACGTGGAATCGACGCACCGCCGCGAGCCTCCGCCAGCAGGCCGCGGCTAGCGCCCGCTCGCTTCAGCACCTTCGTCTCGCCATTGCAGAGCGCCATGGAGGTCGTCGCCTCTCCTCCGCCGCGTCTCGCCGCCGCCTCCGTCGCTCGCCGCCGCGCTCACCGACTCCGCCACTCGCGCCTCAGCAAGGCGCCTTCGCTTTGGCGCCCAAAGTCCAAACGCGGAGGGGGGGGCACGGGCAGCCGGAAATGGTGGTCCGCCGGGCGGATGTGACGTCGGAGACGAGCGCGGGGGGAGGGGTCTGAGGTTTTGTGTGGGGGGGGGGGTGCCCCGCCCCGCCCCCTCTCCCTCAGCCAGGGTTCTTAGGGTTCTACAGCACGTGGACTGGATGTAGGTACAGTAACCTGCTATGATGGGTGAATTGTTACGAGCAGAACTCTGTGATGTCTCTTAACATTTGAGTATATATTTGATTGAGCCTATTGGCAAGGTCCGACTTGTTTAAACAAAGTCTGCTAGATTACACCACATGCTATTGGTTGTATTTGATGGGTGTATTGAGATACAGTACAGTAAATGTGCACGTGTTATTTGATAAGGGTTATACAGTACCGTATATGGGGTTAATTTGAGGACAAAACGGATGTATTGTAACTGGATAGGGTTCTTATGCTGTCTTTGATTGAGAAGAGCTATTGTAACGGAACAAGAGTTCTATAGTTTATATGTGGAGTTAATACTAGGAATGGCTTTGTTTTTACAATCCAGGTTTTTTTTTTGGAAAGCATCATTTATGAACCGGAGAAGAAATGCAAATCGGACACATGGCAGTGACTGTTCAGAAAAATCGACTTGCGTAGGACACATTTCTGCAAGACTCAGCAAAATATAACACTGCCTTAAAAAATTAAAACCGTGGCGACGTTTCAGGCAATGGTCCTTCATAGCACACGCGTCAGTACGTGGTGTCCCATGAAGAAGACCCATTTCCAGAAACGTCGCCTCGTATATCATTTTTTAAGGCAGTGTTATTGATGAATGTATTGATCATCATTAGACGTCTTTTGCCATGTATTGACTTTTTGTACTGTGTTTATGCACCACTGCCAACGCAACCAGCAGCATCACCATTGGTATACTTCTGAAAGGTGTTGGTTATTGGACGAGACTGGTAACAGAGTGGGCAGCAATGTTATGTAAGGATCATCCCCCGAGAGGGCGACCAGCGTGGAGCCGTGGACTGATGAGATTGGCATATTGCAGACGCGAGTTGGATTGTCCCATTGGCGGACGATGGATGGGGGAGTGGTGACAACGTGGAGTCAGCCAATTTTAGAAGACAATGTCAATTTATCCCTTTGCAAGGAATAGAAATGAACGACATTGCGTGTAAGATCACAGCAGTGCGGCAGCGCGTTCTCCGCTTGCTGTCGAGGCTTGCGGTACGAATCCAGCAACCGGTCTGATTATTTGTGCGGGTTTAATAACAATTTTTTTAAACTTAATTATTTTATTTTACTAGGTATGCCCACTGAGCTAAATAGCACATTTTCAGTAGCGACCTGGCTATCACAAATGATAGCTCAACAAAGTGGCTTATGTGGACATTTATTGCAGCTAAATACTCTAAAACGCGTGTTTCTAAATGCGGAGAGAAAGTCTGGAGGGCCCGGAGAAAAATCCACGCGACCACGGAGAGAGAGAGACACCGAAAACTCCAAATATACAGCAGCATGCGTCAGGGTCGGGATCGAACCCACTACTACCTGTATACCTAGCGAGGTAGTTAACATCTCGCTACCGCCGCACGCATCTGCTTACAACTACCCACGCATCGTCTGCTTCACTCAGAGTGAATTTGAAGGATCCCCTGACGTAATTGGTAAGAGTAGGCCACGTAGTGTCCCAGCGCCAGGGTCTAAACATGCCAAATTAAATGACACCGCACATTACTGAGTTGGGATTATACACAGGAGCAGGCATCGCCCCCTACTGGCAGGATAATGCCCCCGGTCACTCTTGCAAATGGGACGAACTTAGTCTGTTGCGTTCTGATCTCGTTAAAATGTTACGTGTGATACAAACTGTTCGATAAAAAGTTATCTAATAAAGAGATCGATCTAAGTGTAATTGCTTTTATGTAATGATCTACTTTAACTTTAAACTTTAGTTTGTCGAAAAAAATGTACAACTCCAAACAAACGTGTGAAGCATACTTGAAACAATCTCGTATTCAGTGTATACATTTTCTAAAAAATCCTATTCTAATACTGTCCGTAGCTCGTAACCTCTCTATAATTCACAGCTTCCTAATCTACTTCTGTCCTTTAACACAATTCTCACTCCTTTTGGTCGTTTCCCGAAAGTACATGCGGTGCACTCCTGACATAATGAACGCATCACCGCTTTGTTTTATCTCAACTTGTGCGAAGTGGCCTCGAACCTTGGGAGGCATCAAAGGCGCTTTCAACAATGAAGATTGTCATCATTGCTAACTTGTCTCGATGGCCGACACGCGCTTAACGTCAATCAGCCTCGACACGTGCGCATAAACCACCATCAGTGATGTATTCATGCAGTATATGTATCTCCCATCCTTTCCCCTTGCTAGGGAAGCAAGGTCACGATTTGAAGTTTTCGTGACTGCAAGGGTCGATACTCTTTGGTTTTTTCGGTAAAGTCACGTAGGTAAAAAATAAAATAAAAATAAATTAAATCACGACGTTTCGGAGGCAACACAAGAAGACATAAGCTTGTCTTGCCTCTGAAACGTCGTGATTTTATTTTATTTTTTACCTACGTGACTTTACCGAAAAAAACTGAGTATGGACGTCTCCTTCGTACATCCGTGTCTTGACGTAAACAATAACTCGCGTATTTAACACAGTCAGTCTCATGGCCTTCAGGTAGTGCATACATTTTGCAGCAATTATTCAAGTACTGTGGACCGGTTTTGACATGCAGTGTCTCATCGCAAAAGAGGTTTTTAACCTCAAGGTTTTTTTTTTCCTGGTTTAATAAAGGTGAAATAAATTAATCAGCAGAGCCAGGTTTTCATGAATAAATGTCGATTCACTTCCTAATTTAGAGGCAAAGACCCGGTCTGTAAATGGGTCCAAGTTCCACACAAATTTATATCCTAATACTTAACTCAAAACAATAATTCGCGTCAATGTGGAGAATATAAATAGCTATGATGTACAACTTCTTTTGCACCGTACGTAGCCAACCGTGCTAATCAGAGGCGCGGATTTTTTTTCACGGTGAATCAGTCAACTACTGTTGCAACATCTCCATATATACAGTCTCTCCACTAAAACAAAGAAAATTAATGTCTATTTTTAAAGGGTTAGAAAGGGAATGTATTCAATGAAGCATTTTGACCACAGAGAAATAAAAGTCATAGGGTAACGAATCAAATAGGAGCGTGGTCGAACTCGGTGGGGCTCCCAACCAGTGGCCCGCGAATCACTGATGGTCCACAAGGCCGTGGTGGGAAGTGGTCAGTGGCACTGTTGTAGATAACATTTTTACTGGTAGGAACCACCTGGTTCCACCAGCCCACAGGGGATTATTGTGTCCGTCCGTCGTGCATCAAAAAATGGGAGGGGTGGGGCTGGGTGGAGAGGGGAGGGTGGGGAGGGGAGGGTGGGGAGGGGCTGGGTGGAGAGGGGAGGGGCTAGGTGGGGAGGGCGGGGCTGGGTGGGGAGGGCGGGGCTGGGTGGGGAGGGCGGGGCTGGGTGGGGAGGGCGGGGCTGGGTGGGGGGTGGCTGGTCACCCCGTGGTACCCTGATAAAACTCAACGTTTAACCTACTCACGCCGACTTGTGCCCACTCTCACAGTCGGCCATATTTGCGGAATACACCACGCCGCCGTTGACCCTGACCATTGACCGAGCAACCCAACGTTCCTACCAGCTCCCTCCGCAGGAATGTGTTTATGTACACAGGTCACCTTGATTTATTTTCAGTGCAAAGGTATTATTATTGCTCGTGTTATTTAGACTTAATCAGTGTGGTTATAGACTGAGTTTAAGACAATGCTGGTCCAGCTTTACATCAAAACATGGCCTTTGGCAACTTGCCCCATGTTTGGTAATGGAGACTGAGTTTAAGACAATGCTGGTCCAGCTTTACATCAAAACATGGCCTTTGGCAACTTGCCCCATGTTTGGTAATGGAGACATTAAGTACACTTTTTCCAACAATCAAATAAAAAAAGTCGGGCCTATAGAATTTCAGTCTTTTATATATGTTAAGCACACGGCGAATCAGTGTTACAAGAGTAAACGTGTATTAACACCAGAGTGGTTTACGGACGTGAAAGGGTATATTCAGTGAACTGCCCCATAATCATAAATAAATTACGTGATGAATCTCACGTGTAATTGTGAAACGGAGTCCACCTGGCAAGGGAGCTTTATTGTTTAAGCCACACAACACAAACTAGGTGGAATATTCTCCACGGAAAAACTTCGTGTTCACACCCTATCCTTGATTGGGGGCTATAAAACATTCCAGGTTTTCCAAGGCCCCCCCCTCCCTCTCACCAATCGCGTCGCACGCTCCCTCTCAGCTCCTCCGAACCACCCTCCTTACCCATTTTACAGCTCTTTACCCTTCCTGAATCTCTCAACAAATCCTCTGCGTCCCCACTGTGCCGATTATTGATTTATTAAGGGGACTTTAGAGATCTTTACAATTGTGCACGAACCAGCATGTTGCAGCCAGAGTAACGCAATAGCGACTCGGGGATTGGACCCTAAGCCACACGCGCACATTAGGGCAGCTGTATAAAGATTCGTGTTTTGGAGCTCTCTTCAGAGTTGGCAACACTAAAGACGGAGGGGATTGAGCAAGCAGTGTTGCGTTGTGCGGCGTGTGGGCTGATGTCGTGTCTCTTGGTCCCTTTCAGAGATACGAAAGCAACCCAGAAGAGCACTTTTGAATAAAGTGTTGCCATTAAAAGAGCCACTCGTGGTCCCTCTTTGTGAAGGTGTCCCAGCCATCTCAGCCAGCCGCGTGGTATGGAAGGGGACAAGGACTCAGCGTTACACAATCGTCCCCGATTGTTTTTGGAATGCTAGCCGGTGCTAGCCGGGGTCAAGTTTTGACAGATTTGTGCATCCCTACTCAATGGATGGCCCCCATTGTAGTTGAACACAGGCAGTATGGATATTATGGGTGAGATAGTACACAGAATGGATGAGACGAACCAGTCAGTCTGGTAGATTGGTGGCCTGTTGCAGATAAGCAGGTGATTTTTTTAAATTAAACAAACTATGTCTAATACTACATTAGCAGTGGTGTACAATTAACAAAAAAAGTATTTATTTATTATTTATTTTAAGGTCAGCGTTATGGACTGAAGTGTTTTTTGGAAGAGCAACAGATATGCATAGAAACAACAACATTCCCCAATAACAATGTGATCTTACAATAAAGCATAGACGTTTCGGGCAATGGCCCTTCTGTCTAGCACATAGAGAGGCCAGCGAGATAGAGTGAAACATAATGGACAACACGTTCCACCGTGGAGCCTAAAGATTAAATTTAAACAAGTTTGCTGAAGACCAGTTATTTTAATAGCCATATGAATAGTTACACTAATAGCGGCTATTGAGTAACAGACACACCCTTAAAACGATTAAGGCGTATAAATAAACTACATTTACATGTATATTAAAAGTGTAATTATGATAACAGATGTTACAAGTCGATGATGCACTGATAAGGCAGAGAGAGAGAGACTGGCTGGCCGGGCCACGTGTTGGCCCAGCCAGGGTGGAGGGTAAAGGTCGGTAGTGTAGCGGTCACGAACCACGGCCACACGAGTTCGATTCCCGCTCACGGCCAACACCAGTGACGAAGATTTGAATCGCTGCTGGGGTCTTCCCCCTTAGGTCGAGTTCCTGCTGTGTAAAACATCGGACACGAGGAATTGCAAGAAGCGGCCGGGCGTGGAGTTTCTGGCCATCAATCGCCCAACCCTGCCGCACGCCGTGCCGGCCTTCATAGGTGCTCGCTAACAGCACTTGACACAAAAGTTTGTTAAGGCTACACGGGGGATCTTTGTCTTGGGGAGGGGGTGGAGGGGGTGAAGGGGGAGAGGGGTGGAGGGGGGCACAGAGTGGGGTAGAGAGGGGCTGGGGGGGTGTGGAGGGGGCTGGGGGCTGGCGAAGGAGGGGGATGTGTGGAGGGGGCTGGAGGGAATGGGGTTGGAGGGGGTGGGGGTGGAAGGGTGGGGGCTGGAGGGAATGGGGTTGGAGGGGGTGGGGGTTGGAGGGGGTGTGGGGGTAGAAGGGGTGGGGGATGGAGGGGGTGTGGGGGTAGAAGGGGTGGGGGATGGAGGGGGTGTGGGGGTAGAAGGGGTGGGGGTTGGAGGGGGTGTGGGGGTAGAAGGGGTGGGGGTTGGAGGGAGTGGGGGTAGAAGGGGTGGGGGTTGTAGGGGGTAAAGGGGTGGGGGTTGGAGGGAGTGGGGGTAGAAGGGGTGGGGGTTGGAGGGAGTGGGGGTAGAAGGGGTGGGGGCAGAAGGGGTGGGGGCTGGACGGGAGTGGGGGTTGGAGGGAGTGGGGGTTGGAGGGGGTAAAGGGGTGGGGGTTGGAGGGAGTGGAGGGAGTGGGGGTGGTTAGAGGGGAGGGGGGTGAGAGGGGGGGGACTCTTACTGTGAAGTGGCGCGCGCGCCCGGCCACGTCCGCGCGCGCCTCGCGGCACTGCTCCCTCTGCGCCCATTGGATGGTTCCGTCTGGCCTGCTTCAGGGGACCGCGGCAAATCCGCTCCGGTCTCGCCTATCCCCCAACGTTGACATACAACAACAATAATACATACATTACAGACTCGGCACGCATTCGTAGTAGTTGGAGAACACTCAACACATTCGACAATAGCACCGCGCGTGTGTGGTGTGGGCTTGAAAGTGAACATAGGCGACGTTTCGGGCAATGTGCCTACTTCACATAGCATAGAGAGGTGGGAGTGGGAAATGATTGGTGGCTCCACTTATACACCAACTACTCTCTGCTCACAGCTCTCTGGCCTCTATGTGCCGTGAAGAAGGACCATTGGCCGAAACGTCGCCTATTAAGGAATGTATATTTTTAAAGCCACGATGTTATTGACGAATGTATTCAGGTTTTGTTGTTTGTGCATCGCCAACACATCAGCATCAACGCTGCCTCTGCCAGCATCAGGAGCAGCAGCAGCAGCGTTCATACATTTTTTATTGTTCCATGGAAAATCCCGGATAGTTTGCAAATGAAAATCCGTGGTGCATCGGCCCTGAACACCAACATCAAAGTAATAGGGAGGAGCAGGGTAACATCGGGAACAGAACGCGTCGGAGTTCCAGGCAAAAAAATAATGCGTAAAGAACAAAAAATATATTTTAAATAAAAAAGTGTTTTTTTAAGACGACTGAGTTATTATCTTTTCTTCAGAGCTGCATAGCTGTCAACCCCTTATCAGTGCCTACCTTATTACAGACCAATTCAGACCTTATTAGACACCCCGTGCCCTTATACATTTCAATGTTCATCCTACAAAGTCCCATCACAACGGAGAAACCAAAAAAGAAAAATTTAAACAAATTTAAATGGCTGTAGCCATATGGACCTGAAAACTCAATTTCCCTGCACAAGAATATTGGATACACCGTATGGGTTGAGAGGGATGGAGCAGGCTTAACCATGTGGGAACTTTTTTAGGAGCCAAATAATCTGAACGCATTTTCTCAATGTGGAGGGCAACATCGGAGGAACTGGAGAAAAATAAATCCACGCTACCACGGAGATACGGAACACGCGAAATCCAAATATTACAGCAGGCACGATCAGGATCGAACCCACGAGACGTCCTGTAGCATACCCGGTGAGGGAGATGACATCTTGCCACCTGAACGCCAAAAAATGCAGGCGTATTGCACCAAAAATAATGACGAGGTAGTGAATGGTTGGAAGGAGACGTGTGTGTGTGAGCGGAAGCAGAACACGATGGAGCAGATGCAACAACACAGTTTACCATCACGGGAACGCCAAGAGTAACAGCAAGCGGGCCTTCACAAAATACTTTATGAATGGAACCGATCAGACAAGTAGATGTGGATCCAGTTGCTTCCACACTTTGAAAAACGTAGGCATTTGAATCTTTGTAACTTTACATCATGTGCTGCAGGAGTCAAATGCTCTGGGCAGGTCGAGGGAAAGGGGATGTCACGATGACGACGAGATTCAAGACTGGCGAAGGGAAAGTCACTCGTTTCGAGTACTGTGGATGTGCCCTGTATGTTTCTCTGAAGCCAGATTGCTTGAGATGGAAAAAGGTATTTTTTTTAAGATCAGTTGATTTGTAATTTTAACATCTTTTCAAACATCCTGAGATGATATAAATTGTGCCAGTAGTTTTTGGAGTCATCCGAAGCACCGCTTTCATGTACAAAGGCCGTTTTCCATTCAAGAGAGACGGATGCCTTAAGAAAGGAAAGGTTAAAAATATACACGGGCTAGGGATGTTTGCAATGAGGTTTGCCATATGATGGAGGGCAAATGTGGACAGGCCATCGGAACCATCACCATAGGACATTTTTTTTAGAGAGGAGAGCATGGTTAAGACTTCAAGGTTTTAGATTGGTAGGAATTTAAATTTATGTTTAGTGGGGGAGGGAGTTAGAAAGGTCATTTGGAGGGTCAAAAGGTGTACCATTAGACGGGGAGGGGCCTGTGCCGAAGATATTTCCTGCAGATGCAAAGTGCGAGTTAAACCAAATTATAATTGCAGTTTGATCAGTAAGACAACTTCTACTTAGCAAGGGCCTTGTGGTAACTCCACATTCAGCCGTGTTACCTTCAGGGGTCTTCCTGGCTTTCCAGAAAACTTTGGGATCAGCTTGTGAATCCAAGACAGTGTCTGGGAAACACCGTTATTTTAGCCTGCTGAATTATCTTGGTGCAGCGGTTCCTTAATACTCAGTGATTGGTCAAATGTTGTGTCCAAATTAGTTTGTTTTGTGAGCGTCCATGCTGTGTTTGTGGAGCGTATGAGTTGGGCGATTTCCGGGTTAAACTATGGAGCCAGTTTTTCTTAACTCTGAAATTTTTCACCGCAATGTGTTTGTCAACTTTGGAGAAAATTGTCTTTCTTAAGAAAGACCACGCAGTATGAAAGTGGAGATCTCACTAACAACGAATACATCGGAATTGGCAAGGTCATGGGCAAAGGTCTGACGATAAAATATTTTAAGGAATGTTTGAAGATGATTTTATGTAGGAGTTTAGGTGGCTTTGAGTGTCTGATACCACATGATTGAATGATCACTAAGCTGGTTTCCCAGAGAATCCACTTTCACGAAGCGTTCAGCAGCGTTCAACAAAATGACATCCAGAATTGAAGAACGATCTGGATTTTCCAGGTTATGTCACGTAGGTGAACAGATGAGTTGGGGAAGATTACATTTGTCAATGAGTGCTAGGGCTTCAGTCGAGGGATCACCAGTGATGATCAACTCCCCCTCAGGAATGGCTGAGATGGAGCTTTGCAAGAGTCGCAGTGACTCAAATCTATGATATTTTAACGGTCGATAACAGCACATGAGAATGATATGTTGGTGGCCAAGTAGGTTGATTTTCAGTGAGAGGGCTTCAAATGGTTCTGGTCCATGGTGGAATTGAGTAAGGAACTTGCGATGTCGCTCCGGACGAAGATCAAAATACCACCGCCATCCTTGGAGAGTCTGTCACGTCAGAAAGAGTCAGAGGTCGCAAACGGGTTTTGATTCCTTACCCGTACCCGTACCCGGCCGCACCAGGGTCGCAAACGGGTACCCGTACCCGGCCGGGTAGGGTACCCGTACCCGATACCCGGCCGGGTACGGGTAGCCGGGTATCGGGTAGGGTACGGGTATCGGGTACCCGATTGCGACCTCTGGAAAGAGTTGAAGTTACCGATACCAAGTGTGTCAATGTTCTCTTGATGCGAGAGCCACAGTTTCAATAACAGAGGCAATGTCCGGGCGGAGCTTGTCAATTTCAAGTTTGAGGTTATTTTGTTTTTTTGAGAGACCACGAATGTTCAGATGAAGGTTTACCAGACTGGAATAGCTTGGAAATTCAGAAGCATCAAATGACGGAGAGGAAAGGAGATGCAAAATATGCCCAGGGTTACATTCTATTCCACCTACAAGGAGGATAAGCAAGACTAGCAGTCTGCTGATAGATTGTCAGGCAGATAAACCTGCAGGTTTATATAGAGGCCTACATGTAGGCCTCTATTGTGGAGGTTTATTTTCAAAACAGGGAGAACAGGAGAGACGAGAGGACAAGTTGGGGATGCAACGGAGTAGTGAGAAAGGGAGAGAGAAGGGGGGAGAGAGAGAGGGGGGGGCATGAGGTGTGGAGGGGGGATGGACAGGGAGAGGAGGAGGGGTGATGGAGGGATGGTGGTCGGAGGAGGAAGAGAAAAAGAGGTAAAAGTGGTGAGTGGGAAATACAGAGAGGGGCGAGGAGGGAATGGAGAAAATGGATAAATGGAGTGAGGGTTGAAGGGAAGAGGAGGGAGAGGAATCGAGAAAGAGAAGAAAATAGAAACAAGACGAAAGCGAGGCAGACGATGTGGAGAGCTGAGCTGAAGAGGTGGCAGTGGAGAGGCAGCGTCCGCCCGGTGGCAGCAACATGGTGGCGCGGACTGCGGAGACCCACGCGGTGGGGGCCACACATTGTCCCCTCGCACTACCGTGGGGGGGGGGTGCACATGACAGGGTGCGGGGCGAGAGAACAGGGCCCCGATGGCCGTGCCAGCAGCAGCCACGCCCGCCGGCTGGGTGCCGATGGCGCCGAAGATGAGCTTGTGACAGCCAAGGAGCAGGCAGAGCTCGCAAATAGCGCATTGGGAGGCAAGGGCGACAACGACGGCTGTGGTGACGAGGACGACTGCCGAAGTAGCGGCCATCGTCGGGCAGAGGGCACGCGCCCCGACAGCGCTTTCATTGTATGTTGGTCTTCTTTCGCACCGTACGTAGCCGACCGTGCCAATCGAAGGGGGTGGGGGGGAGACAACAAATGAAACACCAAAAGCAGTTTCCAAAAAATAGTTTTCAATCTACATGATTTAAAGTGCGTAGCTCCAGTGACTTCCTAATATCGGAAGAGCGTTCCAGACGGCCGCAGAAGCGCATCTGAAAGCGCGCGATGCAGTGGCCACCGTCTTTGTTCAATGGCTAAGCCAAAAGCCGCTGCGAGGATGACCGGAACTCGCGTGGTGGTTTATGCTCCTTGATGGGATCAGAAAGCTTCCTTGATCTCATCGGAGGTGGCAGTGCGCACTACGCCCAGGATGTTGTCGTAGCCGTTGTTCATGGCTCTGTTTGATATTCGGTATCAAACCCGATCACACACACACACGCATGCCTAGTCTCTCGCACGGGTGTGAATGACCGCTTCATTATATATGTCCTGTCCTCTGCAATGTAAGACGCACCCCAAAGTGCTGGCCGGTGTCAGCAAGGTTATACAAATCTGTTCACACACCCACACAAAGATAAAGATCCCCCGTATAGCCTTAACAGACTGTAGGGGCAAGTGCTGTTAGCGAGCACCTATGAAGGCCAGAACGGTACACGAGGGGGTGGGTGGCCAGCACCACGCCCGACCGCCTTTGTCTCCCCAGTGGCGATGTTTACACACCGCACCAGGTACTCATTTAAGGCTGAGTCGACCTAGGGGAGGCCCAGGACCGGTTCAGATAATCGTCACTGGTTTTAGCCGTGAGCGGGAATCGAACCCGGGTCGCTCCCCACAACACACACACGCACACACACACACAACAACAACAACAACCGCCATTCGCCACTAAGTGGCGGTGACGTCACCACGACGCTTGTGCCAGGCCAAGTGCACCTTGAGGCCACGTGAAGTGTCGAACGCCCGCTGGCAGGAGGTCACGGGGCAGACCCAGCAGGTGCCACTGGTCGACTGACCGAGATGACCGAGATGACTGGCTGATGCACCACCTTTGCCCCCTACTGTACCAACTTGCTGTGCTTTAGCCACCCGGCGCTCCGCTCGTTGTTGTGAGCGTCGCTCCTCCGCCCTCCGTTGTTGCTGGAGGGCGACTGCCTCCAACTGCCCAGTAGCGTCCTTCACGAGCCTCCTCAACTGAGGCCGATCTTGACACCGCTGGTACCAGTCATCGGCAAGTCCACTCAGCTCCACGTCCTCCTGTACCACATCACTCCATCTCTTCTCTAGCCCGTGCCGCGACCGTTTAGCCCCCTCGATCCGGCCGAACAAAAGCTGTTTAGGCATGCGGTGGCTGGGCATGCGGGCTACATGACCCAGCCAACGCAGCCTTGCCTGCCGGAGGAGCTCACTGATGGGACTTTGCCCAGATCTTTCAAGGACTTGTGAGCTCCTCACACAATCCAGCCTGGTTAAACCCAGGATGGATCGTAGGCAGGCCAGCCAAAATGTTTCCAACCGGCGAAGATGCTCCACTAGGGGGGTCCACGTTTCGCAAGCGTAGAGACGGGAGGGAATGACCGTGGCCGAGAAGACCTGAAGCTTCGTGCGGAGCGACAGACCAGGTAGCTTCCACACAGCGTTACGCAACCGATGAAAAGATATTGCCGCTCGACTGATTCCGAGTGAGACCTCTGCTGATAAACTGGAGCCGGTCATAAGCACACTGCCCAGGTATGGGAAACTCTCCACTCTCTCCACAACTGCCCCATCACCGATTGGGAGTTGTGGGGGTGGAGTGTCCGATGGTACAAAATACCCAGGCAGGTGCTTAGTTTTGGTGGGGCTGATGGTAAGGCCCCACCTCTTAGTGGCACACGCACACACACACACGCACACACACACCCCAACTGGATTAAAAGACGCACCCAACTGCAATGGCACGTCTGGAACCCTGTCCGATGGAGTTTCACAGGCACTGGGCGACATTATTGTGGTATATTGTTCATGTCTCACACTTGGCAATGAGAACACCAATTGAAGTTTTGTAATGCAATGTCCATTTTTATTTCAGCAGAAGTCCTTGAAAGATGTTGACGGCATTGGGAGACCTTAATCCAGCAGTGGGTAGACGATGGCTAGTGATGATGAGCAAAGTTTAATTTGAAACGGCTTTGGAGGTGGGTTGACAGTTCAGATTTTGTTTTGAAAATGAGCATGCTTATCGAAACACCTCCGCAGCGTCTCTGTGTGCCATGAAGAAGGGGCATTGCCCGAAACGTCTTCTATTATATATTTCCTTTGACGAATGTGTTGAGTTGGTTTTACGTGTGCTCAGAAGTAGGCAGCAATGTTAAAAGTAATACTTTGCTGGTAAGAAGCCACGTGTCATTATGCACAAGCCAATTCAACGCAACCATATGCATATCAATACACCTTCATACACACGCCCTTATAAAATATGGTTATACTGTACTTAACATGGTAAGGTATGGTGAGAGATAATTCCCAACACAACTGGCTTGCCCTACACTTTACTCTACCGTGGCCGGTCGCACAGAGCTACTCAAAGTGAACGCGTGGAGAGTCCCACTCGAAAATCACGGTTGGTGTGGTGAGAACCATCCCGCCGCTCGTCTTTCTGGCTTCGAGTTACCACGCCAAGTCACGGGCCCTGCTGCTCGACAGGTTCCGTACCAACCAGGCTCCGTGTGCAGCCACCCTGGAGCTCGATACCTCCGAAGTGTCCAACTGGATACCACTGACACAGTAGCGGAACGAGCGTGGGGGCAGGGGGTCCCTTACCCCTCCACCCCCACTCACTGGTGGCCAAAGCTACGAGTTGGGGCCCCCTTGACAACCACCATGAGAGACAGATCAAATATTGGGGCCTTGGCTGATCGATTGCTGCACCCCCTGAGCTGACAATGTAGTGAAGCCACTGCACTGACCAGTCCACCCTGGTAACCACAGACCTCCACACGCGGCGCCAAAGTGAACACAACAACACACTCTGTGGATAAGGCCAGTGACAGGCCATATGGCCCACACATGGCCGACGAGTGTCCTCTGATCGGACTCGATGGTGACCTCAGGGCTATCCCTCCACGCTACCGATGAAGCGACCGTCGCCTGGCTTGGCTAGACAAGCATATGGTCATCATAATAAACTAAAACACATATTTTTATTTGACCAGGTAAGGCCCATTGAGCTATGTAACTCTTTTTCAGAAGCGACCTGGCCACAAATGATAGCTCAACAAGGTGGTTTATCACGTGGAAATATATAAGCAGCCAAATACTCCAAACGCGTGATGTTGATTATATATGTGGAGGGAAAAACCGGAGGACTCGGAAACAAATCCACATGACCACGAGGAGAGAGACATGGAAACCTCAAATGTACAGGCGTCGTCAGGGTCGGGATCGCCCACAACCTCCTGAATACCAGGTGAGGTAGTTAAAATCTCGCCAACCTGGCGCTCACTGTTTTAAAATCAGTGTAGGTCGTTGATACGTTCAAGTTCCCATTTTGTTCTGCTCTGACGAAGGCTCCATGCCCGAAATGTTTGCCCATTGTTTAAATGCTAATGAGGATTTGTCAGTGTGTGTTCGTGCGATATGGACTGCGTAAAAAAACAGAACTGCCCATCACAACTCTCTTGTGCCGTTGTATTTTGAAGAGAAAACCTTGTTAGCTTGTGTAATGACAATGGAGACTGCATGTGGTGTGAGGGGACTAGTGGCCACGGGAGGTAATGACAGGGAAGTCAGCCTGCAGTACGAATGCACTAGTGGCCACGGGAGGTAATGACAGGAGCATCAGTTGTGAGTGCGAAGGGACTGGTGGCGAAGGGAATGTTCGAGAATGGAGCGGGGTCAGGTGACGGATGAGGACGGTGGAGTCTGCCGGTAGAGGGAGCGTCCCGAGTCAGCGAGAATGATCGAGAAGGGGGGCGTGGCCTCGGTCGGTATATAAGGGGGAGATGCGCGTTGGACTCGGGGCTGTTGCGGTGGGGTGTCTGCCTGATGTCAAGTGAACGTGTCTTCAATAAAGTGCCATCTCAAGAGAAGTGTGTCAAGTCGTCACTACGCTTGGATTACATTTTCATGAAGTCGTGATTATATATGTAGTGGGCTCTAACGGAGACTCAGACGTTCTCTTCGGAGGCAACACATTTATTAATAACCAACACACACTAACACGAAGGGGTAACTGCCCCTTCACCAGATAGCAACCTATGGTGGTGGACCACCAAGCTAACTACACTAATTACACTCGGAGTAGCTACGAATGGACGGGACCCCAGCTTGGGTCCAGGGCCACGTGTTGGTGACTCGTCTCCGACGTGGAACGTGGAACGTAGATTCTTCAGGATCACAACAGCAGCCGGTCCCACTGGGGGCCCGGCTTATATCCCGCGTGGTGGGGCTAGTTCCGCCCCTAGCCACGACCACCTTCTAGAATCCTCGAGGAGGATCTCCAACTCGACACGTGGTCACCCCAGCCCCCCTCCTTTGGGGGTCCCCGGGTAAACACCTCCGGTCACGTGTCCTCCGGGGTCAACCAGAGTGCCATGGCCCCTTGAAACCCCGTTCCGATGCCGGCACCCTTGTACCCTATCCTGTAAGGGCTGGCACTGCACGTAGCACGTGGTGCCATCTACTGCGTGTTCGGGCCGGTACTGCATCCATCTTCAGTGGTGTCTGCGATGTCGATAGATCGCGCGCCGTGCCTCTTCCAGGCCGGCTTCACATAGTGGCGTGCAACGATGTCACTACATACATAATAATAACGTGTCAAATTGAATATCAACATTACGTGTCAAAATTAACACCTGTCTACAATAAAAGTAGCAAAATAACCCAAGAACATTGCATTAATTACTGTACACGCTTTGACTAGAGGTGTGAAATAAATACATTTTTGTACAAATTATTCGGGTGATGCTGTATTGACAGTGCACAAGCACAATCACACAAACATTCAAAATTAACTCTGGCCCTAAAATAAAAAAAATATCTAATCGATTATTCAGGAAATGGCATAGCATATATATATAACATACATACGTGAACACTTGTGTGTACACAGTATATGTGCTATGAAGGTGAATTTCCCAAAACGTCACCTCTAATGTTGCATATTTATTTAAATTTAAGGCCACGGAGTTATTGATGAATATGTTGCATTGTTAATTGTGTACAGGTCAGTTCAGATGAAACTGGTCCACATTTGTGGTTCCTTCGGTAAACTCACGTAGAAGGGAAACAATAAAATAAAAAATATATAAAACAATAAAATTCTCACGTTTCGATTGCAACACAAGCAATCATCATCAGGTGCTGTGGTTTTCACACCTGATGATGATTGTTTGTGTTGCAATCGAAACGTCGTGAGAATTTATTTGTTTTATATTTTTATTATTTTATTGTTTCCCTTCTACGTGATTTTACCGATGATTGCTTGTGTTGCAATCGAAATGTCGTGAGAATTTATTTGTTTTATATTTTTATTATTTTATTGTTTCCCTTCTACGTGACTTTACCGAAAGAACCAAGAATATGAATCCCTGCAGTCACGAAAGCTTTAAATCAAAATATAATTAACGTATTTATATTGAGTGACTTACCTATCATTTCCTCTATTTTGCACTCTTATAGTTAAATTTTTTTGCTGTTGTAACTTGCTGACCCCGTGCCCCTAACTGGACACCTGGTGAAAAAGCGCTTCATAGCTCATCGGATTCCAACCTGCAGTCTCAATAAAGATTCTGATTGAACCCACATCCAGGCCATCCCACCCACCCAGTCTGAACTTGAATCCAAACCGCCCTTTCACTTCACGGACAGACGCTGCAGATAGACAACTAAAACACCGAAATTTAAATATCACCGAAATAAAATCACGGTAAAACAACTCGTCTCTCGCACGGGTGTTAATTCAGAGATGGGCAGTAGCTAAATCACACGCAATTATAATGTTTTACTTTAATACTTTCGTAAATGCCTTATCTACAATTTAAAAACTAAGTAATTGGCGAGTGGCATCTCACTACATTCAATATATTTGTCCCCCCCCGCCGCACCTCGGATGAGCACGGATAGCTACGTACGGTGCGAAAGAAGTTCAACGCATACATACACACGTAGCAGTACAACATACAGGAGGACATCATAAACATCAGTCAATATACTTTTTCCCAGGCTCGGCAATGCAGCAACATCTACAGGGGGACTGTGTTTGTGTCTTCTGTATATATATTTGCGGGAGCGGTTAGCCCTACGAACCCGGCCACCCCAGTCCGACTCCCGCTCAGGGTCAATACCGGTGACCATTATCTGAACCGAAATCCCCGGGCCTCCCCTAGTTCGACTCAGCCTTAAACGAGTACCTGTAGTAAACATCGACACCGGGGAGACAAAGGCGGCCGGGCGTGGTGTTTTGCCCCCCCCCCCCCTTCGTCGTGTGCCGTGCCGGCGACCAGCACTTGCCACCGACGGTCTGACCAGGCGACCACGGGGGGGGAGGAGAGATATCTCATCTTTGTCTTTGATGTGACCTTGACCCAGATTCTAATGAAGGGGTTGTCCTGGACCCCTCCCCACCACCCCCACCCACCACCTCCACTACCCCCACCCACCACCCCCACTACTCCCACCCCCCACCACCCCCACTACCCACCACCCCCACCACCTCCACTACCCACCACCCCCACCACCCCCACTCACCATACCCACCACCCCCACCCACCATCCCCACCACCCCCACTACCCCCACCCACCATCCCCACCACCCCCGCTACCCCCACCCACCATCCCCACCACCCCCACCCACCACCGTGCGCGGCCTGCTGCTGTTCGCCGCGGTCCCCAGATTTCGGCGCCAAATTCCAGAAACTGTAAAATCGAATCGCGGGCAAAGAGCGGCAAAAAAAAACAAAAACCCGGGGCCCCCCCATCAAAGGCAGCGGCCGCAGCACTCCCGGCTCTTCCACAGCCAGGCAGGGGCCCCCCACGCCTCACTCGAGGCTCTGAGGCCCCCCCCCCCCGCCTCATTTCAAGGTAAGTTGAGTGAGCGACGCGCGGGGAGAGAAGAGGAGAGACTGGTGATGCTGCAGCTGGGACTGGGGGGTGGTTTTAGAGTTGTCCAGTTCCTGATGATGATGCTGATGTTTGGTGGGGTTAAGAGCTAGACGCTTTGGATGATGTGAGTTGGTTATTAATTGTTGTAATATAGACCGTGGGGGGTGTAGGCCCCCCCTTGAGCCATCCACAAACCCCGTGCGAGACCGACCGCACCATGTGTCAAGTTCACGGGCAGTCGGGCTCGGGCTTTGTAGGCTGCTGCAGTATATACCGACACGGAGTATACTGTTATCTAAGTTGTTAGGGTTATTAACACACACGCGCACACACGATAAAAATACACCCGTCTGTTAAAATGTTATTCAAAGTTGCTAACAAAAATTAATAGAAGAAGGACGTTTTGCACTTTTGAGTGAAGTATGCAATTGTTGGGGTTTATTTGCTAGTCCCAGACACGGCGACGAATAGCTTTATACATTAATGGTTGTGAGAATATAGACTTTGCTCTGGTCTATATTCTATAATAAGCTAAACAAGGGTCGCTTGCCTTCAACGAGTTGACCAGCGGCGAGCGCAAATTACGTTTGTAAAGTGCGAGCGTGTAGATATATTGTATTATTCTCCTAGTCCTAGAGTCGTTGATACAATCTAGATTGAATGTTCTTAACTTAAGCAGCGCGTCCACAATTTGAACGTTTGATTAACGAGCAAAAAGGCAGCACTTTCAAATGGCGAGGCTTGCACCCGCAATTTAGTTGGTGATGGTTTAGAGTCAAGTTCACTTCACACACACGAAGCAAAAAAAATAGCTACTTCTGACGGTCAGTAATTGACAACATCATCAACAACAACTAAATGCAACTGCTGTAATAATATTAAATCAGTCTCACCGAATTAAAAAAAGTTATGGCCCACCAAAAAAAACTAACTCAACCGTGTGGACGTTCAAAAAGTCGGCCTCCAGCCAGCTTGGTCGCCCACTGGCCAAACGCGAATGTTCGCCAGTCCGGGTCTTCCAACGAGCCCAGGGTGCAGGATGACATTTGCATTGAGTTGGGCTTGGTGAGGCCTCCTTCCATCCAGCAGCGGATCGATTAACGTCGCCCATTCTTTCATCTGAACGCTGCGACGACGCGGAAAACTGAAATCCAGTACCGGATCTAACACGTGGCTGGAATGGAGTTGTCCATTTTGTTAAAATCGCCGTGTAAATCACGTTAAATGTAAACATTTCTTTCGGACACATTCGATAAACTGCAGTATATGAGAACTGTTTTTATATCAGTGAGTTTTCCCAGGCCGTGCTTGCCAATATATAAACGACGAATATTCTCAACGCCGCAGAGATCGGTAGCAGGGAGGTACACTTATTCGATAGTCGCAATGATTATAAAGTTGAGAATTCCCCAGTACGTAAATCCAGTAAGGTTGGATCGCGAGGAGCGGTGGTGCAGGGGTTAGCGCACTGAACTATGAACTCGATCGCCTGAGTTTGATTAACATGACGTGGCGGGAGATTCCAGACCCGGTCCTGGGAGATTGTCACCCATCACCGACCCGTACGAACCCCCCGGCGTGGTTAAGTAATTGTGAAATAACTCACATTTATACCGAACTTATTTACCCATTTACCGATACGACGCACCTCCGATTATCACGGTTGGCTACGTACGGTGAGAAAGAAGTTCCAACTTACATTCATTCGTCCAGCAGTAGTCTGATACAAGGGTCGATACGCATTACTGTATTGACTGTGATTTCCACACGCTGCCGTTACACGCTGACTACAGACCGCTATTAAGAAAAAGTCAGTTTTAATATAGAAATTACAACACACTATATTATATTAACTTGTAATACTATTATATCCACAAATACTGTACTGTAATTCCAAGATTGTATCCTTGCATACTTCTTGCAAGCGATCCTTTGCTTGGCGCCGTTTGCTGCTTCGTAAGTATTGTTGCTACTTACTGAGTGCTATATTTTTAAATGAAGAAGTGCATTTAGAATTACATTGGCAGTCTATAAACAGGCTACAATATCCACTGGTGACGACTTAAAACACTGAGACCCCCCCCCCTGTATTAAACACGCGCACGTTGTCGTTCATCCATGAACCTTGCGTTACATTAGTATTGCAATCAGATGAATGATCCACAGAGACGCGATTTCAGTTTAAACGAATCGTTAAAAATCTTTAATCGATAAGCGCATACGGGGTTCGGGTGTGCTCCAATTACACAGTGCTATGTCCACACTTGCGCCAAACATGGTGTTGTGTGCAGAGTATTAGAAATGTAGGCACAACACAATAATAATAATCAGCCTAAATAGCAAACAATCCCCCATATCGATCACGGGGTATATTTGACCATACTTCACCACGGTGGTCATTGCGGATGTGAGAAGGGGGGGGGGGGAGGTGGGGTGGTAGTTCCAGTCGGAACTGTTCAAATCACTCGCCACTGATGATGAGTCGTGGTTCAGGAGTCAAACATCGGTGGCCGAGTTAATTTGGCGGTGTGCGGGCCCATTGCGCCACCTCCCCCAAACACCATGTATCCAGCACAGTTATATAATTGGCAGCAAATATAAAATGCCGTATACCTAGCAGGTATACAGAGAAAGTATATCTACACTCAAAACGCGTGTATAATTTGTATACACAGCTGAATGAATACACATGTAGTACGTGCACACATCACCTTTCCGCACTAAAAATTATCATGAGCGTCGTTGTGGAGAATATAGCAATGGATATTTAAATTATATTCTTTCAAACTACTTGAATACTTATTTTAGTTACGTATAATGTTGT
Source organism: Lampetra fluviatilis (assembly GCF_964198595.1). NCBI lineage: Eukaryota > Metazoa > Chordata > Hyperoartia > Petromyzontiformes > Petromyzontidae > Lampetra > Lampetra fluviatilis. Next base: position 2,404,191 of record NC_136302.1, read on the forward strand.
GTCAAACTAGGAACAATAGCGTGAAGGGAGGGTCGTTGACTGTCAAATCGGAAGTTCACCAACATTGATTCCAAGAATTCCAACTGCTGATGAGACCACAGCATGGTGAAACCGGTCCAGAGTTGTGCTTGTCTTGACTCAATGCTTCTGAAATGTATTAATTTCATATTTCCTTTGCATGTGGAGATACCCGTACGTTAAGAGAAACATTGTCTGCCCAGTCATTTTGTTATCCGCACTAACGTTGCGGTACAAATCCACGACCCTGTTTGCGAACAGTTGAACGTGCATTTTGTAAATGCCGCAAAGTGATATTCGAATTCATTCAGGTATACAAATAAAAAAGCCGTCACAGGTAACATGTGCCACCGAAGCTAAGTCGGGTTAAGTGGCGACCCGGGTTTTCTGTTGAACAAACGTCGAGTTGAATTTAAACCACAGAAGAAGTTCAGAAGACATGTTCAGAAGATAACATGTGTTACCTGTTGTGCAATTGCTGTGCAATGGAAAATAAGAGAGAGCTGTCATTTTCATACTCACGATCCTGTACTCGAAGTACTAAAAGTAATCAGCTTTTTTACGTAACAAAAAATATACCAAGATAATATGTATTGTGATTTGAAGAAAAAGAAACGATCTCCCAGATTTAAAGTGTTCTGTATTCGTTACTCCAAACTCTATTATACATGTCTTCTGAGCTTCTTCTGCGGTTTAAATTCAACTCGATGTTTGTAAAACAGAAAACCCGGGTCGCCACTTAACCCGGCTTAGCTTCGGTGGCAACGGCCCGCAGTGATTGTTGGGGTCGAGAGAAGCCCAGCCAGCAGCCAGCTAGGAAGCTGGAGGCATATATGATTTTGTAATATCATGATAGACTACATTTCACCGCTTGTATATGCATGCACAAATGCACAGTGAACTGCGCAGAGGGTAGCACTGTGGGTGGTTGAATTTGTGAACAACTGAATTTGTGCATAAATGAATGGTTGTTGCTTTTTAAAAAAAAATCATTTCGCAATTACATCCTGCTTGTGCGAATATACATCGACATGATTCACATCCCATTTGTCAAACCGCTCTCGACGATGGCCTTCCTTCCTACGCACGCCCTGCCCGGTTATTTATGTTGTTTCAGCATACTTCACCACGCTGGCCGGTGCGGGTCGTTTAAGTGGGGTGCGATGCCACAGGTTCAGGTATCACTCGTCAAGTACGCGAGCCGTGGCCCGGAATCAAACGGAGGTGGCCAGGTTGAGCGTTGTTGACCACATCGCCCCTGCTCCCCCGTAGCGTCGGACACTTATTGATCATACCACGTCTCCCATGACAGTCCGGCTAAATGGAGGGGGGGTGGGGGGGTTGACCCGGCAGCTGTCCCTGTGTGGCAAAATGTGAACACAGCACTGGCCTGCAAGTGGACATTGGTCTGCCAGTAGTGGGGGCAATGTTGCTAGGTGGCCGTTCCCACATGGTCTACTGCTGGACGATGATGTGAGCGCTCGGTTGCGTATGATGACCGACACGCGGCCACGCACTGTCAGAAGACAGGTCAGGTGGTGGGCCATCTCGCGGTGGACGTTACTTAAAAGCCTCCTCTGAGCCCACACCGTGCACACAGGCACGATGCACGAGTAGCACGTAGACGCGTGTTTACGTATGTACGTTGAACTTCTTTCGCACCGTACCTAGCCAACCGTCCCAACTGCAGGTAGACGCAAGCAAGTGGTGACGGTAACTGGGCATTGAGATCGGAAGACCCGGTTGACGGGGGCTATTTCAACAGCTTAGACCACCGGGTTAACGAGACCGAGGTGACGACTTAACTCAGCAACCAACCAAGGCTTGTTGTTAAAGACCCCCTCGGCAGTCAAAGCCTCGCTCAGTGGAAGCCGCTTAACCCACAGTCTGGGCCGTCCGTGCTGTAGACTCCCTGTTCATGTCCAGGTTCAAGTCCTTATCCCTGAATCACCTCTGCCTATGACTTGACCGCCTTTGTCTCTCTCGGCAGTAGTCACCTATCACTGGTTTCTGCAAAGCGTCTTGGGGAAGCGGTCGGATTGAGTCGCTCGCTCCACGAATCCGCCCCGCGTTGATTCGCAATTTCAGGATGGCAGAACATTTATCCGGAAAAACGTCGACGTGACCGATTCCACGACAGTGTTCTCTGTGAACTCGTGTTAAACGCGTTTTTTCGTTCCCTTTATTCGCTCGGGTGAGCCCCTCGTGAGACAGACTACGAAGTGCCTTTTTGAAAGGAGACCTGGGTGGTTGGGTGGGTTCAGTGGCAAAACGGGATGAAAACAATATCGTCGCAACATTTTCAAATAATTCAAACGGAAACCACTTCTCAAACAGTTCATTTATCCGACAGTTTGTATAGGCCACGCCAAAGGGAGGTAGTTTATATTATAAAGCTTTATTTTCTTTTACCTAAAACGTGTTTGATGAATGTTGCTTCGCCTAACGAGGGAGATTAATGGTCAAAAATCTGCGTCGATGGCTGTCGGCGGAATCGTTTGCGCTAAACACGGTGCGCATTGGGCATGGGGGGGGAGCTCACCGTCTGCAATAGTCAACCCACTCAGTGTGCACCGCTTACGCTGCTCAGTCGTGTTCAAGTCACTACCTTGCCTGTCGAAGCCGTGTTATGAAACGGCGTTTAAAACGAAACGATGTTGCGTTTAAACCGCGGGTTTGCATGGATAGTCCAAACAGTCAATTAAAATGTGCACCAGAGTTGCACTCAACCCGGTTCGTCTTCCACGCCAGAGTTCTCAGCGATGTAAAAGGTTGGCGGCAGCGGTGCAGCTACGACTGTCGAGTGTGCAGGCGGTGCAACTGCAGCGTTAACCGCACGTGTCGCAGAGGCCCAGGCGTGGGACTAACGAAGCAGCGTGTGTGGGGGGCTGTGAGGTGGGGGGCCCGTTGAATGACTTGCACCAGGGGCCCATGCCCACAGCACGCTACGCCACTGAGGCTTAGCCGTGTGCTGCGAGCTTGTGTGCGTGAGTTCACCCCCCCCACTCCCATCCCCCCACCCCTCCTCCCATCCCCCTCCACCCCTCCTCCCATCCTCCCCCCACCCCTCCTCCCATCCTCCCCCCACCCCTCCTCCCATCCCCCCCCACCCCTCCTCCCATCCCCCCCACCCCTCCTCCCATCCCCCCCCACCCCTCCTCCCATCCCCCCCACCCCTCCTCCCATCCCCCCCCACCCCTCCTCCCATCCCCCCCACCCCTCCTCCCATCCCCCCCACCCCTCCTCCCACCCCCCCACCCCTTCTCCCATCCCCCCCACCCCTCCTCCCATCCCCCCCCACCCCTCCTCCCATCCCCCCCCACCCCTCCTCCCATCCCCCCCCACCCCTCCTCCCATCCCCCCCCACCCCTCCTCCCACCCCCCCCCCACACTCCTCCCATCCCCCCCCCACACTCCTCCCATCCTCCCCCCCACACTCCTCCCATCCCCCCCCACCCCTCCTCCCATCCCCCCACCCCTCCTCCTATCCCCCCCCCACCCCTCCTCCCATCCCCACCCACCCCTCCTCCCATCCGCCCCCACCCCTCCTCCCATCCCCCCCACCCCTCCTCCCATCCCCCCCACCCCTCCTCCCACCCCCCCCACCCCTCCTCCCACCCCCCCCACCCCTCCTCCCATCCCCCCCCACCCCTTCCCCCCCCACCCCTCCTCCCATCCCCCCCACCCCTCCTCCCACCCCCCCCCACCCCTCCTCCCATCCCCCCCCCACCCCTCCTCCCATCCCCCCCCACCCCTCCTCCCACCCCCCCCCCCCCACACACTCCTCCCACCCCCCCCCACCCCTCCTCCCATCCCCCCCACCCCTCCTCCCACCCCCCTTCACACACTCCTCCCACCCCCCCCCCCACCCCCACACCTCCTCCCACCCCCCCCCCCACACACTCCTCCCACCCCCCCCCCCCACACACTCCCTTCCATCCCCCCCCCCACACTCCTCCTCCCCACCCCCCCCCCACACACTACCTCCCACCCCCCCCCCACACACTCCTCCCACCCCCCCCCCCACACACCCTCCTCCCACCCCCCCCCCACACACTCCTTCCATCCCCCCCCCATACACTCCTCCCACCCCCCCCCCCCACACGCTCCTCCCACCCCCCCCCCACACACTCCTCCCACCCCCCCCCCCACACACTCCTCCCCACCCCCCCCCCCACACACTCCTCCCACCCCCCCCCCCACACACTCCTCCCACCCCCCCCCCCCACACACTCCTCCCATCCCCCCCCCCCACACACACTCCCTCCCATCCCCCCCCCACACACTCCTCCCATCCCCCCCCCACACACTCCTCCTATCCCCCCCCCCACACACTCCTCCCATCCCCCCCCCACCCCCTCCTCCCACCCCCCCCACCCCTCCTCCCATCCCCCCCCCACCCCTCCTC